>NW_016807677.1:3077739-3239402 GCF_001698545.2 Rhinopithecus bieti
AAAAAAAAAAAATGAATTTCAATCCATATGCAAAAAATAAAATGAAATTTAGAACTAATGTAAAACCTAAAATTCTACCAAAAAAAGTAGAAAATTTACTTTTTTGGATGATTTTTTAAATTCTTTTGGACTGGATCATGTTTATTAGTAATCATCTTTAATTTCCACCATCCTCCGTGTTCTTCCCTATATCTCAAGAGCTGAAATTTCACTACAATCCTTAGACTGCTTGGCACCAGTTTTTGAAATGCAATTTATGTTCTGCTGATGAAATACACTCATGTATGATTTGGAAAGCAGGGAGGAGGAAACGACCCTTTCTTCTTTGACAGTGATGACAGCTGACGTGTGGGTTGTGGAAGACACGAATGTTTGCAGTAGTTGAACACTGCATTCCATTGCCAGTCACCAGCTTCAAGATGTGGAAAAGCTGTAATATCACCATGTATTTTTTGCAATTTACTCTCTTCTGGGTAGCAATGGCAGCCTCTTGACTTCTGGATTGTGTTGTACTGATGCAGCTAAAAGCCTACAAGCAGCCCTCTAACTTTTGTACCTCCAGTTTCCCAACGATTTTGCAAGCTTCTAATTCCCAACATTAAATTATTTTCTTCCTGAAGTACTTTGCCTCTATTTTTCTGCACTAATTCGTGACCAATACCATCTTAAGAAGACAAAATGTATGCTTAAATTATCTAGCCAAATGTGAACACCTTTACCTTATCAGATAATATAAGGACCCTAGCTCCATTAATTACACTTTTAGCTCCATTAATTATGCTTTTAAATGTAAGTCACAGGGTCTTATTGTTATTTTTTGTATATTCAATGTTCATTTGGATTTACCCACTTATTTATAACTGAAAGGTTGTCTTTCTCTTGATTCCTTTTTGTATTTCAACCCTTCCATCTACAATCATTTTCTTTTTTCCTGAAATACATCATTTAGATTTTCTTTTACTGAGGGTCTCTTGATGACAAACTCTGTTTTACTTACATTAAAAAATCTTGGCCAGGTACGGTGTCTCACCCCTGTAATCCCAGGACTTTGGGAGATGGAGGTGGGTAGATCACGAGGTCAGGAGATTGAGACCATTCTGGCTAACGTGGTGAAACCCCATCTCTACCAAAAATACAAAAAAATAGCCAGGTGTGGTGACAGGTACCTGTAGACCCAGCTACTCTGGAGGCTGAGGCAGGAGAATAGTGTGAACCCGGGAGGCAGTGTTTGCAGTGAGCCGAGATTGCGCCACGGCACTCCAGCCTGGGGGACCGAGCAAGACTCTGTCTCAAAAAATTTTTTTAATTAATTAATTAATTTAAAGTCTTTATTTTGTTCTCATTATTAAAAGATATATTTCCTGAGTATAGAATATTCATCAGCTATTAACTTTTGTCAATATATTGAAGATATTATTCCCTTGTCTTCTGACTTCCATTATTATTGTTAAGAAGTCAGCAATTAGTCTAACTCATTCATTTGAAGACAATCTGTTTGTCTCTTATAACTGCTATTAAGATTTCTTCTGGCTGGGTGTGGTGGCTCACATCTGTAATCCCAGCACTTTGAGAGGCTGAGGTGGGTGGATCATGTGAGGTCAGAAGTTTGAGATCAGCCTGGCCAACATGGTGAAAACCCATTTCTACTAAAAATACAGAAATTAGCTGGGCGTGGTGGCACATGTTTGTAATTCCAGCTACTTGGGAGGCTGAGGTAGGAGAATTGCTTGAACTCGGGAGGCAGAGTTTGCAGTGAGCCAAGATCATGCCATTGCACTACAGCCTGGGCAACAAGAGTAAAATTCCATATATATATAACAAAAGATTTCTTCATTTGGGGCATTCCCTGTTCTATTATGTGTTGACGTGTTTTGTTTATCCTGATTGAGATTTTTAAGGCTTCTTGAATCTACAGTTTCATATCATTCATTGTTCCTGAGAAATTCTTACCCACTATTTCTTCAAATATTGCTTCTGCCCTCTCTCTCCTTTCCTGGGAATCTGATTAAATATATGCTAACCCTTCTCACTATATCCAGCATACCACTTAACTCATCATCTGCATTTTCCACCTTTCTGTCTCTTTATGACATATGTAGACTAACTTTTTCTGGCATATCTTCCAGTTTACTAATTCCTTCCTTAGCTGTGTTTAATCTGCAGGTTAAATTCATCCTTCAGTGTTTTTTTTTTAATTTTAGTAATTGGAGTTTTATTTTCAGAAGTTCTATTTTAAAAAAACTCTACTGTGTCAATTTTTATAGTTTCCTGCTCATACAAATATATTCACACTTTAAAAAATTTCAAACATGGTATAATGAATGCTGTGCTGCACTGGACATTCCCCTTTCAGGAATAAGGGATTTATTTAATCTGCCGATAGAAATATAAGTCTGACATTGTCCTTAGAACTAAAATCATTGGCCAATTTTGATTTATGTTACCGTATGTCCATGATGACCTCAAAACAAAAGTTCAAAATTCCCTCAATTGGCCAATGCTGTTAGGGAAAAAAAAAAATGTCTTCTGGGTTGCCTTTACCTCTCATATGTTTCCTTAAACAACTTTCCTGCTAATTCTATACTATCTTATTATCCATTTGATACTTTTAAAAGGACTTGTAGTTTTTTTTCTCAATGAGTAATTAGGTCCAAATAACCCATATTTCATTGCATGAAATATACAAGAGTAGCAGAAAAAGGACACCACTGGCTAGAATCTAGCAGTGGCTACTGCTTTGCTTTGTTCAAAAAGACTGCAACCTTCCTTCTGGCTTAGAAGAAAAGAGTACCCGAATGAATGAGTGTTGTCTGTCATGGTCACAGGAGGTGGTATGTCACAGGAGGGGCAATCCTGTGACTAAATCATTTGAAAATCTTTTCTCATTCTTTGGGCCCCTAAATTTATTAATATAAGGAGACATTTATCCCCAAAACTTTAACCAGTCCACTCACTTTATAAACTGCTCACCGTGAGTTTAAGGCTCTCTATGTTTTTGTGTCAACCTCTGTTTCCAGACTGTTTCACCACTGCACCATATCTACTAAAAACCACAGCCAAGCAGACTCCGCCTTCCCCTAAACATCCTCCAACATTTCCATCTCCAGCAACTTGACTCAGGGTTTCACTGTTTGGAATAATTACTCTTCGTTTACACATTCAGAAATTCTAGACATTCTTCCAATCTAGCTCCAGTGCCACCTCCTCATAAGATTTTCTTTGTCTCCCTGTTGGATTCCTTCTTCTCTTGGTCTCTCAGAGCACCATAAGTCTTTCCAGCAAACTTTGCCTTTCTCTGTTTGTTTTTATTACATGCTAGTCAGGCCTTTGTTTAATCTCTGGTCCTATCCTGTTAGGTGGAAGAGGCTCAGTCAGGGACTGCCTGATCTTTGTAGTTAACATAGTTTGATACTCAATACATGTTCCCTTCCAGAGGAGAAATCTCTGATGAATGGAAAAAGTCATATTCCTCCGTGTTATTTGTCCTTCAGACTTTGGCTCTAGGGACTGCTCAGATTCTAGTGGCTAACTGTACATCCTCTGAGCTGCAACCACCCTCTCCCTCCCCAGGGTCCTGAAACAACTGTTCAAAGGGCACCATACTGAAGCACATAAGGTAGGACCAGGAGCTACACACCTGTTTTTTGGAGGTTAGGACATGTAGGCAGGAGCAGGGCATGCCTGGGTTGCTGTTGCCCACCAGTAGCAGAGCTGGCCAGGCCAAGCATAGTTGAGCATTTAAAATACATTAAAGGCCTGCTCCCTTTGAAGTTGGAAACTATCTCTATTTAATCAGAGAGAAACAACTTTTCAAAAGATTTTTTCCCCTCTTTTTTACCTTCAGCTTGCTGGCTTCTCCTGTGGTTAGTAGCATGAATAAAACATGCATATCCCAATTAAATCTTGATTTAATTTCACTTCTTTGCAAAGCTGATGAACTCGAGTGCTTTCATAAAGACACTGAGCATTAGCATTCTTTTGTTATGCACAATCCATTCGGAGGAACAAGGGGCTAAAAATATTCAGCTGCCTCTCCCCTGGCCTTGCCAAGCTCTCCGTGAGTTAGGGAGAAAGGAAAACACACAGGCACACACACATTTCCAGCCAGACTAATCCTCCCCGTGGACACCCCCTGGTAATTGTAGGGAATGAGAACTCGTTTGACCATGAGTAACATTTTAGAGTTGGAAGGCAAACAGCATCTGCAAAAAGGACACTTTCTCGGGTGCTTCTTTGGTACTGTACCTGGAAGAGTCAGTACCCATAGCGATTTAAGAGCCCTTCCCTTCTCCTGTTCCAGAGGAGGCCCCAGCAGCAGGAAGAAGCTCTGGACCAGCTGTGCATCCCAGAGGGCTGACTGAGCTTCTTGCCATTTGCTTCTAAATCTGAAAAATACAAACTTCCCCTGAAGTTCGCACTCATCACTTCAAAAAATAAATACTGTATTCATTGAAGACTGAAAAGAAGTGCATGAATGTGTTTAACTGTGGTTATTCCTGGATGATGGGATTACGGATGATCCTATGTCATGTCTGACACTTTGTGGCACTTTATGAACTCTCTTTAATAAGCATAAGGAAATTCTACAATCAGAAAAAGTTGTTTTAGAAAGATTGACACTTACTGACACCCCTCTACTATATACAGGGGGAAAATTATCTAAGATATGCTCCCTAACTTCAGAGAGGTTTTTTGTTGTTGTTGTTGTTTGTTTGTTTGTTTTCTTTTTTTGAGACAGATTCTCACTCTGTCTCCCAGACTGGAGTGCAGTGGTGCGATCTCGGCTCACTGTAGCCGCCACCTTC
Source organism: Rhinopithecus bieti (assembly GCF_001698545.2). Lineage (NCBI taxonomy): Eukaryota > Metazoa > Chordata > Mammalia > Primates > Cercopithecidae > Rhinopithecus > Rhinopithecus bieti. Next base: position 3,082,545 of record NW_016807677.1, read on the forward strand.
CTGGTTCAAGGGATTCTCTTGCCTCAGCCCCCCAAGTGGCTGGGACTACATGTGCACACCACCACGCCCGACTCATTTTTGTATTTTTTTTTCATTAGAGACAGGGTTTCACTATGTTGGCCAGGCTGGTCTCAAACTCCTGATCTCAAGTGATCTGCCCACCTCGGCCTTCTAATGTGCTGGGATTACAGGGGTGAGCCACCATGCCTGGCCCTTCAGAGAGTTTTTAATCTACATAGGATAACTAATAATAGATGGGGTAACTAATCTGGGATTACAGGGGTGAGCCACCATGCCTGGCCCTTCAGAGAGTTTTTAATCTACATAGGATAACTAATAATAGATGGGGTAACTAATAATAGATAGGGTAACTAATCATAAGGACTAAATATAGAGGTTCTAGTTCTAAGGTGCCCAGAGAAATAAATATTTCTGAAGGCAGTGGTGGATAAAGAAGACTTTCCAAAGGAGGTGAGACTAGAAATGCTTGGGATCAGAGTTTGAGGGACCTTGGGAGACATCTAGACCAACTCTACATTTGGAGCTTACATCTCATCTTCATCAGCCTCACAGCATGAGGCTGGTTGAATATAGTCAGTTTCTGACCAGAAACTTGATGCTGTTTAAGTTAGTCTCTTCTACATTTGTTTTTCTCATACTTGGAGGTTCTTTCTATTTTTATTTTATTTATTTATTTTTAGAGATAGGGGCTGGCTCTGTCTCCCAGGCTGGAGTACAGTGGGTGATCATAGCTCACTGCAGCCTCAACCTCCAGGGCTCAAGATACCCTCCTGTCTCAGCCTTCCAAGGAGCTGGGACTACAGGCACACACCACTATGCCTGGGTAAATACATTTTTTATAACATTTTTTGTAGAGATGGGGTCTCACAATGTTGCCCAGGCCTACTCAGAGGTTTTCTCACTTGATCTGAGCTCTGTTTCCCTGGTGGCTCTAGTTGGCCTCCTGGGGCCACATACACCAGGTCTGCTGCCTCTCCTACTGTGATGATCCTTCATATTTAAAGTCAACTTTAACACCTTTTTTCTCTCGTCTTTATTTTTACTATGGTTTTTAAAGCATACCTCAAATGTCATAACTTCCAACTGACAAAGGCTCTGAGGATGGATAAAATGTACACAAAATGGAAGAAATGGAGTGGGTATTCTCAATAGGGAAAGTGGTATAAGCAAGACACAGAGTTTGAGAGAGGCCAACTGTGTGGACTGGCCCATGAAGAAACCAGTCCAGCTGGGGCTGCATTGACCTGGGGACTGGTGGGAGATGCAGGTGCAGAGGTAAGAGAAAGGCCACCTGGGGAAAGCCTTGATCTGCTGGCCGAGTCTGACTGTCCTCCACACCCCATATCCTCAAGAGTCTCTTTCATTCCAAGAGGAGCCTGGTCTGCGATTCAGGAGGCCTCTTCGTAGCCAGATGCTATTGTTTCATGAAAACCCAGGTCCTTGTGGACCCTGCGGGGGACAGCCAGGGGCACAATGAGAAGGGGCTTGGTGCTTAGTTACTGCAGGTCTTTCCCTCAGTTGCCACCTTTGCCTATGATCTGACCAGTATGTAATACACAGCCAGCCTGCAGAGGAAGACTATGCATGTACAGCGGTAGGAGGAAGGTTCAGAGAGCTTGGCCCTAAGATATAAGTCGATTTCATGGTGTGTGCATGGAGGATGCTGGGGAAGAGAAGGGGCTGCATGGAGCATTAAGCATCAGGGCAAGCAAGGGACAGAGAGCACAGGACAGGCCTATAGGTGGTTACCCCTGTGAATTCTCCCCTCATTCTCCCATGCCTCCAATCTCCTGGTATTGTGAATATCCACAGAACGGATTCAACAGCACCCGGACAGAGGCTGTACATACTCAGAATATGAAGGCGAAATGGCAAGGATTGCATTTGTAGGCCCTACAGCTAGAGTATGAGGGAGACAACTGCACTGCGGCCCAGCCACCTTCTCTTCCCATACCTGGCTCTAACCTTCCTGACAAGAGGCCCTGTGTGCATGTGTGTGAATACCCCAGACTGCATAACTTAGTTACATTCACTTTCCCTACCATCAAAATGTCACCCTTTGGGCCTAGGGATAGACACCAAAAGACCCTTGAAACAGGACTGTGCAGGCCCTCTGAGTGGGCTCAGAGCCATTTAAGGAGGAAACCTGGGGTGGGGCAAGGACCTAGAAATTGTTCTTATGAGAAGGGATATGAGATCCAAGTGGTCATGTCCCATGGGCACCCAAGATGTGGGGAGGGGTTGGACAGGAAATAGGCCAGTTCTAGGACCCCTAAGCAAGGAGCCCAGAGCAAGGGCCCTGGTGGCACAGGGCTAAGGACAGTACTGATGACAAGTCTGGTGATCCTAAAATGGTCAAGTGGAAGAAGCAAAGACTTTGGAACCACACAGGCCTGGGCTCAAATCCTAGCCTTAACACTGACTTTCTCAGCCATTAATCTCCTTGAGCCTCTAGTTCCTCCTGAACAAATCTGAGAACAGCACACCTGCCTTGCAGGGTGGTTAATGAGATGGTATTGAAAAATGTATGCCAATAAACAATGGTTATTGATGCTTTTGACATAAGGTCACTTGTCAAGCAAAAGCCAACTTGAGGCAGTGATAGGGCAGGGTAACCCTGGGGAGAAAGAGAGACCATGGAGCGTGAGGAGGGTGGAACTAAGTTTCCCTTGGGGTGAAAAAGCCTCTTGGATGGCTTTGGTAAGTCTGAATCTGTCCAGCACTGACCCTTGGGCCACAATTCACAGGCCTTTAAAATGGTTTTGTTTTATTTCATTTGAGCAGACTTCTGCCCACTATTCAGAGAAAATGTCTGATGCTGTTTTTTCAAATCTCCCAGACTGTCCACCACCTTCCTCTTGGCACAAGTCTAGACCACGCTGGAGCTTTCTCCCACACAGGCTTGTCAATTTGAGCCTCAGCACAGCTCATACCAATAAACAGGTCCCCAAGACCCAGGAGGCACACACTGTGGAGAAATTTACACTCATAAAGCGAACACGCCTGCTAATATGTTTACAGGTCGGGGGTCTTTCTCCTGAATGCAGACAAGATATTGCTGCAGTAAAAGAGGAAATTGTTCAGGTTGATCTTCCAAGCATGGACCAAGGAGGAATCCCCAAGTCTTGACTGACACAGCTCATAAATCTCCTGCGTTTCTGTTTGTCCCAACTTCTATCATTTCAAGCAACATGTGGGACTGTCACATTTTAAGAAAATAAATCAAATGAAATTATAGATTTGCCTTTGTGATCCTGATGTGCAGATTACATGTTATTACGTTATAGATCTCACACCCCTCAATGCATTTGCACTATGGTATGATTATTGGATTTTGATGTATTGCCAACATCAAACCCAAATAAATATTTTTCTTCACTAAGTGCTGCTGGGAAGGAAGGCAATTCTCAAATATAAAGCCTCTTTAGGTGGTTTAGTAAGAAATGAAAGGAGACCAATGTGAAAAAGAATAAACATGTTGACACGGGTCTTCCATGGCAGTTCTTATACATCTAGGTCCCCAAGCCCTGAGAAAATAGAAACAGAAATAGCAACGAAGCCTGGAACCTGCTCTTATTCTCAATATGATTCATGTGTTAATTGAACAGATGTTTATTCAACGACAACTAATATGGCTTGGTTCTGTGACCCCACCCAAATCTCACCTTGAATTGCAATAATCCCCATGTGTCAAGGGTGGGACCAGGTGGAGGCAACTGGATCATGGGGGCACTTTCCCCTGTGCTGTTCTCATGATGATGAGTGAGTTCTCAAGAGATATGATGGTTTCATAAGCATCTGGCATTTCTCCCACTGGCATTCATTCTCTCTCCCACTGCCCTGTGAAGAGGAGCCTTCAGCCATGATTGTAAGTTTCCTGAGGCCTCCCCAGCTATGCAGAACTGTGAGTCAATTCAACCTCTTTTATTTCTAAATTATCCAGTCTTGGATATTTCTTCATAGCAGCATGAGAATGGACTAATACACATACTATATGCCAGGCACTGTTTTGGGCATCAGGGGTGAGATAATGAAGACAACATACGAAAACCTGTGCCCTAAGAGAGTTTGCAGTCTAGTAGAGGGAAAGAGAAAATCAATAAACAAGTAAAATACATAGCATATCAGTGCATGATAAGTGCCTGAGAGAGAAATTAATTAAGTCAGCACGGTAGGGTGGATGTTTGGTACCAATTTTAAGTGAGTGGTCAGAAATGGTCTTATGGTGAGAGTGACAGTTGACAAAGGTCCAGTAGGAAGGGAGGCAGCAAAATCCGGAACTGTCTGGGGGAAGTGCACTAAAGCAAATTGAAAAGCATGTGCAATGTCCCTGAGGCAGTGGTGGTCCTGGGATTTCAGGAAGCAGCAAAAGGTTGGAGCTGAGTGAGGACAAGGAAGCAAGGGACAGTAGAGTGGAGTGTGGTGGCCAAATTGGAAGGGCTTTGCAGGCCACTGCAGTGACTTTGGATTATTCTAGGTCTGCTGTACAGTAATGGGCAAAACAAATATTGTCCCTGCTTTTTCAGTTTATGTTACGATTGAGAATATAGGGACATAAGTAACCAATTATGTACAGAGGAACAAGAATTCACTCTGTGGGGGGTATCTGAGAGGAGTTATGTGTGAGTCAACTAGAAGCTTCCCCCAGTCCACTTCTGCCAGCTTCACTCTAAAGTGCTTACACCTGAGGGGCTTTGCTCATCTGAGAACAGTGCTCATAAAAGGGTCTGTAGGGGACAGCGTGGAAGGAATGGGTCCCTTTGAAGATGGGCAAGACGAGAAGAAAAGAGAGGGAGAACTTCTCCAGCAGAGAACCTGCTGACTGTATTTCACCCCTAGTTTCTACTGGAAATGCCAACTAGAAAGGCAAGAAAATGGAATGGCGGAAGGGGTCAAAGTGGAAGAAGGCAAACATTACAGTAGCATGTGGTGAGGTGAAGGGGAGGCCTTTCTTGGAGAAACAATACACATCAAAACCAGCCCATAGTACCTGTGGGTCAAAGCACTGTGGGTCAGACCATGGAGCTACACTACAGGACTCTACTCATAGGGGAAGCAGAATGGCTGGGAGTAGGATAGACACAGACAAGACCGAGGTGCCAGGTAGCCTGTGTGTAAATGTCAGCCGTGTAGGGTGTTATCTGAAAGTGCCAACTGTTAGCATCTGCACACCTTGTGAAAAGGTAGATTTGGGCTATTGAAAGAGGGAATTTCATTCCTGTGGGAAGTTGAGTTAATGCTTAGGTCCTCCTGTTAGAGAAAGGGAGCTCTTGCTCCTAGTCCATCCATTGCTAGGCAATATGAGCTTTAGGAGACCATCATCACTAATATCCTTAGACAATTTGCCTTTTATCTCCTCTTGGAGTAAAGACAGATCCTGATCAAGATTACTAGGTCAGCCATAGTAGAAAGAAGACTAGCAATCCCAGAGTCATAAAAAGGTATAGACAACCTCATGGTAGAAGATACTTTGGGAAACTCTCTTGGTTTTTTTGTTTGTTTTCTGTTTTGTTTTGAGACAGGGTGTCACTCTGTCACCCAGGCTGGAGTGCAGTGGCATGATCACAGCTCACTACAGCCTTGACCTTCTAAGCCCAAGCCATCCTTCCACCTCAGCCTCCTGAGTAGCTGATACTACAGGTGCATGCCACCACATCTAATTTTTAAATTGTTTGTAGAGATTGGGCCTCCCTATGTTGCCCAGACTGGTCTTGAACTCCTGACCTCAAACAATCCTCCTGCCTTGGCCTCCCAAAGTTCTGGGATTAAAGGTGTGAGCCACCATGCTTGTCTGAAAGCTCTTGTGTAGTAGAGAAAAGTGCAGTGGCCTGAGAGTCACTGATTTTAGCTCAGAACAAGTTTTAGGACCTTGAGAAAAATCATTTCAATCTCTGGCCATGAATTTCCTCACCTTGAGAGCAATGCTTTTCAAGCTCTGCTCCTACAAATCCAAAGGATCTGTTAGAGATGTCCAAGGACCACTGTGATGGAAGTGGGGGCTTCCAGGTGCGGTCTGAAGAAACATTGGAGACAACACGTTCTTTCTTCCAGAGCAGCACTGCTTTATATTTTGGGCTTCCGTGGAAGTTTTCATTTGAAGGGAGAGTTATACTAGGTGTTTAAGAAATTAGCATGAAAACTACTGAGCTAAATATCTCTGCTCTGACCTTTTTCTACCTAATCAGTCCTACTGTATCAATGCCTAATCTACCCCATCCCTTTGCTGAGTGTCCCAAAGAAAGCAATTTCTTCATTCTACTATGTCATTAATTTCCTTGTTTTTCTGTCTAGTCTATAGTCTCATTTAAGCCTCTCAGGCTATAAAAGATGCTAAAATTTGCTGCAAAACAGCCATCCCTTCTGTCTGTTCCCTCCCTTCTATCATCATTCACTAGCTTTGACTCATCCTCCAACCCTCATGAAAAAAGTCTTTTCTTTCAAAGAAGCCTTCCAGGTGCTCCCTCCACTCTCTCATTGACCCCTAGCCAGGGACTCATAATAAGCACTAAAATCATCTTTTTCCTTGTGTCTCCCTTACTAGACTATGACATTTAGGAGAGAAAAAAGTAAATTTGTCTTATTATCACTGTCTGCCAAGGCCTAGCCAAGTAATCACCCTGGCCATTCGCTATGATGGCTGCTGTTTGCTAGATACTGACCACTGCTGGGCACTGGGTGGGGCATGTCACATGCATTGCTTCACTTTATTCTTACATCAGTCTTTGAGGGCAGATGTCATTTTGTACATAAAGAAGCTGGCTTCAGGAGGCTTTAGTGGACTACCCAAGGGCACAGGTGAATAATTACTATCATCTCCACGTTGGCTTTTAAGAGATCTTCAAGAGTGTGATTTCATTATCTCTGCATCCTGCCATTCTCCAAGGTGAGAAAACCAGGCCCATAGTGGTCCATGCTTAGGTGACAGCAGAGGGTAAAGGCTGATCCCCTTATGCTGATGTATGGCTGTGGATTGGATTTTAGTCTGTCAGTTCATGGTTCTCTGGAGAATAAAAGAGTAGAATAGAGAAATCCTTATGGAATTCAAAATGCACATACGAAACACATGAAATAGCCATGAAGACACTTCCAGAGCAATATATCAACAATTGCCCATGAGCTCTCAGCAGAATACACAAGCACCTGATATAATACATATACCTCAGGTGGGGTAAGCCAACTAAATATTTTTAAATCCCTTTTAATAGAAGAGTCACTGAGGAATAGTTCAATTAAATAAACACTCCCTGAGGCTGCATGATGTGCACGGCGCTTTGCTCTACATTACAGGGTACAAAAGAGACCAGGGCTACAGTCACCCCCAACTCCACATGAAGACCTCCAGCTCTGCATCAATATGCTAAATTGAAATTATGCCTTTTTGTGCCTCTCTTCCCCATGGAGTACTTCTTTCTTAGGGCAGGGCTCATGTCTTATATACCTCAGCATTCCCTGGACCTACAGCACGTGCCGTGGAGAAAGCATGTGACTGAATCAGATCTCGGCTCCCAAGTCGCCAGTAAAAATAATCAAAATATAGATCAAGTTTATGCAAGAAAGAAAGTGATGGATCTTCCAGAGAGCTAGAGAGTTCGCTGGAAGCCCAGGTGAAGGGTAAATTGGTTCTGGCAGGGACAATGTCAGTAATGGAAACAGGAGACAATAGGCTGTCACTGTCTAACAGAGCAAATGGTAGAAGAAGGGGTGAGGCAGGGAGAAAGCTGAAGACTCAGTGAGAGGAGGAGGCTGAGGACAGGCTGGAGGGCCCATCAGCAACCTTCTGCTGCGTCCTGTGCTTCCAGGCTCTCAGCTACCTCAGGGTCATTACACGTGCTATTCCATCTGCTTAAATACACTTCCCCCAGATAGCTCCAGGTTTGCTGTCTCTCTTCCTACTGGGCTTTTGTCAGATGTCACTGTCATCCTAAGACTGCTTCTGATCACCCATTTAAAACTGAGTGAGGAGGGAGCATGGCATGTGGAGCCTGGTGCTTTAGGGAGGTCACCCTGGCAAACAGTGGGGAAAGGGGGCATAAGGCAAAGAGACTGAGTAGGGACACTGGTTGGTAACAGAGTACCGGAGGAGCAAAGTCGGGGAGAAATGTGGAAGTGACCGGAGGACTGGAATCATGGTCAAATCAACAGGACTTGACAATTGACTGAGTGGGCAGAGAAGGAAGAAAAGGAGTGGGGAGAGAAAACAATGCTCAAACGTTTAGTTCTGCCCACTAATTGGGAAAATTGTGGTGCTGGATGCAAAAGTTAAAAAAAAAAAAAAAGGCAGTCTAAACAGACTAATGAAATCATCTTTGCAAAAATTATAACAACAGTGAGGAAGTTATGACAGTGAAAGGGATCTGACCTAACTGACTCCATCTTGTTTCTAACCTCTAAGCTCCCCTTGTTTATTCCTGGGGACAGCTCGAACTAACTTTGGGAGGAACTTAGTTTATAGTTTAACTTTGAGACAAAGATGATAACAGCCCTTTCCCAAAACATTCCCTTCTTGCCTGGGGACCAGACTGCCTTTATAGGACTAACACATTAGCCATAAGATTTGCAACTTCCCCATCTACTCCTGTAGATAATATCACTATTGTCGGACCTAGGATTGACCTTTTGAGATGTCGTTCCAGATTTTTGCATTTCTGACTACTGATGGCTCCATCTGGACTCACCAACTGGTCCTGTGGCTCCCACCCCGGAACCAACTCAGTGCGAGAGGACAGTTTTGACTCTATGATTTCATCTATCACCCAACCAATCAGAACTCCCCCCTCTTTGGCCTCCTACCTGCCAAACTATCTTTGAAAAACCCTATTCTCTGAACTTTTGAGGGGACCAATTTGAGTAATAATAAAGCTCCAGGCTCCCATTCAGCTGACTTGGCATGAATTAAACTCTTTCTCTATTGCAATCCCCCGTCTTGATAAATTGGCTCTATCTGGGCAGTGGGCAAAATGAATCCACTGGGTAGTTACACTAAGGTGAACAAATGACAAATTTGGTTTTAGGTAAATTTTGGTTGAACTGCTAGTAGGCCATCCTGACTTTGTAACTTACTAGCTGTGTTACTTTATGTCTCTATACCACAGTTTCTTAATCCATTAAATGGGGATAATACAGAACCTATATCATAGGGTTGTGGTGAGAAAGTTATACATTCAAATATATATATATTTCTATGTACATATACACACCCATACCCAAATGCATGCCTGGCACACAGTGAGTGGCCAGTCAGTACGTTAGCATTATTATTACCTAGGTTAAAATGTCCAGCAGGGAGGTAGAGCTGCAAATGTATTGCTCAGGACCAGAGCAATTCTTTGCAAAAGAATCTATCATAAGATTGCTTTAAATAGAAACTCTCTCAGTGCTTTTAAGAGAGGCTTTCTCTCTCTCTGTCTCTTTTTTTTTCATTTTACTTGCAACCTTTCAGAAGTCTATTTAGTGTATTAAGTGAGGCACCCCTGTAGTTAAAATGAAACCTCTTCACTTCCTCAATGAAGACATTGTTCTGGACAAATCTCCGTTTGAAAAAGTCAGTCCGGGCATAGAGGGCTCTGGAGGAAGGTGTTTCCATCTGAGGGCAGATGGCTGAGTCGGGGAGGTAGTGCAGAAAGAAGGCAGGCTGTGGAGAATTAGATAGAAGCACTTTTTGGCAATTAGGAGGAACTGCCTATACCTGCGGGCAGCCACATGAAAGCCCATCCCAAGAGAAATTTCCCTACTCCTGCCTCCATCTCACTCCATTCACAGTGACCTAGAAGTCTGGGTCTACATACAGGTATAAAGTAACTCCTAAAAATACAAGCATCTCCTTTATTAGTTCATCCTCTGATAAAGTTTCCCCCTTCTTGCTGTTGTCATTTGCTAATGTAAATGCTAATGTGTTCACCAAAAAGTGCATTTAGGTAGAGAAGACTTCTTGGAGGAGGTAGCTTCCTAAAGTAATGGAGGCAGGAAGGGAGGGGACGAGTGGAGACCACTAAATCAGCAGGAATGTTTCTGGCCTTTTCAGGAGCCTGCAGAAGCCTGAGCGCAAAGTAGAGGCAGGAGCCCAGGACCTGGGGAGGGTGTGAGGCTCCTACGCCTCGGGAGGTCTGTTCGAGGCACCTCAAGGGTTAATGCCAGGAGGCGAGCCCTGCCCCAGGCTGTAGGGGTGGAGTGTGCTCTCCTGGGGAGCCGTACAGGAAATTGCCTAATAAACCAGCTCCAGATTCCATCTCTAGTTGCATATTTTATTGACTTGAAACTTTTTTTTTAATCAGTGGACTCCCAAAACCAGATAGGCTATAAAATAAATAAATATAAAAGAGTCTAACACTAAATGAGGAACAAATTACTCCTGCATTCCCCATCCCCCCCACTCCACCTCTCCCATTATCTCCAGCGACTCCCAACTAACCCAATCACAACCCGCCTAATAAACCAGCTCCAGAATCCATCTCTAGTTGCATATTTTATTGACTTGAAACTTTTTTTTTAATCAGTGGGCTCCCGAAACCAGATAGGCTGTAAAATAAATAAATATAAAAGATCCTAAGACTAAATGAGGAACAAATTACTCCTGCACTCCCCATCCCCCCCACTCCACCTCTCCCATTATCTCCAGCGACTCCCAACTCACCCAGTCACAACTTGCCCTTTTACTACCAGCTCTCTCGCCCCACATGTGTAAGGTCCGACTGGCCAGGAAGGATTTTAAATGGGAGATGTGTAGGAAGAGGGGGTCAATTTATACCAGGAAAGTTTGTATCTGAGATGTGTATGATTTATAAGCTTTTTTAAAAACGAAAAAACAAACATGACGACTCTTGTAAATAACAGATTTGCATACTAACTTTCTGGTGCAACATCCTTACATATGAATGAGTGAACAACATTAAGTTCCCATTCAGAAAACAAGAGCCTAAACCCACTGGATTGAGGTACCTGATTTATCAAATTCAGCCTGCTCTATAAATCAGAATCCAGCTCCAGGACCCTATGGCAGTGTGACTCTCCACGCCGCTCTGAGGTTTCTTCTTTGTGTGGTATCTCCCGCCTTCATCTTTATTTATTTCCAAAAGAAAAAAATGTTGCAACTGATTGAACAGACTGATTGATATGTCAGTGCTGAGATTCATAAGGCTGGGCACAGCTTCCAAGGCTGCCTCTTTATCCCGTCTCCATTCTGATGTAAGTTTGGCCCCTTACCAAAGATTTGCATATGCCATGTGCAGTCCTGTTCACCCTCTAAGCTGCTAGATCCCTAGTCGAATCCTCTCCTCCCCTGAATCTTTACTCAGATACTCCCAGATTATCCCTCCAAAGATTTTACCCCATCCTACAAATGACGGCTATGACAGCTGTAGCACCCAGAAAATAGGGTCTGTAAAGGGGCTTAGGGAACCTCATTTCACCAGTGAGAACTGTGGTCCAGAGAGGTGGAGAAGCTAGCTCAAAGTCACACAGGCTGTCAGGAGCAAAGTGGAAACAGAAAAATGCATTACTGCTTTTGCATCTAATACTGTTTCTACCACACCATGCTTTGTCGGGAAGCACTTGTTTCAGGGCCTTTGAAAGAATCTGGGCTCGGTGGAGGTTTCTGCAGATGAATGGAAGAAGGAGAGGCAGGAGCAGTGGCCTGAGCTACCAGGAATTGACGTTGAATAAGCTGGCACCTCCTTCCATCCTCCACCCTGATGCCTGGTGAAGATGGGTGGGGATGGATGCCCAGGAACTTCACTGCAGCAGGCTCTCTCCTTGTCCATGCTGTGCTAAGGGGAGTTCACCGTTCTTTGCACTGGTGCTAGGTTCTAAGCTAGCACTTTTTCACAAGTATTGTTTAGTTCCTTTGTCCTTCCTTATCTGCCCCTTCTCTAAGCTCCCGCAGCACTTGTCTATACCCCTCAGTAGGCCACTGAATCATAAACTGTGGCACATAGTACCTGTCCTGCTGTTAAGCACTTAATCATATGCTGCCTTGTGATGTCTTCCATACCATTAGTGTGCAAGATAGTGTGCTCATCATGTGGCCTTGTGCCTGTCTATATTGCCAGTGTCCCCAGGGCAGGGGCAATACAACTAATTTTGAGCAAAGGATTGGCCAAAGCAGTTAAGAGCTGGCATGCCTCCTCCATCTCTCTCTGCCCCCATTATGGAGGGTTAAGAGACATGGGGGCTGGATGATGTAGCTGCAGAATGGAGTAGGGTCTCCTGATCTGCATCTGACTTTGCATAAACAGTAAATAGCATCCATTGTGTCAAGGCACTGAGACTGGAAATTTGGGGATATATTTGTCACTGAAGCATATACCTTCACCTATACTGATAAATGAAGTTAGTTACTACTGCTAATCCCAGGCTTGCCACTAATTAGTAAATAGTCATTTCCCCACTCTTGGACCTCAGTTTCTTCATTTGTAAAAACAGGGCATTAGACTATATGACAAAAATAATAACTACTATATATTTATATTTTATACTTGCTCTATTACAGGCAATGTGCCAAGTGATTTGTAAACATTAATACATTGAATCTGACATCTACTTTATGAGACAGATTTCATTGTCCCCTTAGAATGAGGAATCTGAATTGGGGTGGGACAGGGCAGGGGGTGTTAAGCAACTCTTCCAAAATCAAATAGCCACTAAGTAGTGGTCTGGAGTTTGAATGCAGGCGATGTGAACCTGGTGCTCCATATTACAACCACTGTATTTTCTGATCACTCAAAATCCCTGAAGCATAACTCTTCTAGAACATCCAAATTGATCTGTAATTCTGTTTGTATACATATATTCCAAATAAAATTGTAAGGTATTTGAAAATGGGAGTGATGGGCTGTTGCTACTCATTAATATCCCCTCTTTCTGGCACCAGAGTCTAAAACAGGGTCAACATTAAGTAGATGTTTCATAATTTCTTCCTGAATTGAATTTTACAACCCTGAAGTCAACTCAGATAAATAGATCTCTTATTTTACAAATCTGACTCAAAGAGTAGCATGGCACTAGGACTAAGACGATGAAAACCTACAGTCATTCAGCCTGATGATTTGACATGTGTCCTTCATTCCTTTGGCATACAATCAACATGCAACTGCTGTGTTAAAAGCCTGATGTGGTAGGGGAATACCAGTCATAGCCCCTGCTCTCTGGAAATTACAGTTCGGCCTATCAGTGAGTTTTACCTAAAGGCACCAAAGTGACACCTTAAGTCTCTAAAGTGAAGTGTACAAAGAATAATTGTCACCCATGTTATGTGAAGATGTATTGCTACACACAAGCAGTTGTGTGCTGGTAAATGTTGAACAACTGCCTCTCTATGGGGAAAACAAAAGCCCTGATGTACAGTGTTTGCCAATTTCTATGGTATAAATATTCATACTATGGCTGATTATAAGCTACCAATGTGATGTCACTGACCCCAGTGTTGGAAGAGAAATGTACAACTGGCTCTGGAGAAACCCATACCAGCAGGCTCCAGCACCCCATTGAGTACAACACATGATGGGCTTTCCCTGCCACCTCCATGGAAATACAAATCAGAGAACCTCTGGGAACAAAAGGAGTATAGATGAGCTCTAAGGGAGAACTGTCTCAGAGTTGAAGAATAGTAGACACTAAGGGTATATGTGAAATTCTGTGAACAAAAGTTTCTGAAGGCAGAAAAAGAGAAGATTCTTACCTGTCTAGACTGGTTTATGTCCAGGCCTGCCTGCAGGCAAATGGATGGGCCCGGTGACCTCTAAATGTCACACTAGCCTAAGGATTCTGTGATGCAGCAGAATTTCCTCCTAACTTTTTTCTGCCACTGGGGACACATCAGGCTTTCTATAGACCAAAGTCAATAGTACCAGTGCACCCTGTAGAATGCTATCCACAAACATCCCCTACAAAGTTGCTGACCTACTATTGAACAGGTTAATTGCAGCCAGTGGGGTGCTTGGGTGCCAGTGGGATTTCTAAGACTCTTGAGTCTACAACCCTGGAGAATGCAGACAAACAAATGGCAGCTCCTAACTCCTAAGGATGGCAAATGGGCCTGCATGGGCTGAGCCCTCTGGAAGGGTGCTCAGGCCCCCAGTGCACTTTGGCCTGCATGGCTGGCCAGCTCAGTCAATCACACTAACTCTACAGCTCTCCTGTCTGGCATACTATCCCTTCCTGCATATTCGTCATTCTCAAGGATTGCAACCATGGTCCAGGGCTTCTCCTGGGAGTTAGCAGAGAGTGTCACAGACTCCTGGAATCTCACAGAGAGGGCAGGGCTCAGCCTGCCAAGGAGAAGAAAGGATGTGGATGGAAGCTGTTCATTTCCCACACACAGGAAGCTTTGAGAGAATGCAGACAAACTGTCCCTGAGACTGGCTCCCACTCTGAGGAACCACTGCCCCAATCAGGAGGGGCAGGCTATCAAGGAAGGGCTCTGGTGAGGCCTGCATCCAACAGACTAAATGCATTCCAGAAATAATCTTAAAGGGCCCGGGGTCTACTTGTATTTCTAAGGGGTACAATTCCTATATGCAGGACTAATCATTCAGAGTTAACTGAGGAGCAAAAAGATGGGCCAATTTTCCGTAGGTTGAAACTCAGGCACAGGGTAACAAACAGAGCCTTGACAAATGGCCTGGCAAGCATTATCACTGCAAGGGGCAGATGGAGAATTAGACACTCAAGTTCACCAGCAAGTTGCCTGTGAAGGCAGAATTAGGAACCAGACACCTGATCCTTGGTTTACTGCTTACGCAGGCCCCAGTAAATAATACAAATGATGATCCATGGGAAGCACAGCTTTTCATGAAAAACCTATGGGCTCCTCGGCGGTAAAAGGAAAGCTGGGCTCAGCACATGTCTGGCTTTCACTCGGATTCTCTCCCCTATGCAATCAAAGGTTAGCACCTCACAGAGTCAAGTTTGCTTTTCTAAGTGTTGCTCATTCCCTTCCCCTGACCCTCTGTCCCCTCTAAACTCTCAACTTCTCCAACACCTGAGTTCTACCATTTATCCAACCATCCACCACTTGTGCATCCAACCATCTGTCCCTTACCCACAAATCCAGTGATTTAATTCCTGTTAATTAAAAGCCTGCTGTGGCCCAGAATCTCTGCTAGGAACTGGGGAGGCTTTAGATTTAGTAGGGATTAAAAGCAGAAGCTTTGGAGTCATACAAACTGAGGTTCAAATACAATCTCTGCCACTTTCTAGCTATGTGGCCTTGAACCCATTACTTACCTCTCTAACCCCCAGTTTCCCTACTTGTAAACTGGGTATAGTAATAATACTCCCCATTTGGGATTATGCTGAATAGTATATAAGATGCACATGCACATAAAATAATTTAGTGCTTAGAGATTAGCAAGTGCTTAATAGTTTGTTCTTAAATGCTTTGGAGAGAATGAGGTAACTACGGTACAGGCCCTGACCTCAGTGTGCTTATAGTCAAATTCCAGAGTCTGCTTGTCTGGTGGACTGGGGCCTGTGGGCTAGGGAAGTCAGATTGCTCGCCCGTTCATCTCTTATCCTGCTCCTCTACTCTCTTTCTCAGTTGCTTCACTCCTTTCACCCTCATTGGCTATGCTGGCTTTGTCAGTGTAGAATGAACTACGTTTCCCAGAACTCCCTCCATGTGGGTTTCCGGTTAGGCAGAACCATAAGATGTTTTCCTGCAAGAACTGGAGGGCAGAAATGAAGCAGCAGTCATTGTTTTCACACTTAGTAGTTTTGAGCAGGAGTTGTGTTAGCTTACACATCTCTTTCACTATCGTCTCTCTTTGATGCTGGGCACCTGCTGGACATGTAACTGCTCCACCTTCCCCTGAACTCTTCTTCAGCTTCTCTGCCTCTTGGGCCAGGTGTGTCTTCAGCTCTACGATGAAAGGCACTACCTTTCCCTGCAGTCTACCTATTTTGTCAAGTTTGGAGGCAGTGAGAACTGGCACAGACCCATCGGCACTCATGGGTTCCAGCTTTTCTTGGAGTTGAGCTCATCCTTGCTGTCCCAAGACAGGAGATAGATCTTTCTTCTGTTCTTGACTGCCTGCCCCATGGACTGTTGGCTCCAGCATCAGATGAAAGATAGTAGCCCCTCACAGACTGTTTAAGAAGCTCCCACAATTGTGTAAGGTCCAATTCCTATGACAAATCACTTAGGCAGTCAGGTGGGTAGGTAGATAGGTAGGTAGATAGATAACACAGATAGATAAATAGAGACATGGCTAGATATAAACATATATGGATGTATGTATAATGTGTGTGTCTGTGTGTATATATACATACGCATTATGTTTATGTATAATCTTCAAAAATCTTTGTTCACACATGTGTCAACCATTACATGTGTCTCCTCCCCTGGGGGTGGGGAATATCTTTAGACTGTCTCCTAAGATCCCATGGAGGGACTTAAGGAAAAATGCTGCTTATTACCTTCCCCTCTCCACTGCTCCCCACCACCCCCCCTCAATACATCTTGGTACTCCTACTCTGGAACTGCTTTGATGACCTCTGCATCTTACGTCTTCCCTCGTCCTGCATAGAAAGGACAATGACGGAATCAGATCTTGAAATGACTAGCAATTCCCAGTGCTGGTCAAGAGATCACCATTCACAGGAGAAAGCAGGGGACCTCTCAAATGCTGGTCTCTCTGGCTCTTGGCCCTCCTCTCGTTTTGCTCTCCCCTTCTCCCCCTTGTTGATCTCATCTCTCCCAGTTTGCACATATCTATCTCCTAATCCAGGCTCTTGCTAAAGTTTACAACTTTTATTAGTGGAACTTTTTACTTATCTCCCAATCTCACATCCAAGTCAGATTATCTTTGTGACAGTCTTCTTTCTGTTCTGTTCAAGGCTCTGCCCATGGCACCAGTCTCCAGAGCTAACAACATTGGTGCCATCTTTGACACCCCCCTTCATGACTGTCCCCCTAATACACATGCATCGGATCCAGTCAGCTGCCTGTGGTCCTTCATGTTCATCTTCCTTCCCAATGTATCTCTCAGAGTGTTGTGCCAGACCCCTCTCAACTCCAATAGGGATGACACCATGTTTGAGAGACCACAAGAGACCCGTAGCCAGCGAGTGAGACAAGGGGTTTATTGTGGACACTTACATGCAGTCCAGTGGTGGCAGGCTGGACAGGAGAAGTGCTACTATTTGTAGAAAGCATGCAGTTTATATAGTATTTTCACTTAACACCTTCCCCCCAGAAACTTACACCTGACAACCTTTGTTTAACCCAAAACAAACAGCCTCAATCCTCTGTACGGTCTACATTCCGTGAGATGGGCTGGGGTTTCAGATGCTCCTCATAGATAAGGAATGAATCTCCAGGTTGGTCATGCCCAGATTCTTCGGCACAGAACTCCAAACGCACATTCTTCTTAGACCATAGGGTCATTCTCAGGGTTTGCTTAAGTTAGTTATTGCTGTCAGATGCATCCGCCATTCACAGAGGCACTTCTTCCTCTGCCATCCACTGCTCAACCCCAAGTTCAGCTCTTCCTTCCAGCTCTTGTGTTTTATTTCAATAGCTAACTGGTCTCCTTGATTCCTGTATCTCTCCATTCTTGTCCTTTGTATACCCTCCTGCCAATTTAGTCCTCCCGAAAGGTAACGCTGATCTTTTTCCTCTGCTCAAAACTTTTTATTCTCTCCCCAATTCTTACCGAATCATTTTAAAACTCCTCATGTTAGCATTCAAGGCCTTACACAATTTGGCTCCTACCTGCCCTCCAGCCTCATTTTACATTGCTCCTCAATGTGAGCCCAGTACTTCCACCCAGCTGGACTGTCTGCAGTACCTTGAAATGATCTACATTTTCCCACCTCCCAGCCTTTGCTCAGACCCTGGCCCCCACCACTCTCAAGTTTCCTTTCTTTGCCTATAAAATCTGACCCATTTTTCAAAGTGCATCTCAATTGCCACCTCCTCCAAGAAATTTTTTCTGACCTCCCATGCTGGCCCCCATAACATTTTGCCCTTCTCCAGTGGTACTCACCTCAACCTCTCTGCTTATTATCCATGTCCTTGTCTCATCACTCTGTACATGTTCATAAACTCTTTGACAGCCAGAATCATTTTGTATCCCCACAATGCCCAGGACAGTCACTTGCACATAAATACTTGTTAATTCAACCAAGCTGCTTCCCCCACCAACCCTATTCCCATTCAATCTCGCTTCATGTGTCAAGGTTGTTGATTTTATTACCAGGAAATCATCTGCATATTCCTGCCTGCTTTGCTCACCATGCTTGATATCTCAGATTTAGAGGTAAGTTAGACTTTAGACTGGCTTTTAAATATCCCCAGCTGATTCTACTACTGTAGCTGATGCCTGTAACATTTATTTATAACTTTGCAAAATTGGCTAGTGGTTAAAATATATAAACCCAAAGGGGGCTCGTGCATTTCCAATACATTAAGGTATATTTAAAACATGCTGTGTTTTATTGAGGCTTTAAAATACACATTACCACAGGAGCAGGGAGGACGGGAGCAGGGTAATTGGCTAATGAGAATTCTGAACAGTGACTGGAAATATGGCAGAACTGCCCTTTGAGAACTGTGCTTGCACCTATTAATGAACTTTATCCACGGCTCTAAAACACAGCCCTGTGTTTCAAACACAAACCCAGGAGGCTCTGCGGCATGGATGCTGTTGCATTAATTCACACCTAGTTACGGTGACTGGCACCAGCCTTCAACACTGGTCAGAAGAAAGCTGCTGCAAAGCCCGAGAATAATTACTAAGGCTGGATGTATTTGATACCAGGTGCCAGGTGTTAATATGGAAGGACTTGTTTTTCTAACTTGAAGCATGTGCACATACCAGGAGGAGGAGGACAGGGGTGCGTGTAATCGTTGGGATGTTCACAGTCATAACTGCATACTGCATACATGTTCATGTTCTGCCATTTAGGAAGGGCCATGACATAGGAGAAAAGGGAATTACATAGAAAACCCAGTGACCTTCAGGCCTGGACAGGAATCCAGATTCCAGACAGGGTCTCCCATAATTCAGGGCCCTCCAATGAATACTCACATTGAGAGCAGTCCAAGTCTAAGCCCATGAAGACTGTGAAGACTTCACTGTTGATCTCATGTCCTAAAAAACAGCCATTCTCTTTATAATGGGAAGGGAGAGGCAGCTTCCCACGGAGCCTCTGCATGTTGTTTATCCAGAGAAGGAATATCAAGCTAGATTGTCTAGCTGCAGTTGTCTTATTTGGAGCTGTTTGTTCTGCTTGCAATGACTTCTTTAAGCGCCCTCCCGCATCTATATGGGTAGGCTGCTGAACGCCTGTTTGTACATCTGCCTCGCACTTTGGAGGCAGATAATTACATTGGGGCAGGCACCTGGGCCAATTTGCTTAACTGATTTTCATTGTTGCAACTCCTATCTCTCTGCTGATGACTCCCAACCCTTTCTCCAGCCCATTTCTCTCCCTAAAGGGTTGGGCTTATATATTCCATGGTCCACTGGATGGACCCGTCCATCTGAATGTCCCACAGACACCTCATGCAACAAGTCCAAACATAACTTATCCTTCACCCATACCTCCCGAATCTAGACACCTAGTTCTGGTGACTTTACCTCCAAATATTTTAAAATTCATTCCCTCCTTCTCCAACTCCCATTTTAGACTCGTGGTCCAGACTCCTGCAACAGCCTCCCAGCTGACCTCCCTGCCTCAAGCTTTGTCTCCACGTAGATTTAGCACACTTGAACCTGAAACACAAGGTGGCTCTCCTTGAGTTATTGTAACCTGGATGCTCAAACTCCTCCCCCTCCTCAATGCGCCCCTAGCATTTACAAGCCTTTCTTCAGGCTTCAGCCTGTTTCTCTATCTCCATCTCCATTGGTGCTTCAGGCTCCAATAACACTGATTACTTGCACTTCTCAGCAGATGCAGCTCCCTATTTCCTTGTTAGTCCTTCTCACCTTCTCCACTTTACTAATTCCATCTCAGCCTTTAAGACGCCACTCAGTGATCACCTGCTAGGAGCCTTACCTGATTCTGTGCCTCCAGAGATTGGCTGGGGCCCCTTTTCTGTGCACCTATGATAGCCTAGACACAACTCTATCACTGCACTGAGCACACTGAGTAATTCAATGATATTTTTAGGCTTGTTTGACCCAATAGACTGTCAGTAACTTCGCAATAAAAGACTGTACATATATCTTTCCTCTTTGTACCTCCAACCTTTGATAAAATATTTTAGAGTGAGTGTATGAACAAGTGAATGAATGATTAATTGTGCCATAGGTCTAAGAGAGGAAAAGGAGAATACGTCAATGAATAGGAATTTTAGAGGCCACTGGGCTCCCTGAATCTTGAAATTGTATTCTGGTGAGAAGACAATGTTCTTGAAACTTGCTTTCTGTGGTGATCCTGGAACCTGCCACTTCTGACCACATAAAAATTAGCCAGTTCATCTTAAAGCCCCTAAGGAGTACTTGTTCAGTACCAGCTGCTAGTCAAGTTGAGCAGTGTCTCCTGTCTCTATTACGATGCAGGGAGGTAGAGACAGGAGAGGTACTGGGGCAAGACAACACAGGCTCCATCACTAATTCTGCCACATGTCCTTTGGAAAGCTATGTGACCTCTCTGTGTCTCAGTTGGAGTAATATTCCTGCTACCCAGGCCTGTCGTGGGAATTGGGTTGATGGATGAAGCGCTTAGAATAGTGCTTGACACCCAGTAAATATTTAACAAATGGCAGCTGTTATTCATAGTAGACAACAATTCTAAAAGTTAGCAGCTCTTCCTCCTGTTAGTTGTATGTCCTTAAATCAGGATTTCTCAAGCTCTGCCTTATGGTCATTTTAGGCTAGATAATTCTTTGTCATTGGAGACTGTCCTGTACATTGTAAGATGTATAGCAGCACCCCTGGCCTCTACTAACTAGAGGCCAGTAGCACTCACTCCCCTACCCCAGTTGTGACGACAAAAGAGTCTCCAGACACTGCCCAGTGTCCCCCATGGAGAAAACTGCCTCCAGCTGAACTTTCCTTAGAGAAGGGGTTAACTTCTTATTGTTTTGGCTTTGTCATCTGTAAAATGGGGAAAACAGTACAGTTTCCTGACTGACACTTAAAAGCATTATTTGAATGAGGTGTTGATAATGGATATGGTATTGTTTTGAAAACTTCAAAGTGCTTTTCAAATATAAAGGAACTGTTTTGACAGACTTCACCAACTTCAATTTTTAACAGAAAAGCCAATATAGCACCTTCGAGCTACCATCCCTCCCCAAATTCTCCCATGGGGCCAATCTGCTTTTGAAGGCCAGGCAGAGGCCTGGAATGTGAGATTGTTCCACCAGCATGATTGCGGTGGTGGCTGCCACAGAGGACCACAGATGAACACCAGTCTTGCATAGTCATGGACATGAGACCACAGTGGTACCTGCGCTGGGCTGCAAAGTAGCATTCTAGAATTCTCCCTGGAATGCAGGCGGCTGTTGACCCTGGCAGATTTGGAGGCCTGGGCACCTCCTACCGCTCCTGAAGTCATGGTTTCCTCATCCCACACTGCTATTGCTAAAGTTTGCACTGGCAGTAAGAACAAGTCATTATTTTCACCTCAATTTAATTAAGATCACAGTACAAGGACCACAAGCAACCAAAACTTCAGAGTGTCTACCAAGGATTTGCAAAGTTCAATGCTCAAGTTCCATTGCCCCAGTGGCATTGGTGAGATCTTTATCCAGCCAGAAGTTCCTGAACCTGGTATGTGGTGAGAAGAGAATGCACCAAATATTTTGCACAACTGATGCAACCAAAGTCACATGATTCCCCCTTTATCTTCCTTTTCAGGGAAGCTTATCAACAGGTGAGAAGAGATGCACAAATGTTTTGCCATGCTGATGCAAATCAAAGTCACAAGATTTTTCTCCCTTTATCTTCCCTTTTCAGGAAGCTTATTCAACAGAGAAGATATTTACAGCACTTTTAGGCAAGTACCCCCAAGAGATAAGTAGATAAGTGTCACATCATAATCCATCTTTAGAGGGGCTCCTGCCCTAACAGTGATCTCTGTTAGGTTATTCTTAAATGCTTAACCATCATTCCCAGTATATATCACTGGACAAGTATACTACTAGCCTGTGCTGGGCAGCCAGAAGCTTTGGGTCAAGCCCAGGTGACTAGCTCAGGCTGCTTTTGTCCTGGTATGCTTCATTTTTATGCTTTCAGCATCCCTTCCTTCAGCTTGACTTTGCACAGGACCATTTCACACACCTTCAAACTCTTCTCAACTTTGAATCTTAGAGAACTTGGGGTCTCTATTTCCTTTTCTTTCTTTCTTTCTTTTTTTTTTTTTTTTTTGAGATGGAGTCTCGCTTTGTCACCCAGGCTGGAGTGCAGTGGCGCGATCTCAGCTCACTGCAAGCTCCACCTCCCAGGTTTATGCCATTCTCCTGCCTCAGCCTCCCGAGTAGCTGGGACTACAGGCACCCACCACCACACCTGGATAATTTTTTGTATTTTTAGTGGAAATAGGGTTTCACTGTGTTAGCCAGAATGGTCTAGATTCCTGACCTCATGATCCGCCCACCTCGGCCTCCCAAAGTGTTGGGATTACAGGTGTGAACCACCACACCCAGTCTATTTCTTTCTTTTCAGGAGACCCTGGGGTCTTATAAAAACTGGCCCAGCTGAGTGCAGTGTCTCACTATTATCCCAGTATTTGGAGAGGCTGAGGCAAAAGGATTGCTTGAGCTCAGGGGTTCAAGACCAGCCTGGGCAAAATGGCAAAACCTCATCTCCACAAAAAGTACAAAAATTAGCCAGGCATGGTGGCACATGCCTGCAGTCCCAGCTACTTGGGAGGCTGAGGTGGAAGGATCACTTGAACCCAAGAGGCAGAGGTTGCACTGAGCCGAGATCATACCACTGCACTCTGGCCTGGGTGATAGAGTTAGACTCTGTCTAAAAAATAAAAAATAAAAGAAAATTGTCCCAGTTTCTGTCTAGAGATCTGCATACAGAGTCAGCTTTTATCAAGCCTATAACACCAAAAATGTGCTATGCATTTCAAGAACAATTTTTTTGTGTTACATTTGCAGAATCATGCAAATAATTCCACCCAAGTTTTCTTTATTGATTAATAGACTGGGAAGTGGCCCACATAATTTCTAAACTCCTCCCTCATCCCACATTCCTCCTGTAAGATAGTTCCACAATTAGCTTGAGGATGCCACTGTTCATATCCGGAGATGGCACCATCAGAACTGGAAAAAGCGCTTTTAACCAGGCAGGTAATCACTTTGGGCCTCAGTTTTCCTGTCTGTAAAATAAGAAGAACCACCCCAAGCCTGCTTGTTAGCATGAGAAACAGAGGAAGATGGCTCACTTAAATAGAACCAGGAAAATATTTGCAAAAAGCAAGGCCAGATGGGCCGTAAAAACCTTTTGGGGGGTCTCTAGATGCAGATGCAAAGACCGAAAAGTGCAAGACAGGGAACGGGTAACAACTCTAGGTAACTCAGCTTTTTAATGAGGTAAACCTTCAGACAGCAGCAGAAACGCTTTCACTCACAAGCCAGAGGCCTGAAATGCAGTGATGCAGCCTCCAATGTTCTCATTTGGTAGTAACAGGGGTACAGTAAGGCCTTCCTGCTCTGTGCAGCATCATCCATTAGAAAACAAAAAAAGGTACAGTAAGTGCCACTGAGCTCCTCCATTAATTGCTAAGTAAGGGGAAAAAAAGAGAAGAATAAAGTGCTTTTACCTGCTTGGCTGGCTAATTAAAAGCTGCCTGAAGCCCTGCTAACCTTTTCCATTATGGCAGTGTTCATTATAAAGCCAGAAAGAATTAACTACACCGCATTATCAGATATCGGAAAATATTAATAGCAAAAGTGAGAAAGGGAAAGAAGGAATTTTGGGCAAGTTAATTAAACCACACGTCCTCAATGACTTATTAAGTGACTGGTCGAGCTTCCTGGAGCTTGGTGAGTCCCAGAGAGCAAGGTGATGTGCTCCTGCTCCTCCGGAAATGAGTTTCCAGCCCATGGAACTATTTTTTTCTTCCTCTGTTTCAAATTTTTCTTTCTTTCTTTCTGTCTTTCCAAATATTGCCAAATGAGTTAAGTCCTGAATTGGGACCATTTTGGAGCCAACAGAAACAGGAGCTCACTGAGAGCTCTTAAAGGTCACTACTCAGGGATTGCTTTGGCAGTGAGTTCTCTCTATTGTTCAGCAAAACCCTTTTAGTTTTGCAACTGAACAGGTGAGAACATTTTATAATGAGGTCCCTTTGCTACTTTTGTAACCAAAGCCCACGAAGGAGTTCATGACAGGCCCGCCACCCCATCACATTCCCTTCAACAAGGCCTGGTACAACCGTCTGGCACAGGGCATTACACTGGGATTTGCCCTTAGGGCCTTCAGAGCTGTTTGGAGTAAGCACACTATCGACTCTCCACCTACAAAAATGGTTAGGGCCCTGCTGCAGCTTCAGGAAGGCCAATGGAGTAAGGACTACTGTACTGGTAAATATTAGGGTAACTGAGATGAGCTCCTCGGCAATACTTTCAAGTGCTTAGTACAAATAAGCCATACTCACAACTCTGTCCTACATCAACTCTTTGCGTGAGTTCTACTGTGACCACAGGATGGATAAGATAAGGTGGGGAAGAAATAACATCTTCGACGGTGGAGGGAACAAGAGAAGGAATATAAGCATTTTCATTTAGCAAAAAGCAAAATTGATGATGAAGAAAATGTAGTATTGATTTCTTTTTTCTTCCTGCTGGCACTGGAACTTTAAATGAAGTCATAGAGCAATTGAGACTCCAACTTTGATTGGTTGTGTTTCAGCCTAATTTCATTTTAAGAGTCTAGTTTGCATGATTGGTGGTGACATGCGGAGATTTCTCCTTAGGCAGAGTAAAGTTATCAATTTTCCAACATGCCATCATGATGATGAGACATTGCTCCAGAGAGCTCCCACTCTGCACTTGTCATTGAGTTTCTTCCCTGGGCCATACTGTGACCCCAATAACAACTCTGCTCAGAAACTCAATGAGCAGTGCCACTTGCCCAAAGAGGAGGTTTCCAGTAAATGGGTGTGAGTGATGGTGTATCAAGCCACAACCTACAAGGATTTAGTGGGGACAGGAAAGCTTTGGCTGGCATGTGGAAGAATGCCTAAACTGTTGCAGGGGCAGGGAGGGGAGGTTGGGCAGAATGGATAAAGTCATTAAAATGGATCCAATGGTCATGTCTCTTCCTACCATTGTCAAAAGCTACGTTTGCACACATAGCTTCTTGCATTTTGCCAGTCCACTGTCTCCGTTCTGCAGTCCATGGGGGTACAACAGTCAGTGCAACAGAGCTTTCCCCTTGTGAGTTATGCATGTAAAACAAAGCATTTAGAATAGTACCTGGCCTTTAGTAAGCACTCAATAAATGTTATTGATTCTTCAGCATCTTGCATCTTTATCTGGAACTTCTTGTGGGCTTTCAGTTCTTGAGATTTCCTGAAAGGAGAAATCTAGAGATAACATTGAGGAGGATATGAACATCAAATGTTGAATAATTCTTTAGAGATTGATTGCCACATTGAATGCCAAAAGCTTTTTTCCATATTTGGCAAAATTCTTAACCTTCTGTTTTTTAATCTATCCTTCTGGGGGTTGGGAGAGAGATAAGAATCAGTGTTTTGTGTTTTTTCCAGACTTGAGACCAAGGTTAAAGTCAGACAAGTTGCTTCCGGGAGTCAAACCTCTCTGCAGGGGTTCTGACTACTCTCCCTTTTCTTAGAGATAAACACAAAGGGTGGGCTTCTTTGCCCAAAGGCCAGGAGGCATGCCTTGAGTTTGGACCACGTAACAAAAACCTTTGGAATTCAGTGACTGGGAAGTTGAAAAGAAGTAGAAAAGAAGTTGGCCAAAGGCCTTATGTGTAGAAGGCCAGGCTTCCAAATATATTGTGCATGTTACCATTTCCTTATCTTGGCTTAATCTCTGCCAACTCTTTACTCCTCCTTGTATTCTTCTTCCAAGTACCATCTTCCAAGCAAATCCCCAAAGTTCAAGGTCCATGACCCCAAAAAGTCTTCTTTGAGTAGGCCCAGTCCTTGTTGACTTTTTCTCCTCTTAACTTCCTTAGTGTTATCTGAACTTCTCACATTTACTGTCCTGGATTATTCAGTCTATCACTCTCTTTATCCTAGAGAGTTTGACAACCTCATGATGTAAACCTCTTCTCTGGTTCTGTTGGGCTCTGGAATGGTCATTAAAAAGTACCCCTCTGGTTGGGTCCATTGAGCTTTTGTTGTCTTTTGTTCTTGTCCATATTACAGCAGGGATTGTATAGCATTTTAGTGAGTCACCCAGGTTGGTGTCCATTCTATTTGTGAGCATCTGGAAGGAAAGCATCATGTATTTATCTTTATATATTTATCATGCCAAGAACAAGTACACTCAATACACGTTTGTAGGGCCAATTTGAATTGAATTGAACTGCACTTACTTTATATCTACACAGGACCTAACCTGGTACTGGGCAGTCTGGACACTCACTGAATATTTGCAGCTGAGTCTGAATTAACTCCCCTATAAACTCCTCTCAGTCCCCTAGGATTATGCTGATGTTTCATGACTGCATAGTGAAGAAGTACGTGGTTTGCTGGGCTCCAATAAGCTTGCTTACCTAAGCATTCTGGCCACAAAACAGACAACCCTAAGAGCCCAATGCTCTCCATTTCCCCTTTTATCTTTGTAACTCAATTTACCTCTATATTCCAGGGAACCATGTAACTAGAAAGACACTGAAGATATGTTTTGAAGGTCATGCCTAGGTTTCCAGGCATTCTATATGTAAGAGAACTTTCCCCAAACGCCTCACAATCCATGTAAAACATGAAAATAATCTATATATGCCACATTCTAAGTACAGTAGGTACTATCAACTTAATTTGTGACTTTGGATGAGCTATTAACCCTTCTGAGCCTCGTGTCTCTTCTTACGGGTTTATGGGGTTAAATCAGATCCTGGGTCCTTTCTATTCTAACAGTCATTTCTAATTCCCTTCTCTCTTGCCCTCTTCCAACTATTTTTGATGAATGAATATATATCAATATATTTTTTAATTTACTTTATCAGGTCTCCATACAATATGACTAGTCCAGAATTTGCCCCCTGTGTGACCAGTTCTGGACAGTGGAGTAAATCAGCTCAGGGGCTTCTGGGGCAAAAAGGGAAACAAAACAAACAAACAAAACAAAAAACTACTTTCCAAGATAAAATGGACAGAACCCAACTTGAAGGAGGACCTGTTAGGCATCTAATGATAATGAGATGGTGAACATGAGGACCAAAACAACTCAACCCACCAAGGATGGTGGCCTGACTCCTCCGTGACAGCATAGAGTCATGGGGCCATCACACTTAAGGAATCATTAATGTCTTCATGGGTTTAAACTAGTATTAGGCAGGAATTATGTTAATTGCCTCTGAAAGCACCTCTGAAATACCCTTTCCAATTTCTAGTTAAGTGGGTTCATCAGATCATTTGCTTTATTCTCTTGGATCCGCTCCATGAGTCTAACCCCAACTTGACAAAACTCACAGGAACACACACACACACACACACACACACACACAATTTGTAAAGTGCTTTCTATTCTACAAGTTTCCACGTACATTATCACATTTGATCCTTCTATCAATCCTGTGAGATGTGTACTATAATTTCCCGTTTCATACATACCTGAGGAAACTCAAAGCAAGTTCCAATCACTTTACTAACTCCAAATACAACACACTCACACAAATCAATGACAAGTCAGGTCAGCATTCTACACTCCTCAGCTTCAATAAAGCACCCCTGTCCCTTCCCCATCCTGGGGTCCAGGCAGAGAGTGAGTCTTCATAATCTCAGAGAAAGCTCAGAAGCCCATAAAGCTCCTTTAGGAGAACCATGTCAGAGATGATGCTTCTCCTGACCCTTGGTGCTCAGCAACCCTCAGTGGAGAGGGGTCAAAGACTGTCCCCCAGCCTGGGCCCAGATAACCGGTAATTAATAGATGATCATGGAGCTAGACAAATGCAGACTGACAGCAGGCTTACCTTCCTTATAACCTGTGCCTTGGCTAACATTAGTTCTACAGCAAAACCCGGGCTTTGTTGACATGTCGTTTCTTTTCATTAATAAATAACTGCCTGAAACAATTACACTTTAGGAAACTAACCTTATTTTTCTCTTTCTCTCTAAAAGGTACCAAAAATTAAAAGCAAGGATGCTTAAATCAACTGCAGTGCTTCTGGGCAGATGTTCCCAAATGCAATCCATCTAAGAGGAAAGAGTTTTTGGGGAAAGGATGATCAGTGGGCCTCTACATGCCACCTCCTGGAAGGCCCACCAGTGGGACAAGGATAGAACACACAGTTTGGCCATGTGACCCTGGCTGTCTGCACACCTCGGGATCCCACCACCCAACAGACATACATCTCCTGGAGCTACAGGTACAAGTCATTTTTAAAAAATTAATATAGTATAATGAAAAGATCGTGATGCTTTGAAATCAAGCAGTCCTGATTCTGAGTCTGGATTCCGCCTGTTAACTCTGTTTTGCAAAAATTATTTAACCATCTTGAATTATTCATCTATTGTTGAATAACAAAGTACTCGAAAACTTAGTGGCTTAAAACAATATGCATGTATTCCCTTACAGTTTCTGTGGGTCAGGAATCTAGATGCAGCTTAGCTGGGTGCTCTGCTCACAATCCAGAAGTGAGCTGGGGCTGCAATCTCATCTCAAGACTTGACTGAGCTCACTCATGTGGTTACTGGGTGGGATTCAGTCCCCCTCAGTTGCTTGCCATACAGGCCTTTCCATCAGGCAACTCACACCATAGCGGCAAGCTTCCAGCCGAAGAAGCCAACAAGAGAACAAGCTGGAAGTTACAGTCTCTTTATAACCTAATATCGGAAGTGCCATCCCACCACTCTTGTTGTATTCGGTTCATTAGAAGTAAGTCACTAGGTCTTGGCCACACTCCAGGAGAGGGGATTACCCAAGGACATGAAAGCCAGGTGGCTGGATCATTGGGAGCCATGTTCCAGCTGCTTGCCTACCATGACTGCTGAACCATGCTCTTCAACTATAAGTGAGCATTATAGCAACTACCTCAAAGGGTGGAGAAGGAACCAAATGAAACAGTGTGAAGGCGAGTGCCTGGAAGAGTATATGGCACATAGGAGATGGCTGATAGAAGATAACTGTCCTCCCTTCCTCCTCCTGCTATGGAACCCTGATAAGTTCAGTGGTTCACTTTCAACAATGAAGGAAAGGGATGTGAGCAAGCAAGTCAGAGGGTCTCAGAGACCAAAAATGTTGGCAAGGGGAGCATTTGGGTTCTCTGGACAGGGTCAAAGGTCAACCTTGTGCCCTGAGGTGCAAGGTTGGAGGGAGTCCTAGCAAGGAGGCAAGAACCTAAAGCCAGCCTGGATTATCATGAGGGTATGAATGAGGACTGAGCTAAGGGCAAGGAGCCTCCTCTGCTTGGTGTGACCCAGGACGCCTGGCTCCCCAGCACAGGCCAGTCCTCCAGCCTCCCCAGTGGCCTCTGACAGCCCCGTGCACATTTCAGAAGGGCTCCATAATCATTTACGGATGTCCCTTCTTTCCCCAAGGTCAGCAGGCTGTGGAACTGACTCTGAGCATTGATCACTCTCACTTTCCTTTTCTAATTCTCACCAGTTCATTAAAGATTGACCTTCCGGGCTTCTACAGCTACTGTGGATGTCCAGCCAGAGAGACCATTATATTTTAAAGGCTGTTAAACTGTCCAATGGTATTTTAGCTTTTTTTTATATATTTGATAGCAAATCATCAATCACTTTTGTAAACTTCCAAGTAAAAACGAGGAAGAAAAAGATGGAGAATTATATGAAATTATAGTGGAATGAAGCAGTTAAATTTCTCTCTATCAGTTGAGGCGAGGCGAGGTGAGGTGAGATGATGGTCAATTATCTTTTTCCACTCACTGATGGATAGCCAGCACCATTGAGGCTGTCAGCGCCTGACTCATGACAAGCAGAGGGGGGCGTCGACATGACAAGAGAACTGGGAACACGGACCAGCTTTGCAGATGGAGCTGGGGCTTCTCCAACCCAAACCTGAATGCACTGGCCAGGAATATTAGCATGGGTCCTGACCATGTCCTAGGATACCCCCTTTCCCTTCTGACCACTGCCCCTATGACAGCAGCCCCCTCCCCCATCGTACTCCGAGAACGGCAGCGTCAGTCCCCAGTACCATGCTGGTCTCCACCAATCTGTCCAAGACTGACCTCATTATTCTCTCACATGCCTTATCTGAGTTAATGGCACCATCATTCACCCATGCTATTTTACTAGAAACTGCATCGTTGTTGTCCCAAACACCTCCTCTTTCCTTGCCTCCCCCACCCATTAATTTGTCTCTGAGTCTGCTATATTGTCTAATGCAATTATTTGTCACCTCTTCCACTTCCTCACCACCCCCATCTGCTGTTGCCTCAGTCCAGGCATGTACCACTCTTTCTCTAATCAATTGAAAAAGTCTCTTAACTGGTTTCCATAGGTTTAGTGTCCACACACATACATAGGCAGTCATGCATGCACATTCACACACTTATACACACATTCACACTTAATCATACTGACTCACCCTCAACCATACACACTCACCCACATACACTCACATGTACACTTGCATAGTCACACACACCCATTCACGCACACTCACACACACACTTGCTCCCATTTACACAGATACACACATACACTTACACATATACTCTCACACTCTCGTGCACATCTCCATGCACCTTTCCAAGCTCATTTTGCTTCTTAAGGCATAGGGCCTGTTCGTGATTGCATGTTTTCCCTGCTCAGACTGCAGCAGCTCCCTCTTGCTCAGAGATGAAGCTAAGACCCCCTGACCTGGTACATCTGCTGCACGATTTCCCACAGTGCCCCCAACACACCTTCGCCATCATGCGCAGAGGAGCTTGACTGTCTCTCACACGCTCTTTCTTATTTCTATGGCTTTTTTTTTCTGTTTGTTCCACTACCAGAATTTCCTTTCCCTTCTAGTCCTGCTGACCAACTTCTACCCATTCTTCAAGACTCAGATCAAGCATTGCCTCTTCCATGGAGTTTCTCCTGACTCCCCTGTAGCAATTAGCCAGTCTCTACCCTGGCTCTTAAGGAACCATGCAATTCCTCCACTGCATTCTGATTTTTGAAAATATATTCCCCCCTCACTAAATTAGAGGATCCTTGAGCAAATAACAAGGCTTATTCTTGAGCAACTTATCATCCTAGGGGCAAGGGCAGTCTGAATGTATATTGAGTTAATGAATTGCCATGGACCATGGAGAAAGACAAACTTTTAGGTTAAAACATTGCTCTCCTACCTACTAGTTCTATGACCTCAGCAAGAGTTCTGTGTCTCTGAGCTTTATTTCTTATCTATCAAATAAAAATTATTACTACACCCATACAAGAATAGAGTAAAACAATAAATCAGATTTAGAAAATATTCAACTGTTGGAAGGATGAGGAAAGGAAAGGTGTTTGAGATGAAGCTGAGATTTCTGGGAATAACATGAGTGAATGAGGTTTCCATGAACTAAGAGAGGGAATGTTAGGTAAGGAACAGTGCAGTAAAGAACCCAACACATAACAGGCATTCAAGTTCTACCTTCCTTACAGAAGTCTTGCAGTTAAACAATAGGAGGAAATATTAAGCCAGGTCCCTTAAATCTTATTTCTTTCAGTTGCTACTTGTTTTCTGTTAATGACTTGGGTTGATGCCAAGGCATATGGTTGGGGGCAAACACGCACACACACACACACAGACACACACACTATCTATATATGTGTGTATATATATATACATATATACACACACACACATATATATATATATGAAATACATATTTGATTTCAATGTCTCTTACAGACTCTAAGACAAACACACCAAGGGATCTGATCATCCCCCAAAGTGGCTGCTAACTTGCTTGCCTGGCACCACATCATGTGTACACACAAATATAGCTGAATAGGCAGGTAGAGAGTGTGTGCTGCTTCAAGTCAGCCTGTGCCAACTTGGCCCATGACACCAGGGACCCTGCTCTTGCAGGAGGGCTAGGTTTAATGCTCTCCTTCCCTGGGAAGCAGGCTGAAAGGGACAGCAGCTCATCTAGGGCCCCTACTTCCTGGCCCTGACATGGCTGGCCCTTCTCCCAGGTTGGGAGTTGTTGCCTGGGGAACAATGTGTTGGAGAGCAGGACATACCAGCTAGGATAGCATGGCCTGCAGGTAGAAGGGTTGGATCAGCTGGGAATGGTTCTGTAAGCCAGGAAAAGATGTTCAGAGAATTCTAGAAAGTAAGGAAAGGAGAAAGAGAACACAGTCCAGCTACCAGGACTCGGGGACAGGAAGGAGACAGGAAGACCAGACAATTCTAAGAGCAGAGAGAACCCAGATATAACAGAACATTTGGCAAATAAACAATCCAAATGCAGAATTGGTTGGACTGGGCTGGAACAGAGTGGAGGATGCTTATCTGGGGGTCAGTGTTAGCACAAAAATGCCAAGCCTTCCATAACAGTCTTTTTCTGCAAATCAGACAAGCCCTGCCTGAGTGGTGATGATCTGCAGGCACTGAACTGAACAGGAGAAAGGGCAGCACCACTGCCCATGAGGGCAAGTCCCATTCTTCACAAGCATCATGATGAGCAGTTCATGTCAGTCCCCATTCATATCTATCACCCACAGGTATCAGCAGAACAACGGTACCAGAGGTGTTTGATTCCTACTACATTACAGCTTGGAATAAAGCAGCTAGGTTTTCTTGCCTGGTATCACTGTCCTAGTCACATCCTGTCTACTAACGCCTAGGCTAGCACAGAAGTTAAGGGATAGAAGATACTATCTAACACATCTAGTCCCACCTGCTTTTTTCAGACAAAACAAAGTTTTTAGAAGGGTTAAGTGACTGTTCAAGCTAACATGACTAGTTTGTGCTAGAGACAGAACTGGAATTCATTCTTTTAACACATTCAAAAGAAGATTCTCCTCATTCTACCAAATAATCAGCCTCACACTGTAGGTTGTCTGGAATTTAACTTTTTGGGGAAACTACTCTTTTGTTAGGGAAAAAAAAATCACTGTAAGAAACATTTTACCAGTGCAAACCTAAGGCAATGGCACACCAAAATTCTTGAGGAAGATCTACCTGGGAGCTATGAGTAACCCAAATGCTGATGTTTCAAATTGAACCTTCAAGTGTCCTGTTTAGTATTAAACACTTAGAGCAATTTATCCTATTTCTCTAGATATTTTGTTGGAAAATATTTCTTCTCAAAAATCTAAATTTCAGGAGAGATACGACTAAAAATTACTGTGGGTTTCTGAGACATATCCATATTATTCTTGTATTAGCTAATAATTCGCTTCCCCAAAATCAGGTATGGAGACTGCAGGAAGAGATGTGTAGACCTTTACTTTGAAGTGAAGGGTAGAACTGGACTAGATCTGGCATAGCACAACCTAGATTAGACTGTTTATGTCAGCACAGGACATTATCTCATACTTTATAAGACAGACTTTGTTTAATGCCTTATGAAACCATTGTATTGATATTTGAGGTTGTGCAGACAGACACAACATTGAGGGTGAGTTGAGATTTTCCCTGAATGTAATAGATACAGATATTCTCACCTTCAGTCATTCTAGGGCAAGGTTAATCTTGGGACAAAAACAACAAAAACAACAACAACAAACTAAAGTACAATAAATAATGCCTACCTTACCATTTAGAGAATTAGAATCAGTTGATCTGGAATCAGGAGAGTTGGGGTAGGCATGACACCTGCTAAATGGAAGCAAATCAGCAGGTAGGCAGTAGTCCAGCCCAGTAAAAGACTCTGGGGTTGGTTCATGCCCACAGAGTCTAAGGATAGCCAATGCTACAAGTAATGAACTTCTCTCATAGTCAAGGCTTTGGTGAAAGTTTATTAAAAGTCACAGTCTGACCTCATTTGAGCTGAAAGGAATTAGAAAACACTAAACCCCATATTTAAAAAGGAAGAGCCAAGAGAAGAATGGTTACACCTCTTCCGGAAGCCAACTTTGGGTTTATCAGTGACAGCTTCCAGCCAAAATGTTAGACCCAGACAGGCAATGATAGTAGTGGGATTATCAGAAATAGGGACAGTAATAGTGCAGCAAAATTAAGAGGATCAAAGAAACTAGAGAAGAGCCTGAAGTTCTTATTTCAGAAGAGAAACAGTGGGGATGGGCAATTCAAATGGTTACCAATTTGAGGGGCGATTAGGCTAATGGGAAAAATATACCGGTCATTAAATTTATTTTGGCTGTAAGCAAGAGCAATCAACTCTGGCTAGCATATTACACTTTTATTTAAAAAGTAGGGATGAAGGTTTTATTAGAAGGATCATTGGACATCTCACAGAACAGAAGTAAGAATAGGAAAATCAAAACCCAGGAAGGAAAAGCCAAAAGAATTGATGAAAACTCTGTATGAGGTGCAGGCACTTATATGGCTAGTTTCTAATTTCCAATCAACTCTGTTTCTCTTCTTTGCAAAATAAAAATTCAAAAAGGAAGCAATTGAAATTGCTTGAGCTATCATTAGGGCAAGAACGATAGAGATCTACCCCTGTGGGTAATGGGAGGGAGAAGATTTTCTCCCTTTCTACATTGCACAGGTTATAATACAAGAACTGCTTCCTTCACAGAAATATTACCTGAGTTTTTACTCCATTTACTCCTGCCCCTTCTCACCTGTCTCCAGGAAGACAGTATTAGTTTTCTATCATTGCATAGCAAATTATCAGAAACATAGCTATCTAAAACCACATGCCTTTGTTATCTTGCAAGTTTCTGTGGTCAGGAGTCCAGATACATCTTAACTGAATCCTCTGCTCCAGGTCTTACAAGGCTGTAGTCAAGATGTTGTCTGGGCTGTGTTCTCATCTGGAGGCTCAACTGAGGAAGAATCCATTTTCAAGCTTATTTCAGTCGCTGGCAAAATTTATTTTCCTGTGGCTCTATCCTGAGGACCCTGACTTTTCAATGGTGTCACCTAAAGGTGGCCTACATTTCATAGAGGCTGCCCCAATTCCTTGCCACGTGGGCTTCCTCAACATGGTGGCTTACTCCATCAAGCCAGTGAGGGGAATCTTTCTCTCTGTGGATGACCCAGTCCCTCTTCTAAGAGATTTTATCTGATGAAATCAGGCCCATCAAGTATAATCTCCCTTTGGATTAACTCTAAACCAACTGATTTTTAACCTTAATTAGGTCTGCAAAATCTCTTTACCTTTTTCTTATTCTGTTGACAAGAAGCAAGTCACAGGCCTGCTCACATTACATAGGGTGTGAATCCAGGAGTGGGAACCACTCTAACTCTCCCCACTTATCCCTCATGGGACAAGGTGTTGGACTGATATTTATGTCCTCAGAAAAGGCTTGAGGGAGTCAGAATAATAACAAAGACCTATGTGTGAAAAAGCAGGTAGGCTGGCACGTGGCCACAAATATCCCAGCCTTCCCCCTTTGTAAGAAGACTTTGGGGAGTTTCCAGTTGCACAGAGCATGCAAAAAGGCCCTCTTACATGAATGCACACTCTAGATGTTTGCCGTAATAGCTCTACTCTTTCCAAAATCAAGGCGAAGGCAAGACAGCCTCTTCCAGCTCCCAAGGTAAGTGATGTGCTATGTACTTTTTTCCTCCCTTATACTAACCTGTATGTATCAGGCCCTAGCAGCCTGCAGCTACTAAACAGTTTTCAGTTCCATTCTATACCCAATTGTTAAGCATGGAGGAAACACCTTAGGGTGGCTGCCCAAATAAGAATTCTTCTCACTCCTTTGGCACCTGTCCTCAAAACACCAAGTGGTGTTTGAGGCTCTAAGTCATCACAACTCTCTCCCCTGAGGTCTGAAGAAATTAGAAAATAGAGGAATCAGATAGGGATCAAAATACTAGTTTTGTGAGTGGTAAACCTGAATAGAAAAACAAGGTTTGGATCGGGGGCCAACGTGTGTTTTCTTCCCTTCTCTCCTGAACTGAAATTCCCTACTTGGGCATAGACAGAGAAGTTAAATGACTGCTGGGCTGCCCTGGTGAATTTACTAGGAGGAGGAGATAAGAGTATTTGTGGTCTGAATGCAGGCAGATGAGAAAGAGTGACAAACGATGAGAGAGAATGAGAGTGCACATGTTCAGATGGAGACCAAAGGCTAACTGGCTCTACATCTCATTGGTTGTGAGTCCTTCCAGTAGGGACATGACCAGGGGAGAGGCTACTTCACAAGAGCCAATATTTCTAACCAGAAGAGAATCTGAGGCACAGAGTGGGTGAGTGACCAGCTTGAGAACACACAGGAGTCAGAAGCCAAAAGGAGAGTTAGACTCTTCTTTGTGGCCCCTGGCTACACTGCCCCCTTAATATACAGCAGAGGTGAATTAACTCTTCATGTCCCTAGGACCTCCCAAGAAACAAGCTGCTGATGTAAATAAGCCAGAAAACCAGGGGTGCGCGGGGGTCAGTTCCTGGGGCACCTCATTTAAGACAGTTAATAACCACAGCAACATGATTTATTACTTAGCACTCTCAGGGAGCCCGCAATCACTGCAGGCGCTTCCCTCCCCAGCCCAGTTCCCTTCATTTGCATAGTTAATGGTTGTGTTATTAACATCTCATTAGTGTCAGGCCCAGGTGACCAGAAAGAAAAGCGACTGTTGCCACTTGTATTTCAGAGAAAACCCCACCAGGACTGTTAACTCCAGGGCCTGGTGAGCCAGAAACAGGGGGTTCCTAAAATGGGAGTCACAACTCTTTTTTAATGACAAAGGACAACTCTAAAATCACATCAGTACATATAATAAAATCTCCTAAATGATGTACCCTGAATATTATGCCACGAAGCTTGCACTTTACTTAGGTAATCTTCCTCCCAAAACCCATAATCCCATCTAGTCATGAGAAATACAGACAAAAATACTACCTTTGAGGGTCATTCTACAAGATGCCTAACCAGTAACCCTCAGTACTGAAAAAGTCATCAAAAGCAGGGAAGATTTGAGAAACAGTCACAGCCAAGTGAGGCGGCCTCAGGGGATATCACCTCCCCATGTAATATGGGTGAGGTTTGGAACAGAAGAGGTACATTAGGCAAAACTAAGGAAATCTAAATAAACTACGGCCATAAGAGTAATTTCTGAATATTGGCCTATTAATTGTAGCAAATGTGCCATGTTCATGTAAGATATTACTAATAGAAGTAAATAGGCACTAGATATATGAGAACGCTGAACTATCTTCACAGTTTTTCTGTAAATCTAAAATAATTTTCCAGCCTGGGCAACATAGGGGACTCCATCTCTGGACACAAATAATAATAACAATAATAATAATAATAATAATTCGCCAGGCACAGTGGCTCATGCCTGTAATCCTAGTGCTTTGGGAGGCTGAGGTGGGCGGGATCATTTGAGCACAGGAGTTTGACACCAGCCTGGGCAACACAGCAAGACCCTGTCTCTACAAAGACTAGCCAGGGATGGCAGTGTGCACCTGTAGTCCCAGCTAATCAGGAGGCAAGAGATGGGAGGATCGCCTGAGCCCAGGAGTTAAGGCTGCAGTGAGCCATGATTGTACCATTGCACTCCAGCCTGGGTGATAGAGTAAGACATTGTCTCAAAAAAAAATAAATAATAAAATAATAAATAGTTTGATTTTGTTTTTAGAAGAGGTCTCTTTCATGAACATGGCACATTCTGATATACATTATATTGTTATTCAAACCATCAGTGGTGATTCTCAGAGGGATGTGGTGTGGTAGGTAAAAGTATCATTACATCTGTTTTACGACTAAAATAACTGATACTTCAAGAAATTAAGAGACTTGTCCAAGGACACATAGCTACCAAGCCCAAGAGCTTAGTTTCTAATTCAAGGCTTATGACTCAGAGGCTGGTGTCTTTCCTCAAAGCAAATGTTACCATGTCAGGGAAGATAAAGAAGACAGTGTGAGTCTCTGGCTGATGGCCCAAGTGGCTGGCAGTGGGGGAGCTGAAGGAAGCATATAAGAGGTCAAGGTCAAGGTCAGCCAGTGGATCACAGTCGTCTTTGTGGGTCCCCTTGGTCTCATGTTACCTCAAGCCTATGCATGAAAAAAAAAAGCTCCCCTTTCTCTTTTTTAACCATTCTCAAATCTCCCCCACATCCTAGAAGTGGAAATACAATCCAGAATTCATTTGAAGTATTTTTGCCCAGCCAGAAAAGCACAATGACATAAAGATCCTTCTTTCTCTTTTCACCTGACCTCAAAACCTCACCCCACAGAATGTCAGCACCAGTCTTGGCCTAGAAGATTGTGGTTCAGGCCTACACAAAATGAGTCAATGGGTGACAAGGAAACTAATTCTAGCTCCAATTCTGTCTCTCGTGCTTTCTTCAAGCCTCTGCAGCTTTCAGATCTAGCTAGAATTAAATAGGAGCAAAGAGGAAGAACTTTCTGTAATTCAGCTTGGCAAGTGTTGGGAGAGGGCTGATAGTATCTATGGGAGACGTTGGTGATCAGGTTCTGCGGTTGTCCATGGAAGAAAATGGAGCAAGAGGAAGGAAAACATTTTGCATGGGGAAAGGGCACTAAAGTGCTCTTTGTTTTAACACAAACCAATTGTTGACCCTTGGGCAAGTCATTTTTGACCTTGCTGGGACTCAGTTTCCTTTTCTGGAAAATGAAAGGTTTGGGCTGGGCAATCTGTTTCCTCTGAACTGGGGCATTCTCTGATCTAAAACAGAGTCTGGGGGTTCTCATTGAGTGGAATAGAAATGAATAGAAGTGTAGTCATTGAATCAGATACTCACAGTGCACCTGTTTTGATGACTAGAGACATCTCTGGTCACTTCTCCATAAGGAGAGATATGCTCAGACAATCATTTAACTCACCAAGAGTTATTAAGCAAATGCCCACTGGTTTCACGATGCCACGTTACATAGTGAATTAAAGATAAAGGGGATACTGGGGCATCAAAACATAATCAATTTTTTGAAGAGCTTACAAGTTACTAGCTCATCCCGTGGAATCTAATCCCACAATTAATAACACATCGAGTTACCTGCTGTGTCCTAAGTGTAAACATTCTGTAATGAAGATATACTATGTGGGCACACACTTGAGTGTATGTATATGTATGTACGTGTGCACGTTCCACCTGTCCTAACCTCTCTGTAATCTCCACTTGCCTTACCAGGAAAGATCTCCTGGAAGAAGTAGGATCTGAAGGATAAGAATATGTCCTCAGGGATGTACCGATACCCAGTGCGGCTAAAAAGCAATGAGAAATCTGACTCTCTGAAGAAGCCATCAGACTTCAGCCCCAGGGAGAGTGGTGCTTAAATCAGGGTCAACCTGGGTGGAAGGGTCCTCACCAGCTCCCCTGGCTTTGCTTAATGCCCTCCCTTGAGTCATACCTTCCTCCTCCCTCCTGTCCCACCTCTCTCCCCCTATTCTGCTCTCTGCATACATTCCCCCCAACCCAGCCACATACTGCCTTGTCCCAGACTCTGCTAAGGACAGCAAATTACTCCTCTCATTTTAAAAAATGTAATCAACTGCATTTGATCCAGCAGGTGCTTTTGTCAGGATGGGTTTAAAAAAAAATAGATTGAAAAAAGTGGATAAAATATAAATTAAAAAAGAAGAATGGGTCTGGTTACAATCAATAACCTCAGAATTATTGACTCCTCTCCCCATTACACTGTGATGCCACTGTAATCTTGCTGGCAGATTCTATAAAGGACGCATCTGTGCAAGATGAGATGTCCATTGTCAAAAGTTATAATTCTCTCCAACAGAACTCCCATAACAACAGCCAGACAGTTTCTGCAGAGCGATCTGGTGTCTGAGAACCACATGACATCCCTCTCTAAAACCCATTTTGTGTCTCTGCCCCGGGGCCATCTATGTCCTTAGCAAGTTGGCAGGAGAAAAAGAAGCAGAACGAGAAGCTGAACTTGGTCCCAGCCTGGTGACCTGTGTTCAGGCATTTCAGGCTTTCCTTTATCCTTCCAAAGCCCCTCCTGGACAGTTGTACCCCAGAGCTAAGGTCCTCCTAGAAACAAATGGTTACTCACCCCAAGGAAAAGCTGGAGCTAATCTCTGTTTTCTTGTACAAATTCTCCAGCTGGGATTGCTGCTCCTACGAATGTTTTGGCTGGGGGCAGAGTTCAGAGTTGGTTCCAGAGATTTCCCCAGGAAAGGCCAGGGCAGGTGGTAGGCTTACATCAGCAGGAAAAAGTAACCTATCTGGACAAGGCCTCAGGAAGCCAGGCCTGTTGGCAGCAGGGCTCCAGACCCACCAGCAGTCAAGGAAAATCTCCAACCTGGAGCCACTGACTCTTGCGGCCAGCAACCAGCTCACTGGGACTCTTTCTGAGCTCACTGTTCAGTCCCCAGAAGACAGCATGGCCAGAAGTGAAGGCCACTGGCTTGGGAGCTTCATGACTTTGACAAAACCCTCCTTCTCTGAGCCTTGACTTCCTCATTTGCGGAGTGAGAGGGCTGGATGGGACAACAAGTGGCCCTTCCAAATGTATGACAAGTGACCCACTGGTCACCGACTGTCTCTCAGTCCTGGGCTGGGTTGGGGCTGTGACTTCTGTCACTTCGCAGCCTTCCCAATCCTTGCTGGCTAATACCCCATCCCTGATCCCAGAAAGAGCCCCTGCCTGGACAGAGGGTATTTGGGAGTCTCCCACCAATGCAGAAGAACCAGAAGGTCTGGGTGGGCCCTGCCCTCTGGGGCACTCTGTCCAAACTGAAAGCAAAGCTCTGCTGGTTTTGATTATGAAGATTTACAGCCGGGAGTGAGTTTCCTTGGCAATATTGTCTGCTGCCTTTATGAGCAGCAATTACATAGCATTTGGTACCTGGGAAGGCAACAGGCGAGAGCTGAAATGGTGAAATGCTCTATCACTCCGAGAAGCACAACGCCTTTGGTAATAAATATTGACGTTCATTAAGACAAAGCCAGAATTCAATCTGTGCTGGGGAATTCTCTGCTTCCGGCCTCAAGAATGGCCCTTATTTACAAGATGTCCCTAAGGGAATGAGACAGGCCGCCTCACCTTGCTCCCCAAGATACATTTTATTCAACTGACTTGTCCTGGGCAAATGTGTGTCTGACAAGCCAATTTGAAAATGAATTTGGTACATTTTTTGAGTTGATTAGTTATTCTGAAAATGAATGCCCATTCTGGTGAGCTGACAGCTCTAGGGATGAGGGCTCTGTGCTCCTTGCTCACCTCCTCCCCCAACGAAGCAGAAAGTATGTGGAGTTTTCCCAGGCATTGGGCTGGAGGGGCACCTCCATCCACACTCCCCAGTGCCCAGTCCAGCATACGTTCATCCTGCTGACCAAGCCAGAGTGCGAGGCCTGCGGTGGGGAGGAGTGGAGTGGGGTGAAAGCCCGAGGGGCTTCATCTGCTCCGCCCTCTTGCATGCTGCAGCTGGGCCAGCATTTGGCTCTCACAGCCCAGAGTCATCATGAGGTCCTAAGATAGGGAGACAGAGCCCTGGGTCAGGCTGTGGGGTAGGAAGAAGGTTTCCTACCTCCATTTGATTTCTCAGTTTCCTGTAGCTTGCTTTAACTATGCTTTTTTTGCTTTTTTTTTTTTTTTTTTTTTTGAGACAGGGTCTTACTCTGTCACCCAGGCTGGAGTGCAGTGGTGCGATCTTGGCTTGACTGCAACCTCCAATCTTGACTCACTGCAACCTCCGCTTTCTGGGCTCAAGTGATTCTCCAGCCTCAGCCTCCCAAGGAGCTGGGACTATAGGTATGAGCCACCAATGCCTGGCTAATTTTTGTATTTATTGTAGAGACAGGGTCTCACCATGTTGCCCAGGCTGGTCTTGAACTCCTGAGCTCAAAGCGATTCACCCACCTCAGCCTCCCAAAGTACTGGGATTTCAGGCGTGAGCCACCATGCTCAGCCTCCTTGCTTTCCCTATTGCCTCTGATATGTTTGATCATATTCAGAACCTCTGTCCTGTCAAGATGATTTGTTTTCCCGTTTCATGAAAAGGTAACATGGAGGGACGTGCTCAGGGAGTGCTCCCCTGGCTCTGTACTTCCTCCTCAGCCCTCCTGCCAGGGTGCTCAGGGGCCCTCACTTTCTGGTATAGTCCTGGAAGGCTTCATGCAAGAGGAAGACCCCATCAGGGTGTTGAAGGATAGGGAAGTTTGGAAGGGCAGAAAGAGAAGAATTGTATTCCCCACAGTAGTAACTGCAAGAACAGAGATGAGGATGCAGAAAGTATGTTCCAGAGATACTGAGTTGCCTGTGGTTAAAATGACATTGAAAGGAATCGGATCATGGAAAGCTTTGAATGCAAAGCTAAGAAGCCCAAACTCTAAATTTACCAAGGTGACTTGATTGCTTTGGTTCAGCAGTTTTCGAGTTACTTTTAAACCATGAGCCTATTCTAATGTCCTCTTGCCTAGAACCTCAACGTACAATACAGATAAAGGTTAAGCTGTTCTGATTAAACACAGGAGAAGGGCCCTGAGTCTTACCCCTTACCTCACACAGAGTCACCTGAGCTGCTGGTTGAAGATGCAGGCTCATGGAATCCCTCAGCAGACCTACTGATGTCTATTCTCTGGAGGTGGTGTCCTGAAATATGCATTTGTTTCTACCGTTCTTGGTGATTGGTACACACACTGAAGTTTGAGAACCATGGCTGTAGGGCTTGACAGGGCATAAAGATTGACAGCATGTCTTAATTTGCAAATAAATCTCCCACCTGGCTTGACTGTATTCCCTCCTATTTTACCGATCTCTCTGATGTGTAATCTGATTGTTCTGTGTCATACAAATACTCTCCCAAAGCATCATATGATTGTTCCTAGTACTGAAGCTGGAGAGGAGGGGGCTTGGAGGAACAGGGGTTATAAAAACTCGCCTATCCCAAAACTCCTGTACCTCATGTAGGGCCTCTGTGGCACTAGAAACCCCAGTTCTGGAAGCAAATGTTTGTGAGCACCTTGGAAACCACACACCCACTCTCAACAATTAGTGTGAAAGGGGTCATTCATTTTCCGGCTCAGTGGCAAGAGCAATATGGTTCAGGAAGCTGAAATCAGAAAATCTTAAGTCCAAGATCTTCAGAGACCTGCTCTCTGCCAAGAGGGTTGGGGCCCGGGCCCAGGAGCTTCAAGGGGTGTACAGTGTGGACCGGGAGCCATTTTCCACCATGCCAAGTTTCAAATCAACACCTCACCTAGAAAGGTACAGCTTCTGCCAGTTCAGTCATGTCATTGTTTCTGTTTGCCAAATGGGAGAGTGAGGGGAAGCAGCCCTGAGCAATTAAGTATCTAGCCTAAGGTCACAGAGCAAGTCAACGCAGGCCCTCCGAAAGCACCAGGTCCTCCTGCCGGATTCAGGCAGCAAGTGGGCAATCTGCCCTCAGGCTCCTGCCTCAGTGCACCTTCATCTTGCCTTGCTCAGCAGCCTGGGCTAGCTCTTCCTTGACTCCCACACACCTCAGCCAACTCATCACTGCCCTGATCTAAGCCTCCCCTGCCACCCCAGCCTGAGGCCTCTGGAAATCAGGAGACACCTGCATGGGTAGATGATGGCTGTCACAAAGTGAACTCAGAGAGAAGGAGGGGGAAGCCTTGGCATTCACCTTCCACTTCAGCTCTCAGCCCACTAATTTGGGGCAGTGATGGGAATACAAGTGAGAGCTATGTCACCCTCTAGCTACGCTACAGCTATAGGGTGACAGAGAAGATGTTTGCCAAGCGGATGTAGTGTAATCAGACATCTATGGCTTTGAACTGACCCCCAGCACCATCACCTGCACCCATGCCTCCTTCCTTGGGGGAACTGCTGCTCTGCCACGTCAGTCACGTGATTCTAATGAGCTGCCAGTCACCCCTAGTAGCAGCAGTCCAGGTCTAGCCAATATTGTTCCTCATTCACTTGGCTACAGCGATTCATCCAAGCATGGGCATAGGACCATGTCTGCCTAATCAGAGTCCTTCCCTGGGATTTTCTTCAGTCTGAGTGTGGTAGATGGGGCTACAGATGTAAACCTTCCCCGACACTTGGAGAAGGCCTCTGTTCAGAAGAAACAATGAAGCCAAGCAGAGACATACAGAGTGTGCACACAGCGAGAAAAAAATCCTAATGGCATCATGTGAATCGCGCAATCCAGTAGTAGCTGAATTAAGCTACTACTCAATTACATGTGCTGGTAAATCCCCAGTTACATGTGCTAGACAGTAAATCCTCTTCAAAAAAAAGATAATTCAAATTACATTCCTGTTACTTGCAACCCAAGAGTCTTGATAAATATAATGGGATAGCCATAGAGCCTGCTCTCACTACTCTCAGACATAGAACAAGTTTTAGCTTTTGTTTTCTTGAGATGGAGTCTCACTCTGCAGCCCAGGTGGAGTACATGGTGCTATCTCAGCTCACTGCAACCTCCGTCTTCCGGGTTCAAGCGATTTTCGTGCCTCAGCCACCCAAGTAGCTGGGATTACAGGTGTGTGCCAGTGTGCCAACACACCTGGCTAATTTCTGTCTTTTTGTTTTTGTTTTTGAGAT
Source organism: Rhinopithecus bieti (assembly GCF_001698545.2). Classification (NCBI taxonomy): domain Eukaryota; kingdom Metazoa; phylum Chordata; class Mammalia; order Primates; family Cercopithecidae; genus Rhinopithecus; species Rhinopithecus bieti. The sequence continues at coordinate 3,127,212 of NW_016807677.1, forward strand.
GGAGTCTCACTCTGTTGCCTGGGCTGGAGTGCAGTGACGCGATCTCAGCTCACTGCAACCTCTGTCTTCCGGGCTCAAGCAATTCTCCTGCCTCAGCCTCCTGAGCAGCTGGGATTACAGGCGCCCGCCACTACGCCCAGCTAATTTTTTCTATTTTTAGTAGAGGCGGGGTTTCACCATTTTAGCCAGGCTGGTCTTGAACTCCTGACCTTGTGATTCGCCTGCCTCGGCCTCCCAAAGTACTAGGATTACAGGCATGAGCCACTGCACCCGGCCTAATTTCTGTATTTTTAGTAGAGACAGGGTTTCACTATGTTGGCCAGGCTGGTTTCAAACTCCTGGCCTCAAGTGATCCACCTGCCTCGGCCTCCAAAAGTACTGGAATTACAGGTGTGAGCCACTGCACCCAGCCATAACAAGCTTTTTAAATGGGCAGTAAGGGTCTTTTCTTGCCAAATGAAACAGGAGGAGGGAGCAGGTAGGTCTAGTCAGGAGTCAGCAATAGAAGGAACCAGTGGAGTTGGGGCCAAAAAAATAAAAATAAAAAAATATGCATATGGATTGAGGGCTCCAGGTCTAATCGGGGGCCCGATAAATGGAACTGAAACAACATCCTTATTGCTCATTTAAACTACTCTTACCAAGGTCAGCAGTGAGGACGTAAACACTGAATCCCACAGTGCTCTCTCAGCTCCCACCTATCTGCAGCCCACAGCCCTGATCCCACAGCCTTCCTTCGTTCAATGTTCCACTTCTTTGAATGGCAGACCCTGTCCTAAATGAGTCCCCATACTGCTGTGACCACTCTTGCGTCTCCTCAGATGGCTCCTGTTTATTTTCCCAACACTGAAGTGTGGGCACGGCTTGAGGTCAGATGCCAGGTATGACACAACACCTTCCAGCCTGAAGTTTTACAGAAGCCCCCTCCTCCCAGACTAGAATTGTGATCCCGAATGCCTCTTGTGAGCTCCAACGCACATTCCTAATTTAAAGACTCATCATCTTTCACCACATCCAGGGCCTTCTCTGATCTTCTTGGTATAGGCGTGGACCCACAACTGCCTTGCTAGCTCAGGCTCCAAATTTCAGAGCAAACAATGACTCTTTTGTTTCCTCCATCCTGCTCAGCAGGATATCGTGGTCTGTAATTTCTTCTTTACTAGTGTCACTAGGATTCCTCCCTTGTTCTTTATTTTTAATTATTATTTCCTTAAGGCCTTTATCACCTTGTACCTAGATTTCAGCAACAGCCTCTTCTTTACTCTTTTCAAACATTTTATTCAACAAACATGTATAAGGTGCCTTTTAGGTATCAATCCTACATAGTCTTCCTACTCTCGAATCCATTCTGTACACAACACCAAAGTAATCTTTCTCAAGTGCTACTTTGATCACATTATTCTGGGTCTCTAAAGTCTTCAATGGCTCCTCATTGCCTACTGAGTAAAGCTCACACTCGTCAGTCTCGTATTCAAAGCCCTCCATAATTTGTCCCCAACCTACCTGTCTGGCCTGATCTCCTACTATTGCCTCTATACAGACTTTATACTCCAGACAACCTGATCTATTTGCTTTCCCTTGAATAAGCACTGCACTTTTACACCTGAGTTTTTGCCTAATCTGTTTCCTCTGCATGAAAGTGTTCCCAGCTTATTCTGTGTCTGTTCTTACTCATGTCTCAGAGCTCAGCTCAAACGTGACCGGCATCTTCTTCTCTTAGCATGCCAGCTAGAAGTGATTCCAATCACTTTAGACTCCTGTCATCTTTTGCTTTTAGCATTTGTGTGATATCTAGCATGTGATACCTTGCACTGTGGATCAATGACCCATGCTAGGATTCCCATCATGAGATTTCTTACCTGAAACATCTGCATCAGAATCATGAAAGTGCTTGTTTAAAATGCAGCTTATCAGGCTCTGCACAAGGAATCTACACATTTGGCCTGTAACCTCAGTGATTCTCTTGTGCACTCAGACCTGAAAGCAGCTAGCTATCTTATGAGAGTGTAAGTTCCCTGAGGGCAGGAACCACATCTTACATGGCTTCATAAACATCAATACACTTAGACACTCAAGTTGAAAGGAAGTCCCAAGATCACTGAGTTCACACCTGAATATCCTTTCAACATCACCACTAAGTTAAAACTTGCTAAACTTTACAGATTAGAAGGATGCGTGTACAGAAAACATTCATCAGGCTTGGACTAAGAATGCTGTAAGAACTTATTATAACATGAGAACTTAGCTCAAGGCTCAGAGCAGAAATTTTTCTTTAGTCTTGGTACCATAAACAGTTGCAGTTTTATAAGCAATTTAGATTCATTTTGTCTCCTGGATACTGAATTTTGTAAATGATCTCATTTCTCTCTTGTGTTGACCATGGGACTGCCTATAATAAACTCCATGGCCACCACCAGCAGGTAACTAGGACTCTATGACGTCCACAGAGCCATTTTATCCTCACCCGTGACTCCACTGCCTCCTCCTAGCCTTGCTTTCCATTTGCCTCTTTTTTGTTTTTTCTTTTTTAACTTATTTTTAGTTTACTTTCTCTTGCCATATTGTTTGTATCTTTGCAAAAGGTCTTCTGAAAGAAGGCCGTTTATAAGTAAATAAAATAAATTCATGAACCTGTGGGTGTGCAAATGTTTTCTGATTTTTTTTTTTACTCTGAAGGGAGAAATTAACGTGGAAAATTAGTCTTCAGATCAGCAATTCTGAGGGAAAGCTGGGCCAGAAAGAACAGATGGAGTAAGTGGTGCTCTGAGGTCAGAGTTGTAAAAAAATTAGGACTTGTAGAGAAAACATGTATTCGGAAAGGATGATGGAGTTTTCGAACAGGAAGAGATGAGAGTGGTTTTAGAGTGTGATCATAAAAGGCAGAAAGCAAGAAAAAGCTTTTAGAGCAGGAAGAAGTAGTTAAAACAGGGCTAGTTTCAGGGAACTAACCTTGGAGTTTTTACGCCCAGACAAGGTAGGGTCTAACTGCAGTTCCAAGGCCTTGGTGCAGAGGGACCCCACTTGGGTTTAGATGGCTGTGTGGAGGAATGAATTTAGGGCCTAGGGAGGAAGAATCTTACCTTCCCAATGGTCAAGGAACCTCAAGAAAAAACTGTGGTCCAGAATGGGAAGTTGAAAGCAAGATTCAATGAGAAGAGACGAATCTGACAAAGGACTGATATCTAGAATCTACAAGAAACTCTAACAAATCAGGAAGAAAAAACAAATAATCTCAGTTTAAAAAAAAAAAAGTGGAAAGAGGACACAAATAGACATTTCTCAAAAGAAGATATACAAATGGCCAATATCACTAAACATATGAAAAAATGCTCAACATCACTATCATCAGAGAAATGCAAATTAAAACCACAATGAGATATCACCTCAATCCATTATTAAAAAATCAAAAACCATAGATGTTGGCATGGATGTTGTGAAAATGGATCATTTATACACTGCTGGTGGGAATGCAAGTTAGTACAACCTTTATGGAAAACAGTATGGAGATTTCTTAAAGAACTAAAAGTAGATCTACCATTTGATCCAGCAATTCCACTCCTGGGTATCTACGCAGAGGAAAAGAAGTCACTATATCAAAGAGATAAACACACATGTTTATCATAGCATAATTCATCACTGCAAAGATTCAACCTAAGCGTCTATCATGTGATGAGTGGATAAAGAAAGGTGGTACATAATATACCATAGAATACCACTCAGCCATAAAAAATGAACAAAATAATGTCTTTTGTAGCAACTTTTGTAGAACTGGAGGCAATTATTCTAAATGAAGTAACTCAGGAATCAAAAACCAAATGCCACATGTTCTCATTTATAACTGAGAGCTAAGCTATGGGTATGCAAAGGCATAAAGAGTGATATAATGGGCATTGGAGACTCCGAAGTGGGAGGATGGGAAGAGAGTGAGGGATGAAAAACTACCTATTGGGTAAATATATATTACTCAGGTGACAGGTGCACTAAAATCCTAGACCTCACCAGTACACAATTCATCCTATAACCAAAAACCACTTATACCCCTAAAGCCATTGAAATAAAAAAAAAAATTAAACAAACAAATATAAAAAATAGTAGATGAAGAAAGGAGTAGAAACAACAGAATTTTGCCCTATATAAGATGTCATGTTAAAATGAATTAAATAATATGGGTCTGCATATCAGTAACTTACCTAAAGAGCATGTCTTTGTTACATCAAGACCCTTCCCAGTGTAGTAATAAATTGTGGGAAATTTAAGTACTAGAGAAGAGATGGAGATACAGGGGGCAAAACAGTTTTAGAATAAACTCTTGACTTCAGGGAGCAGGCAGTGGCAGGCTGTCATCTAAGTAGCATGGTAAATGGCTAGGCTAACGGGCTACCTTCTTCTTCACATTAGTAAATGCTGAACACCTTTGGGCTGACACAGCCCAAGAGCACAATGTCTCAAGTGGGCAGGAGCTAGCCTTTAGAACAGTCCCTGATGCAGCCTAGGATCCAGGGGCCCAAAATATCATCACACATAGAAAATAGAAAGATGTTTATTGGGTGATTGTTTACTTATTCATTCCACACTTATTGAATATTTAATGACTACTGAGCACCGCGCTAGGGATCGGAAATATGAAGGATACTAATACATACTTCTTGCCCTTAATAAGATCAACACATACTTCTTGCCCTTAATAAGCTCAAAGCCCATGGAGAAAATCAATATGTAAATAAAGCATGACTGTGTGTGGTATGAGTAATGCTATAGTTAAAGCCTGTGCAAAGTGCTACAGTATAGGTGGGATGACAGAGGATGGAACAATTAACTCTGCCCTGGGGAGGTGGAGAAAGGGGGCATATTTGACCAGGATCTTGAAGGATGAATAGGAGTTCTGCAGACAGAATAGAGAAGAGAATATCCAACAGTGCAATGGTCTTAAATAGCAGGGTATGTTTTTGGAACCCTAATAAGTTTGGGGTGATTAGAACAGAGTGTGGAATGGCAGTAGCAAGAGATGTGGCCAAATATTTGGGGCCAGACTGTGAGGATGCCTAATATGTCATCCTAAAGAGTTTGAACTTTGTATTTTAAGCAGAACAATAATTTCAGACACATTAAAGAAAAGTAGCCCTTGCAGTAGTCAACACCAACTGCTGGGAAATTTCTAGGAACCTGATGTCTCCTGGGAGTCCACCCTTCAACGATCAGCAGAGTGGCAGGTTTCTGATGCTTTAGGTCCCAGAGGAGGTGGAGAGGCTTAGAGAGGGCATGCTAACTGAAAGGTCAACGCTGGGGGTGTAGGAAAAGGGCTGAGGTGGGCCCTAGAAGCCCTGTTTTGCCTGGCTGGGGACCAGCTTGAGCTGAAATGCTCCCCATTTCTGAAGGCCCAGTGTGGGCCTTCAATCTTAGGGCCCAGTCACTTCGCACAACAGCAAGAGTGAATTTGTGAGCCAGGAAAAAATGAAAGGCTGTAGTTCTTCCTTCGAATCAAGTTGTTATTGTTCAAATGCATTATTAATGATCAGGACTGCAATCATTTATAACACGGTCATCACAAAAGCAGCTGTTACCATTTACACATAGCTCTCTGTGAGTATGTTATTAAGGTAATATTTTACCATGCATGCGACTTGCTCAGGGGCAGCATGCCTAATGCTTGCCTTGAACAGTTCCCCCACTCCCTCCTTAGAAGTAATCACTCCTTTCGTTTCTTTACAGAGATGCCAAATGCCAGAGAAGGGAAGCGGGAAGGGAGATGAAGACAAGGAACTCTGAAAAATGGAAGCAGAAACACAGGCTGTATTTTCCCCTATCCTTCTTTTCTTTGTTCCCTTTTTTCTCTTTTGAATGAAAATAAAATGCAGAAAACCTCAGGAGCCTCGTAACTTTCCAATTTTATTTAAAATAAACCTACTGCTGTGGCTGTCACTACTCCTATGCATGTAATGCAAGCTCGAGTCCCACTGCCCAATATTTATATACAAGAAGGTAAATGCTCTAAGGAGAAAAAATAAATCAGGTTAAATCTTATAAAAGGAGTAGGGAATTTGCCAAAAGAGAGAACTGGGAAGCCAGCATAGTCCTTTGAGGACCCCCTGAGCCAGCAGATGGAGGGTAGGGGTACAGAGGAACACCAGGAGTGTGTGTGGCCTAATCTGTGGCTTCTGAGCTTTACATCTGCCTGATGGGGAGGCTGATGGCCTAGTGGTGCAAGAGGAAGAAAAGCAGAGGTATCCCCTGCATCTGGGACTCTTTATGTCTACTCTGGGCATAAAGGTAAGAAAAAAATGATGCCCCAGCAGCAGACATCAGATCTGCCCCTTCCTTTTCTCAGCTGGACCAGTTACTCCTGAGCTTTCCTTCACCAATAAGATGGTCCTGAAAATCTGCATTAAGGATGTCAGAAGCACTTGCAGGGACCAGATATGGACAGACCACAAGAAGGAAGAAGGGACCCAAGGCATCAGGGAACATCCTAGAGGCATTCATGACCCTTGGGGCAAAATAGCAGATAGAAATGCTGGATTTCCCTGAAGCTTTCACGGCTGAGAGGGGATCCTCTTCCTTTCCTCTACCCAGGAAAACAGGGGCATTACAGCAGGTTCTGAGGTCTGACCCTTGAGGTTGGTGATTGGGTATATAACGAAAAAGGAGTTCATTGGACAAACAGTTGTACAGTGGCATTTAGGAGCCAGCCTGTTCTAAGCACTGGCAGGAAGCCGATTACATGTCATAGCAACCTCATCTGATCTGAAAGATCATGGAAAGCTGATGCAAGAAGCTATGCAAGTTATGAGCTGAAGGGTGAGTCAAAGATTAACTTGGCAAAGGGGAAAGAAAGAAAAAAGCATCAGGAGTAGAAGCACACACAAAAATCCTGAGGCACGCAGGAGTGTGGATCAAGGAACCAAGGGAAGGCCATGCAATGGAGCTCAGAAAGTGAGGAAAGAAGAACATAAGAGGAGGCCAAGGAAATAGCAGGGACAGGTCACATGGGGCCTTGCTAAGGATTTTGGTCTACACCCTAGGAGCAATGGGAAACCAATGCAGAGTTCAGGATTTGAGTTAAAAGGAGCCCTCTGTGGTGTGGAGAATAACTAGAGGGGTCGGCATGTGTGGGGTGAGTGAGGAAGCTGGAATCAGCAGAAGACTATAACACTGTAGCCTGTGGTGGTGGCAGAGAATGAAGGCTAAGGAAGACAGCCAAGTAATCATTAGGAAGTAAAATCAGCAGAGACCTTGTGATCAATTGGATAAAGGGGCAGAGAGAGAGAGGACCCCAGTTTCCTAGTTTGTGCAAATGAAAACACAGCATTTCCATACATGGAGGAAACGAACAACGGAAGAGTGCCAAGACTGAGAATGAAGGCAGTGAATTCAGTTTCAAAAATATTGAGTTGAAGGTAGCTTCAAGACAGTGAAGTGGAGATTTCAGGTTTGCTGTTGGAAATACAGCTCTAAAGTGTACAGGAGAGGTCTGATTTGGAGGCAAATGAGGGAGTCTTTGGCATATGGATGATGATTAAAGCCAATTCCATGGGGAAGATCTCCTTTGGGGAAGAATATAGAGTAAGAGGAAGTGAGGGCCAAAACTTGAAGGGCCCCATTGTGCAGATATCAGATAGCAGAAGAGGACAAGCCTGCAAGAGAGACCGGGGAAAAGCCCCCAGACAGAAGAAAGGAATCCAGGAGCATTGGACTACGCTCTGGGAGAAAGAAGCATTGTCTCCCAGTGAACAGGGAGGAGGGCATTTCAATGAAAGAGAGTGCTCAGGAAGGTGGACTATCACTGCAAGGTCAAGGGAAATGAGGAGTAAAAAATGTCCATCAGATAGAAACATCAACCCAAGGTCACTGGGGACCCAAGCCATAGCTGTGTCTGTGCACATATTAAAGGAGCCAATGCATACGAGGCACCCTGTGCAGCAACTGGCACATAGTCAGCCCGCAGTAAACGTCAGCTTTTGTTAAATTCACTCTTTAACATCTATACATCTAATATTCTCCCATTCTATTGAAGGTGGAAAAGAAGGAGACACAGGTTAACATCTTAACAGGAGAGCTTGAGATTAAACCCAGAGAACTTCCAGAGAGGAAGGGCTACAAAATGCCTGTAAAGACTATTAAAGAATACAACAGAACTCTGGATAAATTTAGGCTCAGGACAGATTCCTGTGTGGCGACTGAGACAGGACTAACGCAGCTCTTCCTTGAGGCAGGGGACCCACCCCAGTCATCAGGGTGGGTCATTTCTGCGCTGGGTGGCCCTAGCCGTTCCTCTCCTGCCCCCATGGAGATGAGAGCTGCCCTGTGAAGGAAAAGCCTCCTCATTTCAATGGCTGGGCAGCCCAGGTTAACATTAACGGAGTCCTCCAGCAGAAAGCACCCAGAGGACAAGCACTGAAAAATATGCTTGAAGGGCCAGCCGAGTGGCCAGGATTACAATGTGACGCCCGGCCTTGGGTCAGTAATGGGGAGGTATTAGTCATCTCTTCAGACCTCAGCTCCATTATTTTTGCCGGAAATGTGAGAACAGCTCTCACTAATAACGTGTGGAATCACTTCCAACTATTTGCCTTTCAAGTCAGCCTCCTCAGGTCGGGTGACATATCTCGTTTAACAGGGGGTGCCATTAGAGGGAAGATTTAACGTGTGGCTAAAAGCATTTGTAGCCAGAGCTGTGGGTGGGTTCCTTTTTAAGCTTCTGTGGCTGGTAACTTGCGTCTCTTCCCTCCGTGCTGTTGGGTTTTGTTATTGAAGCCTTTTTCTTTCCTGAAGGAGGTTGGTCATTAACTCTTCCCTTCCCGGAGGATACCCAGGCATGAGCAGGGCAGGTCGAGAGTTGAATCAGAAATCTTTCCTGTGCCAATCAAAGACTGCATGAGGTTCAGCAGGCTGGCATAATTATTCGAAGCTTCTTGCTGTCCTCATACAAATGCCCCCCGATCAGGTGACCTGGTGCCCCTTGATGTCGATGTCTTACAGCAATAACCTCAGCCTTGAAAACAGAACCACAAATTTACCAGCCTACATATCTACCGACAATATGAGTCCTGCCTCTTCTCGTGCCTTGAGAGGGCCAACAGTCATGTCAGGAACAGTGGAAAGAAGAGGGCTGAGAAACTGGAAGAAGAATTTGTTATTTTACTGAAACCTCCTTTCTTGACATTTTTCCCTGAAGGCTGGGGCCATTTAAGGCCCCGATGAGCTTCCAAAATCTCTGTCCCAGGGTAATCTTCCCATCTCCCAAAGTCTCAACTTCTCTGAGCCTCTGATTCTTTGTCTGAACACAGAGAGAGTAATAGCTACCTATCAAATGAAAGGCTATAGTTAGAAGCACTGAGCACAGGGCTTTGCACATGGGAGGGGCTCAATAAACACATATCACTTACATCATTTTTGGTTACAAGTTACAAGTCATAGAAAATCCAACCAAAGTGCCTAAACAGAGGGAATTTATTGGACTGTATAATTAAGAAATCCAGGGCTAGGCCTGGCTTCGGGAATCTAGTTGGTGGCTCAGGAAACTCTCTCCAGGGTCAAGTTTCTCTCTGGCCATCCCTTGACTGTGCTTCCTATGTCTTGGCTCCAGGTCATTCAAGGCTTGGTGGCAGCAAGATGACAGCAGCTGTATTGGTCCCAAGTCCAACAGAGAAAAGGCTGCTCTTCCCCTACCTCACCCCCCAACAATTCACCTAAGTCCTAAGCCAGACATTCACTGGGCAAGTTGGGTTATGGACTCATCCCTGAGCCAATCGCTAAACCTTAGACCTTGGAATGTAATGACTGGGTTTACTCCTGAGTCTCAAACTCCACCTGAAGGGGAAGAATGAGGGAGGGAGCCCCATCAAACTCAAGGTGCTGAGAGTTGCATGGAAAATATATCTCAAAAAAAAAAAAAAAAAAAAGGTATAGTTTCACTACCAAAAAAGTGGCCAGGGAGGATATCAGGGTGCCCAAACCTAGAAACATCCACTGCAAATAATAATTTACCATCCTACCCCATGTGTGAGATACAGCTTATTTGAGAGTAATGTTTAACAAAGATATATCATCCAGGAAATCTCCATGAAGTCACCCTCAAAACTTTTCAGCAAAGTGCCCTCTCCGCATATATTAGTAATATATTCATTACACCCATTATAGCACTTTTCTCATCTGTCTTCTATTAGAGTTATTTACTATAAGGCTCTGTCACCTCCATCACAATTAAGCTCCGGGTGGTCAAATACAGGGTTATTTTTCTCATCACCCCACACAGCACAAGGCACACAGTGGGAAATCTGGGTGCTTCCTGACCCACACTGGCTCCCTGTATCCAGTTCAGCTCTGTTCTTCCCTTTCCTTCCCCTGACCACTTTGTCTACTTGGGGTTAGACTGGGAGGGACTAATGGATTTGATGAAGTCTAAGGTCAGAGGTTCCCCAACTCACCCTCTCTCTTGCTAGCATCTGCCTCTGTTACAGCTTCTCTCATGTTGTACCTTGGGTTGTTTTGCTGGTTTCTCATCACAAAAGAAGTTTCTGGGAGTGAGTAGGGCCTTACCTTTTCATCTCTGTTACCTTGGTGCCTAGAACAGTATCTGGCTCCAAGAAAGCACCCAGTTAAGTGGTATAACCACTACGAGTGACTCTCACTCATAATCGCCCCTTAGATTCTCAAAGAAGAGCCTCATCTATTAGGGCTACTGAAAGGTAAGGTTCTCAGCCCAGGTGAGGAGTTCGAAATCTAGAGGGCTATAATGCAGAATACATAAACAGAGAAGGAACTGTAAAGCTCACTGTTGTTCCTTGCTCTCCATCAAGCCAGAGAAGATGCAGAGACAGTACAGGGAGCCTGACAGGCAACAAGGGGCAGACTGAGTTAGTACAGCAGGGGGCCTTCAGCTTGACTCAGCATGCAGTTGGTACCCATGGAGAAAGGGGAGGCAAACAATTAGTGGGGGTCTGGCAACAAAGACCCTCAAAGACAGAAAAGCAAAACAGCTGTGGCTCTGAATGAGCAGCCTGGCAAACCACGATCTTAGTAGTGTCCTGAAGCCAAGAGGAACAGGCTCCACTCCCTGGATGTGGGTTGGAAAGGGCCCGAGAGGAGGCCAGTAGCTCAGTCAGATGGGACTGGGAGCTCAGGGGGCTGTAGTGCTAATTAGGAAACTAAGGCAGAGTCCCAGCACTAGGAATGGAACTACTTTAGTGGTGATCAAGGGAAGGGTGTTTGCCACAAACATACTGGATCCTGAATCTGTGGGCAGACATCTGAGTACAGCACTTCCCCTGTAGTAAAAGGGAGGTGCTAGTGCCCTCCTAGCCCAATTAGGGCAGGCTCTGCAGCCGGGTGGGGCTGAGCTTGTAGGAAAAGACCTACTAGGCTGTGACCTGCTGGGCTGGGCAAGCCAGGACAATGGCTAGACTAGGTGAGAAAGATTTCCTGCTGTATTTGCAGACTGAATCTGTGTCTGGGGCCAGGGGCTGAGCTGCTGCCAGCACTATCTGACCTCAAGGATCCCTCTAGTCAACAAGCAACAAAAACAGGAGACTCCAGAGGCTCCCTCAGCTTTGGAGATAGCTCTGCAAACAAAACTCAGTTTTTAGGGGTTAATCCTCAGCCGCAGGAGGAGGCAGTGGGCCTCCTCTGAAGGGCAGAGCCAGCAAGTGGGCTGAGACTAAAGGAAAGGCCCACGGCTGCAGGCCTGAGATTAGTTTGGCAGCAGCTCCAAAGAGCAGCCCTTGAATCGCAGGGATTGTCTGAGCCCTCAAAAGCACTGGCTACCTCCCACCAGCCTAGCTAATGGGGCTGAGCTGCTGGGGCCATGACCTCTGTCTACCCGGCTGATGGTCTGCTGCTTTGAATCTCACTCCCCCAGCACCCAGCAGGACCAAGGACTCTGTCTAGCTTATGTGCATCGTACCTTTGCATGTTTTCAGCACCTACTATGCGCGCAGCATCACACCTCCCCATCCGCCTGCCTCCTGCTACTCTCACCAGCACGCTCAGGCTCAGTCAACCCTTGGGCTAATTAGTGATTAGGTCTACCGTATGTATGCATGGTGGGGTGCAGAGAGTGGGGTGGCCAGCGGGTGATGGGTGAGGGGAGAAGAGAACAGGAGATAGGAGGCCATGGTCTGACCTTCCTCCAATGCCCAGAATCCCTGAGTCTGTCTCTGGCAGCTGTGAAACAGAGGGAGCATGGGATCTGAACGGTGCCGCCATCTGGGAGGTCACACACACTCACAGCCAAACCCCAGGAAGGAAACTTGGGCTGAAATACACCGTTTGCTGAAGAGCAGGGCTGGGCACTGGTTTCTCTCCGTTCTGAATTTCTAGAAAGGGAGGGGTCTCCGTTGCCAGGCGGCGTCTGCCACCCCTTCCCACCGCGGCACCTCCAGCCCTCCACCCCTTCCTCTGGGAGACCCCCTGTGAGGACCCTCAGCAAACTTCCGCAAGGCCTGACGGGCGCAGGGTGGTGTGAACGCGTATCTTTCAGGCCAAGGGAGAGGCGACGGGAGTGTGGGCGTGGAGGTGCGAGGAGCGCGCAGCCTCCGCCTGCTCGGCTGTCTCCGCGGACCCAGCCGAGGGAGGAAGAGAGCGCTGGGAAAAGGAAGGGGAGAAGGAGCCCGAGCGGGAGGCGAGCCAGAGGCTCTTTTGCTCCTCCCAAAGCAGGGTGTGGCTCCACGGTGCTCCTGATGGCCTGGCAGCCGCCGCCGCCCTGCAACCGCTTCCTGGGACCCGTCAGCTCTGACACTGATGACCCACGGCGGGGGTGCTGGGCGCGGGTTGCGCAGGCCACTGGCCGCGGGCTCCCAGGCCCGCTCCTGCCGCCGGCTTCCGCGGTAATGACACTCTGCGGAGCGGCCGCCATCTCTTCTGGTACCTTCACTGGAGGAGGGAGGGGTGGGGAGAGCCCTCTGTTCACCCCGCCCTGCCCTGGCGCTGGTCCGCCGCCGCCCGCTGCTCTCGCGCTGGTCCGCAGCTCAGCCGAGCAGCTCCCTTCATCTGGCCTCCTAGTCCCTCACTGAGCCGCGAGAGGTGGAGCTCCGGCGACCTCGGGCCTTCCCTCGGGGTCTGCGCGGCCCCTACCCCAAACCCGCCCAGGGGAGAAGCGTGAAGCGGCCGGCCGCGATGCAGAGGCGGAAAGGCGGGAAGCGCAGGCGGGAAGCGAGGCTGGAGAAGGGGACGCAGGGAGGCAGGCAGTGGACCCCCAGCGTACTACAGGAGCCGGCAGGAGCCAAACCCCAGCCCACCACACAGGTATCCCCGCGGACTACGCGGTGCCACCCGTCCCTGGTGCAGAAAAGACCAAGACCCCCAGAAGGGAAGGCCCAGCTTCCCTACCTCTACGTCCCATGCCAGGCGCCCAGCCTGCTCAACTTAACCCCAAGCCGCAGGTTAACTCTGCCCCAGCTTCTCCTCTTGGCTATGGGCAAGCTCCTCTTCTCTCCCCCAGTGAGAACCACCGCTCAAATTCCGAGGGCTTTCCTCCTTGGTGCTCAGAGCTCTCAAGATGGGTGATTCTCTGCCAGGGGTCCTTAGCTACCCACTTTGGACGAGGATGGACAGATGTTTTCTCAAGCTTGCCTAGAACACAGTTTCTAAACAGATGAGCTCTTCTTATGTTCCTCACAGATTGTCTAGCCTACGCTCCTTTGAGGAAATAAAGATGACCATAGCCAAGCTGCCCTGCTCTGCACCAAGGACCCTGGGCGCCCCATCCTTAACTCCCCTGCCTTGTGCTTGAGATTAGCATATCCACCCAGCAACTCCTCTGCCCCAGACTTACTTGACCACTGCAGTCCACACTGACTCTCCTATCCACCAGAACTGTGCACTTAAAATCTGCTGCACACAATCCCATACTTGCTTGAGTCTGGCTTTGTTCTCCAATAGTTTCAAATGCCTGTTTGACTCCCCCCGCCGCCCCCACAGAGATAAGGTCATCACAAGCAGTAACTACTGCTTTGCTTGTTTTGATTCCCACAGAGCTGAGCATAGATTGATGTGGCATAAGTGCTCAATAAATGCCCATGGACTTGGCTAATGGATGGACTTGCAGGGGACACTGCCCTGTCAGGAGAGAAAGGTGGCCTTAATCTCATCTGCCCCACCAAAAGGAACCTAAGGTCCTATTTCCTGGGGGTGTCTCAAAAATCGGCAGAGTCATTCTCCCCCCCATCCCTCCTTGCCTCCAGTCCCCTCGGCTTTCTGGATCCCCGTGGGTTTGGAGAGGCCGATGCTTGTGGCTCTTACCAACATCAATTTGCAGTCGCCAGGATGCAACTTCACCCTATGCTGCGTTCATAAATTAATCTCCTGGGATTAGATTCTGTGTTTTAATAACACTCCTGAGGCATTGTATTTACACATTAATAATAAAAGAAAAAAGTGAGACAAGTTCTGACAACTTTCAATAACATTCAGAAATAAAGTGCGAGGCACGGAAGTGTCCAAAGTTAATTAAAACCATTTGGTGCTGACGGGGACTGGGGGTGTTGCCTGCCGAGCTCCGACAGGTGCTATTTCTGAAATGCAGTTTCCCTGTCTATAATGTACCTGATGCCTGCAGAAAAGGAGAAACTGAAATAGACTGAACTGGCAGCGTGAGCTTGAATTTTCTGTTGTTTTGTGTTACAGTGCCGTGGACACTGCTAGAATTTGTCAAAGGTCCTAGGAAGAAAAGGCCCTTTCCCCCCTCCCCTCAGTGAACAGATGGTGTGTTTGGACTGTTCACATTTGCTTCTCATAGGTGGGGTCCTAGAGGAAGTTAAGGGGCGCTCCATTCCCTGGGGATGGGACAGCAGCTCGCCTTTTTACTAATAGCTGTAAGAGACTGTCAGACACTTACCTGACTAGACCTTCATCTCAGAGCTCAGAAGGGGAACAGCTCCAGAACTAAAAGAGAGAGAGCCTCTGGCAGACCCCAAAAGACAGCATAAAGAGTGAAGCTGGGCTTCCCTGCCCAATCACTAGGATCACTTATTGCACAAATACCTGTATTTTAAGCTGCAGGTTCTTGTGAATGTTTGTATTTTCTTCATTTCCATTTAGCTTTTTTTTTTTTCCAATTTTAGAATAGCCTTTCTCTAGATAACTGGAGGAAGCGGGAGACGGAATTTCCTTTATTTCTGTCTTGAGCCCAAATGGACAACTGAGTATCAGGTATGACAGGGATAAAGGGATAAACTCAGAAAGAATGCTTTTGTTTTGTTTTTTTGTTTTGTTTTGAGATGGAGTCTCGCTCCATCTCAAAACTCCATCCGGGCTGGAGTGCAGTGGCGCAATCTTGGCTCCCTGCAGCCTCCACCTCCAGGACTCAAGTGATTCTTCTCCTCAGTCTCCCAAGTAGATGGGACTACAGGCACGCGCCATCACGCCTGGCTAATTTTTTTTTTTTTTTTTTGAGTCTCGCTCTGTTGCCCAGGCTGGAGCGCAGTGGCATGATGTTGGCTCACTGCAAGCTCCACCTCCCAGGTTCGCGCCATTCTCCTGCCTCAGCCTCCTGAGTAGCTGGAACTACAGGCGCCCGCCACCACCACGCCCGGCTAACTTTTTTGTATTTTTTTTTAGTAGAGACGGGGTTTCACCATGTTAGCCAGGATGGTCTCAATCTCCTAACCTCATGATCCACCCGCCTCAGCCTCCCAAAGTGCTGGGATTACAGGCGTGAGCCACCGCGCCCAGCCAGAGAAATGTTTTGGTTGCCACATGTGCAGCCCCTCATGACTGTATCTTCTCAGAGCTCTTTTCTTCACATTCTTGAGCGCTTTGAGTTTTGTTTATTTAAGGGACAAATGAATCTCTTCCCACTCCATGGGATTTCCCTTGATTTTTATATTGGGAGTAAAAAGATGAAGCATGAGACTTTTCAGCTGCATCTCAAACTGCATCTAATTCCAGCACATCTCTCTCCATCTTTGATTAAGCCTGTTCATCTAAAAGAGAGACACAGGGGGAAAATGGAAATGGGACTTTGGAAGAAGGATGACCATCCACATTCCCATCACAGCCTGGGATTTCCTACCTGATTGAGATTTTCAGTAGATAGCCCTAGGTCTAGTTTCCCACTGTGGTCCTGTTGCCTTTGGCTCCAGTAGAGGACTTCCAAGTAACTAGAAAGATTTCACCTCTCTTTTGAAACACAATGGACAAATGGGTTTCTTTAGGATGAGAGGTGCACCTGGCTAGGGTCAATCTTTATTTTCCTAAAATAACCAGGATGAAAACTCAAAATAAAAAGAAATACCTCATGGGCAAAAGCTCTCCCAGTACAACTAATATAGACACTCAACATGGCTTCGTAGAAACTGACCCATCTCCCGAGTCTTACGTTTGCCAGAATTGCATGCCTATTTCAATCAAAGAAAAGTGATCTGATCTCTTCAGATGAAGGTGGGACTTGGAGATGCTGCTGCCTAGGGTTAACTTGCCAGAGAAAGGATAAGCATTCGGGAAGTGCGGGGATGGGGTACAAGGAAAGACCTATCAGCTGAGCAATGGCAGGATCCCTTCTGCCAATGGGCTGGCTCAGGGAGTAAACCTCCCCGGAAGGAACTTTGTTTCTCTCTAGAATCAAAGTGGGCAAAATGGTCACCTTATTTGCCTGGAGTGAACCAGGTTGAAACTGAGAAGGCAGATGTGGGTGTTAAGCCAGATGAAGTCATATGTTATAACTAAACGATGTACATGTAACCTGCCTGGTAGTTTAAACTGCACCAAGTAGTTTATTCATTCTCTCTAAACAGGTCATAATAAGTGTTACTCTGTGATCCACTATGGAGAGAGATTTCTGGAAAGAATAGAGCCAGTGGTACAGGATGCAAGGTTGTTATTTAAAGAGATGAATGTGGGCCGGGTCCCATGGCTCATACCTGTAATCCCAGCATTTTGAAAGGCAGAGGCAGGAGGATTGCTTAAGGCCAGAATTCAAGACCAGCCTGGCCAATATAGTGAGACACCCATCTCTACAAAAGATAGAAAAACTTAGCCAGGCATGGTGGCAGGTGCTATAGTCCCTCCCACCATGGGACCACAGCTCCTGTAGTCCCAGCTACTCAGGAGCTGAGGTGGAAGGATTGCTTGAGCCCAGAAGTTTGAGGTTGCAGTGAGCCATGATCATGCCACTGCACTCCTCCCTGGGTGACAGAGCAAGACCTGACTTAATAATAATAATAATAATGCCACATAAACTATCTTCTACCTCTTGAACAATGAATACAGATGCCATGACTACATTTGTTTGTTGGGGACCAGGGAGGCTGGCAGTGAGAATTCAGGGTGGAAGTAGCCGTGTACCCAATACCTATTGTGAGATGTGGCCTGGGAAGCCCTGAGATTTTCTGGCCAGGCTCACTCACTACCCAGACACCCTCTTCCTGCATGGCGAGTCCCTCAGCCCCTCCAAGGCTCACTTCTCAGACATCGGAGTAATCCACATCCTCCATCTTGAGTTATTCCTCATAAGACCTGCAAGTTTTCCTAGGAGGGAAGGAAGACAGGGTTGAACCCACACAATTCTCGAATCTAGAATTTGGAGGATTTCTAAACCACTTCTGTAAGTCAGCCCTTGAGAACTTGTAGGTTTTCTCATCATTTGCAGCATGAGAGTCTTGAGTAGACTGTTTGGATTTGACTCTTGGTTCCTTGGGCAATTTACTCAACCTCTCAGCTGTGTGTCAGTTTCCTTATCTAAAAAGTGTGGTTAATAATAACTGACCTCTCAGAGGTATTGCGAGGTTACTGTGATGATTAAATTAGGTGATTCATATAAAATGTTTAAAAGAGTGCCTGGCATTATTATTAATAGTAATAAGTTTAGCATAAGTCTTGCCAGCTGATAAGGAGCTGGGTTGAATGACTACTTAGATTCTATTTCTTGGCCTTCTCTTCTCTGGACTAGGTGACCCCAACTTTCTCCTTACTTCTAAAAAATTTATCCCAGTCTGCTAAGGAAGAGAAAGCCCATGTGTGCACGTACACACATGCACCTGCACAAGCATTTACATACAATTTTGGTCTTCTATACAGAATTAATAGAGCTACTAGATCTAGGAACTGACCTGAAAGAGAAAGGAAACAGTGCTTTTTGTTTTGTTTTGTTTTTTTGAGACAGAGTCTCACTCTGTCACCAGGCTGGAGTGCAGTGGCACAATCGCGGCTCACTGCAACCTCCACTTCCTGGGTTCAAGTGATTCTCCTGCCTCAGCCTCCCGAGTAGCTGGAACTACAGGCATGCACCACCACGCCCAGCTAATTTTTGTATTTTTAGTACAGATGGGGTTTCACCGTGTTGGCCAGGATGGTCTCGATCTCTTGACCTAGTGATCTGCTCGCCTCAGCCTCTCAAAGTGCTGGGATTACAGGCATGAGTCACCATGCCTGGCCAAAACACTGCTTATTACAATTTATAGGTTTATGTTCAAAAAGTTGCTAATCTTGTTGCTGTGAACCCCTGTCATCTCTAATCCTGCCCACCTATAGGTACTGCAGACCAAATTACAGATTCAGATTTGCCCAGTTCCTGTTCCTGTCTTGACCAATCCTAGTAACTTATTTGGGGCCCAGCCCCATCTGCAGTGGAAGGTCTATAATTGGCCTTGCTTCCTTAAGCTGTGTACCCAGTGGGCCCAGGACTAAGCCTCATGAAGCTTTTAGAGGCGCACTGAGATTAACCTTTTTCACCAGTGCTCACCTTGTCTTCCTAGTGACCATGGCTGGCTTCTGTCTAGTTCTAGAGTTGCACTCTAATTCTCTTCCGGGCTGTCACACTGACCTACGTCTCTATCTGTTTTAGAACTTTCCAACTTATGTGTCCAATGCCAGTCCTTTTTCCAAATAAATTGAACTTTATCTTGATGAATATCTAATGTTCAACCCACCCCTGGTCCCTGGCTAGAATCATCTCTGAAATGTCTAAAGCTCTGCCACTACCTGCACCAGGAGAAGCAGTGTGTCACCACCAACCTAATAGTGACCATCAGCTTTGCTGGAGTTATCCATTCACCACACTGAATCTATCAGCTTTCCTGTGTTCACTGGGACACTGATTTGGACCAGACACCATCACTTGAGAGACAGCGTTAGCATCAGGGTGAACACCACCAGTACCTGACCTGCCTGTCCTTAGCTTCCTCCTCTTTCCCTATTGACCCACAGATTAAGTTGCTGCATGCCCTGGGGCAACACCTGGGGGTATGTCAACTGAAAACTAAGAAACTAAGTACTATACATGCAGTTTGTCTATGTTCACTTCCCACTCGACGTTTCCTCTAGGATGCTTGCAAGATGTATCAAACTCAGTAGTCCAAGACCAAACTCATGATCTTTTGCCCAAAACCATACCCGCCTTCCATACTGATACTCCTCTAATCAGTTTTCCACACTGCAACCCAAGTGATCTTTTCAAAATGCAAATCTGTTCATCACACACGTACACACTTAAAACCCTTCATTAGCTCCTCTTCGTCCTCAGGAGAAAGGCTCATATCCTTAACACAGGCTCCCCATCCTGCATGTTTGGCCCTGGATGCCTTTCCAGCCTTCCCTGGCCTCACTCTCCCTCTGCCCTGATATACTGCAGCCACCAGGGTCATGTTAGCACTTAGGTTACTCTGCAGAGAATTAGATAAAGGTGTCCCTTCTGGACAGCCCAGACGGAAAAAAGATGCCCTTTCCTCTAAGCTGATGCAGCGTCTCATGGGCACTCTCACTTGGCAAGAAAAGCAGGACTGGATTTCAGCTCGTACGCTGCTTCCTCAGCCCAGCTGTGCCCCACTGGTCCACAGCACAGCCTGTGCTGGCCACATCAGTCACCTGCCTTCTTTTGGGTACCCCAAAGTGCACCATGTTCCCTCCTCCCACTGGCTTTTGCTCTTACTATTTGCTCAACCTGGGATACTCTTCCTCTCTTTCTATCCAGCAATTCCCTACTTAACCCTCAGATCCCACCCAACCCTTACATCCTCAGGAAAGCCTTCCTGATCTCTCCTTGTTTCCAACCAGTTTAAGTTCCTTTGTGATACCCTCTCATCAGACAGAGCTCTCATTTCTCCTAATACTGATCTCATTTTGGAAGCCTACACTCATTTGTAGAACTAATGTCTGACACCCTCATTGTATTACAAGCTCCATTAGAGCAGAGACCATGTCCTTTTTATCTCTCTCCATTGTAGTCCCAGAACTTAACACAGGGTCAGGCACATAATAGTTGATCATTAAATATTCATTAAGCACCTACTGAGTGCAGGCTGCTCTTTAGTAGATGGTAGTGTCTGGACTTTATAATCAAAACAACTTAAGCTTCCCAGAGGCATGATTAAGCACGTCAAAGAGAAAAATATTCTGTTCCGCTTAATTATGCATTTTTATTTAAAATAGAAGTCTTTATTAAAACAACAAAGCATAAATATTAAAGAATGTATTTAAATAACTTGTGTAATTTAGTGCAAGCTTTAAAGGTGCATAAACACTGAAATGCAATTCAATGCCTTTTTAAATCGTTTTCTATCATTATCTCTACTTTATCTAATCTTGTCTCTTAACCCAGCTTGGAGAAGTAATTCATTCTGACTCTCCTCATTTTGTCTCGAAACCTGCTAAGGCTTGTCCACAACTCCAGCATGTTGCTGGCCTCCTGGGCTTTAGATCAGATTGTAGCAAAAGCCTCTGCAGGTAGTTTGCGTCTTACTCCACTGTGGGAGAGCTCCCACAGTTTTAATGGAGAAAGGTCCTTCTCATGAGAGTAAACATTTTGGATATCTATCACTCTTTCTTGCTTCTTATCCTGGTACAGCAGAAAGAAGTCAGATCATTCAGTAACGCAAGAGCATGGCTGCCATGCCACAACCCAGTGATGGTCATTCATTACCATTTCCCAGAAGCTGGCTTTCAAACTTGCCTTTTAGAGAAATTCTTCGTGTGAAAACCTCCTTCTCCATCGTCAGGGTTGCTGATCAATAGCTTGATCTAGTTACCAGTTAGACACCTATATAACTGCAGTTCCTCAGAACTTAATGTTGCAAACAATTAAGCTGATCCTAGCCGGGTCTATGAAAGAACCAATAGTGTGGTCCTACACTAGGTGTGACCACCTGCCCATTGGGGATAAATGGCTCCTGCCACCCAGGTGGATCTGCTTCTGAGCTTAAACCTCTCTTCAATCTTTTTCCCATGGCTGTGTGTTTACAGGTGCACAGAGAGGGATGCCTGTGTGGTGGTGAAAGCTAGAAAATAAGAAGTCCATCCATTCACAGAGTTGCAAAGAGGCCATTAATGCTAAGCTTCAGCAGTGGAACACAGAAAACGGCATTAAAGGATTTACTTTTCATGACCATAATTCACAGTTAATGTACATTTGATGTTTAATGTATGAACCAGAGGTGACTTCAAACTTGCGGGCCTTTTCTAAATAGCGTTTTAATCTAAGTTTAAAAAAAAAAAAAAAAAAGGTTCATACACTCAGTCTGTCAGACAAGAGGGAGGGGAAAAGGCAAAGCTAGGTGTGAGAATCCAAAGTGGGGCAGGCTTTTGTTCAGTCTTTTATTGAGGTTTTACCTCTAATCTCTCCCTTTTTGATGCAATTTAAGATTAAGGAAATGAAAGGCATGGCTGACTGTGAACGGTTTTACAAACAGGACAGCCAAGGGGCCCTCAGAAGGCAGTTTTGTAAGAGGCTTTGGACTTCAGTCCCTAGGAAGGATGAGGTGGGAGGTGCTGCAGGGCCCGAGTGCATGGGAGAGTGGCCCTGAAAGGGCTGGGCTGTCTGCAGAGAAACTGACCTTCTGCATCCAAATAGGAGGCAGTGGTGGTCACCACACAGCTCAGTGGGAATCAGAGTCAGGTGAGGGAAGCCAAAAAGCATGATGGTCAGAGGAAGGGGTGCCATGCTCTGCTGGGAGGAGCTCCCAGATTAAACATGCTGGGTCTAGGGTCTATCATGTGATGTCGCCTCTCAGGACAGCGGTTCCCTCATCCAGATAACAAGGTTCACAGGCTAAGTGATTTCCAGTGGGCTCTGCTGAGGCCCTAAGGCACAAACACACCCTCAGGTGCTATGGCAGATACAGTAGGAGACCCACATGAAGATACCCTGGCCCTTGGCCCTCAGCATTTTTCAATAAGAGCAACTCCACTGTTTTATAATGAAGAGTTCCACATAAGGTTTATTATACAGGGAAGTTTCCCAGTTAAAGATACAAACACACTGAAAGGTAGGAGACCAGCTGATCCCTAAGATCCTTTCCAGATCAAGTCTAGAAGGGTAGGTAGGTAGAAAAGTCACCTAAATGGGCCACCTCAAGGAAACAGTCCTCCAAAATGGGCAACAGAAATAAGAGTGGCACCTGACAGGTTGCAAAGGTTGCATTGTTGGAGACCAATGCAGCGGAGGGGTCGAGAGTGTCTCTTTGGAGCCTAGTTTATCAATTTCAAGAAGATGATTTTCTCCAGCAATGCTAAGCTGCTTCAGGCCAGGAACAAAGTAAGCAGATAGTCAGGTTTTTTCCAGCTGAGTTCAGTGGAGAGAAATAGGAAAAAAGGGGTTGAGGGTATCTGCAAGGGAATTGCTTTGTAGAGCTGGGATGTGAAAAGAAAGAAAGGAAGTGAGAGAATTTAGTGGAGTGCGGATGAGGGAAGAAAGTCTTTTGATCAATAAACTGTGCATAACTTCTAAAGTTCTCTTCAGCCCTCACCCCTTTATGTTTTTGTGATTCTATTCTATCTCTTAACATGGCTGGACAGTGAAGAATCCACCGCAGGAGAAGAGAGCCCATTGGAACTAGGCAAGTTAACATGAGCTTCCAAATGGACTGATGGCTAGAACCTGTCAACAGAAACCTCGGAGCAAGCACTCCTGGAGATTCGTTGATTTGTTCTTTGTTCATTTATCCAGCATATTTTTGTTGAGTGCCTACATTGTATTTGACACTGTGGATTAAGAATCGTTAAACAGATAAGTAGGGACTATGCCCTCACAACCTAGTGAGAAAGTTAGCAGCTGAACATTTGTTACACATGTGATGTGTGTTATCAAAGTGGAGGTGCAGACCATTCAGGGGGTGTAACGCGGGGCGCTCACTCATTCTGGGAGCACAGGGCCTTCTCCCCTGAGAAATTGCCTGGTTCTGAGGTCAGTGTGAGAAATGGAGAGAGGGGCTCTCAAATCAGTGTTTCCCTGTGTCTTCTAACTCCAAGCTGCTCTCTGCTCTTCTCCTTCTGCCCATTCCCAGCTCTGGTTTCCCTGTTTATCCAAGAAGAAAGGGCTCCAAAGGGCTGTTGGAATGGGGAGAGGGCAGGACCACCTGCAGCCTGCTCCCTCCCTGTGGAAGTCTCGCCAGCCTTGTGGAATGTTGTCTTTCCGTATGGCTTCTTCCACCTAATTCTTCAGAAGGGATTTGAAGGTCTTCTACCAACCATACTTCCCCTTCCCTTTTAAAAAAATTCCCTTACTTAGATTGCATTAATAAAACCATATCATCTGGATGAAAGGAGAAGATGAACCTGTTCTAGTATGTGAGGGACAAACCAGACTTGAGTATTGTATGCAATTCTCGTATTCAGAGAGCCAAGAAACAAGACTGATTTTTAAGGAGGGTGACCAGGGGGGTGAAGAAACTTGGAAGCGTGGCTCATGGAAAACATAGAGAACTGGAATGTTTCACCAGAAGACACAGGGTGGCATGACAACTCTGCTCCAAAGCCTGAAGGACTGTCCTAAGGAAGAAGACAAATGCCAATTAATGCCCCAACATAAGAGCAGAGGTCAATGGGCTAAAGTTAAAACAATAGATTTTTTAAATCTCAATATTTTAGAAAAAGGAATTTTATGAGAATTGCTGGAAATGGAGTGGAGACCACAGGAGATTAAGAAGTGGTGAGTTCTCCACAGGAGAAATGCAAGCAGTGGCTCTACAGCCATTTAGCAGGGATGTTCTCAAAAGGAAGACAAAAATGAGGTAAAGTAATAGGCTCAGGCTCTTTAAGACACTACTCACACTTGGCAGCACATGACTCTCTGTGCAAGTCAAATTAATCTGGTTTCCATCCTAAACCTTCAGTCGTTGTCATCGTCTTTCCCAGATTGTCTCTACCAAGTCCTCCAGAAGCCCTTCAAGACCTGGTACGGGGAGGAATGTCTCTTTGGGGGCCCTCAGAGAGCCTCTCTGAGCTCTGGCTCTGTTCTGTCCACCACAGTGTCTGCCCAGTTATGGCATCCTCATTCTCCCCAGCTGAGAGCCACTGAGCACACTGGGCCATCTATCCATCTCACTGTTAAATGCAGAAAAGAGAAAAAGCCTAATCTCTTCCTACCTTCTCTACATAGTTTGAGGCTTATTTCCTCTCAAACTTCAAATCTCAAATCTTGCCTCCAGAAACCACTGACAAGCCACTGAGTTGCCTCAGCAGCACATGTCTGTCAGCTGTAGAAGTTGATTGTGCACCCAGACTAAGAAGAACTTGTGTTTCCAGCCTAAGATGGTTCCCACTCATATCACTTCAGGTGCAGCTCCCTCATATGCTATAGCATGTGGTATCTTTAAATGGCAAACTTTCCTAAAAAGGCAGAAAGCAAAATGGATTCAATCCAGGAGAAACTAATCCCAGAAAATCAAAATCTTCCACATGGGGGTGATGATAAACAGATGCCTCTCATCTCGACAAATGAAAGGTCACCAACAGACAGTGCAGAGTAATTATTAAATAACTTCTCCCATTTGTTCAGGATCAGTAGCGACCTCATTACCTGGATCCAAAGACAATATCTCTAAATCCTGGGCATGGATCCAAAAAGGTCATTAATAACAGGAGAGTCCCCAAATTTGCAGGAAAAAGGAAACCAGTTCTAATTACAGAAGCAAAGTCTTCCACCCCAGCCCTTTACATCAACAGTTTGCAAGTTCATAACAACAATATGGATTCCTCAGGCACCACTTGCAGCCACTTGACCAACAGCAACCTGGTTAAACCAGCCTTTTATCTGCAAACTGGATGGGCCTTTGTATGTCATGGGCAGGGAATCAAGTTGACTTGAGGGTAGTTTTCTTATTGTCACTTCTTATGGCTTCAGGCCAGAGGCCAAGGACTAGAGCAGAGGCTCAGATTCCTGGCCCTTTGCCTGGATAACTGGACCTTAAGAAGAGCAAGGAAGGTGAGGGATAAAAGACTACACATTGGGTACAGTGTGCACTTCCTGGGTGATGGGTGCACCAACATCTCAGAAATCCCCACTAAAGAACGTATCCATGTAACTAAGCACCATCTGTTACCCAAAAACCTATTGAAATGAAGAGGAAGAGGAAGAGGAAGAGGAAGAAGAAGAGGAAGAGGAAGAAGAAGAAGAAGAGGAAGAGGAAGAAGAAGAAGAAGAGGAAGAGGAAGAAGAAGAAGAGGAAGAGGAAGAGGAAGAAGAAGAAGAAGGTGAAGGTGGTGGTGGTAGTGAAAATTTAGGTCACCTCGTGGCAAAGAGCTGCCTTTAGTCCCAGCCTTGACTCTCCAGGCCCCCTGGAATCAGAACGAGCCTACCCTGGGGGTTTGGATTAGGAGGGTAGCTGCTCTTCTTACACCACCTTGTTAACCTGTCAGTCAACAGGCACCTTCTGCTTCCTCAAACTGGCTTGAACCAGGAGTCCCACAGTCCCTAAAGAGAGATCAGATTTTGCTTCCTATCAGAGGAAAGACAAAAACCACAGCAATCTCATTTCCCTGCCTCCCCTGTTCTCCAGCTCTAAAGCAGTGTAGTATGGTAGTAAAACATGTAAGAGTTCAGGCTCCAGAGCCAGATAGAGCCAGTGTAAAGCCTGTCACTTACCGCTAGAGGGCTTAGGCAAATCTCCAAGCCTCAGTTTCTGACCCACAAAATGGGCATAACAATTTATGATCTAAACAGGGACTCTGAGAATGAGAGGAAGGTGCCCTCAATAATTACTCTGAGACAACAGGCACAAATCAGAAGGAACAAGCCATGATGCATAGTTACTCTCTTGAGGAGGATACTATGAAGATCAAATAAAAGAACATATGTAAAATGCTTATCACAATGCCTGGTGCATGGCACATAGAAACTCTGCCGCATCGACTGGGTGCGGTGGCTCACGTCTGTAATCCCAACACTTTGGGAGGCCGGATGGATTATCTAGAGGCTGCTTCAATTTCCTAGACCCCATCTCACTTCCTTTTAGGCCTTTCACCATCCTCGCTTCACACCGGGTGGTGCTGGCAGGTTGTGAGTCACTGAGTGCACGTGGGATGGCGACCCATCAACATGCAATGTCGTAAAAGCAGAACCACTTTGGGCCATGGGGCGTCCTTGGGAAACAGGCTGACGTTTCCCATGTTAAGTCTGAAGGATCATCACACAGTCCGTCTCAGGGTTAGTTCAGTGAATGGATCCGATGAATCTGATGAAGCCCTGAACATCCCATTTCCACGTCACTCGACCCTGTGCTCAAGGGGCACCAGGCTCTATGCAGGGGTGGTCCCAAATGTACCTGATAATTAAAATCTCTGCCCTGGCTGATTGCTCCCCCCATTACTCTCTCCCATTCCTGGAGACGCAAACAATAAATAATTTAATAACCCAGGTTGAGTAGACTCTAGTTCCAAAACAAAGTGTTTTAATTCTCTAGTGTGCCTGCTTTCAGCATTACTGTAATTCCATTTCCCTTCACTTGACTGGGCCTTTTGCTGCTTTTTAGGCTTCTCGTATTTCTCCCCAAGTTTTCCCCACGGGGCCCTGACAGCTGCATTATAGCAGGGCTGGGCAGCCAGCATGACATCACTCACTACTCCAGTCAGTAGCAGCAGCAGCGCAGTGGCATGTACTCATTAGCCGAGCAATCTGCCCGGCGTCTCAATGGCGATGGAAATCTGTCCATGTGGCTGAAGGCAGGACTGCTGCCCTGGGGAACCTGGGCCCTCTCCTTTCCCCTCCATCTTTCTCTTTCTCCTGCCTGCTTTCCTGCAATCTTCTCAGACCCGGTTATGGGGAAAGGCCTGAAAAGGGAAAAAGGCACTGGAGAGGGTGGTGGGAAATGGCCCCTATCCCTCGCCC
Organism: Rhinopithecus bieti; assembly: GCF_001698545.2. NCBI lineage: Eukaryota > Metazoa > Chordata > Mammalia > Primates > Cercopithecidae > Rhinopithecus > Rhinopithecus bieti. The sequence continues at coordinate 3,154,240 of NW_016807677.1, forward strand.
TGCAGAGTTGGGTCTGACTCCTCATCATACTCTCATCCTGGTGCTGTAGAAAAGATCTCCCTGACTCCCAGCTTTGGCTGAGGCCTAGGAGAAGCCAACCCCCATAGAGAGATCAGATTCTGCTACCTTTCAAAGGAGAGCCAGAACCAAAGCATACTCTCACTCCGGCCAAGAGAAATCTCCGAGTGGCCCTCCCACCGCCTGCCCCCACCTGCAATGCTTCCACTTTTCTGAACAGCAGCAGAATATGCTGATGTGAGAGTCTGGTGCCCTTGCCTGAAGCTGAGGGGGGCCAGGGAGCAGCAGCTGCAGGGAAGGAGCAGGGGTAAAAGGAAATGCACCAATGGAGCTTTCGTTTAAATAAAGAGCAGGGAAGCATTGTGCTCCATTGATTACAATTTTTTTTTTTTTCTGAATGTTGTGACATTTGCAGGAAGGCTAATTTATTCAAGCATGGAAATCTTTAAAAACTTAATTAAGTTATTTCTGTGATTTTCCATGCCTTATTGTTTTGAGTTCACATTTACTTTCATTCTTGTTAATAAAAAATAAAAAAGTGGGGAGGGGCTGGAGAGCGAAGAGAAAGAAATGATCTCAGAACCTCCCAAGACTAGATGCTTTCTAGATGCTCCATTTTCCTGTGCGAGGCTTCAGGGGTCAGGGCAAAAGGGAGGCAGGAATGTGTCCTCTCATGTCAGGATCCAAGTCAGGCTCTGTCTCCACTAAGATTGGTTGGGGATTAGTGCAGACCCCTTGCCTAATCCTCCAGGCACTGTGGCACCTGTAGCAAGCTTAGGTGACTGTAAACCCTGGAATGATTTCATATAAAATAGTGCTGATGGCATAACTGTGATGAGTCTCCTCCAAGGCAGACTTGGCTCTGCACTTTATAGGGTGTCATGGGGTAGCATGATGGGGGAGTTCTGGAGTCAAGCTTGAAATGCAGATAGCCAGGCCCAGTTCTCTATGACGTCAGTTCCCAGAGCCAGATGTCTTCCCAGGCAGCTGTGGTGCTTAGAAATAAAAGCTTGGACCTCATCAAAGATAGGATTTTCTCCAGCCTGGGCCCCAAATCCCTAGAAGTTGTGCTCATTCCTTTCTTCTAAAGGGAGTCCTAAGAATGCTCATGTACCCTCACTCAATTACAGATTGGGTAATGCCCCTACCTGAGCCACTGGAGACTGTGGATGACTAAGACACTGGGGCAGGAGTGAGATAGAGCCAAGAGCAGACCAAATCAAGAACCACAGATGCGAGAATTTCCATCAGAAAATAAAGTCCGTGCTGGCAGGAAGAATCTGCAGAAGCTATTCTGCAATAAACATTCATTTATACAAATACACAAATAATAGGTTTCTGTGGTGAAGTTGGTTCTCACTCTGGGATAAGTGCGTCGTGGGTTGACTGGAGAGAGAGTGGGAAGGAGGGAGCACTGGGATTTCATGTGAGGACAGGGTATGGTTGGGGTAAAAGGAAGCAACACCTCTCAAGTGCCGATCCGGAAAGACCGAGAAGGTGGGACTTAAAGCAACACGGCAGGCTCGGACCCATCCAGCGTCCAGGTTGCGTTCACTGCCTTCCTCCCCGGGTGTGCCCGGCTGAAGCCTTTCAGTAAGTGATCCCAACTCAGAGCACATGAGAACCAGAACGCTCCACTGAGGGTCTCCTCAGGTTTCCTAAATCAGTGCTTTCACCTTCATCTCAAAACTGCCTTATTGAGGAAATACAGTCCCTACAGACATCACTGGAGTATCTCCCTTTGATTGAAAAGAAAATATTCCTATTGAACATATGGTGCCATGTAGCCCACCCCAAACATTTAATGGACTCTGCTTTGTCCAGGACATCAGACTCGCATCCCCTGCTGGGGCCAGAACCCAGGTCATCTGTATTCTGATGACATTTGAACATATTATTTTTTAAGTCATTAGTCTCTGCCTGATATTGCGAGTCAAGAACTTTAATAGGAGAAATTTATGACTTGTCTCTTCCAATCAGCCTAAGAGTTCATGGTGGTGTTCAGTGCGCTATACTAATGGATATTGCTTTCAACTGGGTGTTGAGTTTAAAAAAACAAATCCCTCTCAAATTCATTAGCCTGTTCCTTCTGATCTATTAACAGGAGCGGCGGCCATTTCCCTCCACCTAGGCTGCCTGCTAACACAGTGGGTCTCTAGGTGTGGTCCTTAAGAGGCCTCCAGGTGGTCTGCCAGTTAATCCAAATGGAAAGTTACACAAAAGTGCCTTTTCTTAAAGTGCAATCTCCAGAGCAGATTTGAATCTACATTAAAAAGGCCCAAAATGAACATTTTCAAAATTATAAGCTCAGTAACGGTTATTTACCCAGGCAAAAGTTTCCCTGGGCCATTACAAGGTTTTTGTAGTAATAAGTGAGTACTAGTGAGGTGCCCAGAGCCTGGGCCCTTCGGCTGCTGAGGACTGGCAGTTGGGATGTCTGGTGAGCCCTGTCTGTGCAGGCTGTCTGGGCATCAGCCTTAAGCAAGGCAACCAAAACATCAAGGTTCAGAGAGGAGCAGCTTCAGCTGTCAGTCCATCCATTTCTTTCCAGTAACAGGAATGCACAAAGAAAGAAAATAACAATAAGAAAAATAGATTGATGAAGATGGGAGAGACATTCATCAACTGGTTTTGTAGAAAGAGAGAGCTGGAAGGCTGAGGTCATCTGGCCCACCCGCCTCCCCCGAGCAGGCTTCTTCTCCCGCTCTTGTCAACACAACATGAACCCTGAACTCAGTGCCTAATGGCACATTGCCCTGGGCATGGGGCACAGCCTGCACACTCTGCACACTGGTGACCCAGACCCTGTCTTGTAAGCGCTTGTCACCTAGGGGAGGGAGCTCAGGGCTTCTGTGAGGGAAGGGAAAAAAGGCAACATTCAAACAAAAGACTCTCTGGGCATGTTAGCCCTTGGCTGAATTTCTGCCAGGACAACAAGGAATTGGGAGCAGAGGCTACCCCTCCAAGTCCATGGGAATCTCAATTCTCTGAAGCACCCCTCTTTTAATGTCTCTTGAACACACCAGTGCTCTTCTACAGGTCAATGAAACCTGAAGTGCACTGTGTTGGGAGGCCTGTTAGCACTCGGACACCATCACAATCATGCGCCCCTCACTAGGCTGCTTGTCCTCAGGTTGGCTCACAAACCTTCCGCTAGCCTGTTCTTCCTGCATATCCCACCTTGTCCCAGCAATGATTAAGCGTAGCTCCTCACATTATCTAGCCCTCCTTTGAGGGCCCTCCGCATTTCCCATGTATTGCCCACTTTTTCTGCTAGAATGAAATGGCTCTTTGTGTTTTTTCTGTCAGACACGTACCCTAAATTCTAGATTTCTACACCTTCTTGATCTCGTCCTCCTCATTCTCCCCATTCCTCCATTCAGGATGCTCTCAAACTTTAGCATGCATCAAAGTCAACTGAAGGGCTTGTTAAAACGCAGAATGTTGGACTGGGCCCCAGAGTTTCTGATTCACCGGATCTGGGGTGGGGCCTAAGAATGTGCATTTCTAATGAGCTCCCAGATTGTGCTGATCATGCCAGTCTAGAAGGATTGCCGCTCTATATCTAGCATGAGTCCCACCTACTCCTCTCCGGGAAGCCCTGGGCATGTTCATAAGCTTCTGTCTGTGTTGGGTTCATCTCGCCCAAGGGGCCATACTCCCCTTCTCTCTGCCACAGAATCTTGCTGGCCTTGCCTCTCCCTTGCCTTTGCATTTGCTGAGCCCAGCCCCTGAGGCTTTACAGGCTCCGGCCACTCCTGAGCTGCTGTCTCCACCCATGCATGTGGCTTCTTGCCTTTTGCTTTCCTCTCACTCCCTGTGTTTCCTCACATCCATCTCTGTCTGCCAGATTCTCACATCCAGGCTTCCTCTGGCATCTATCCATCATCCTCATCCATCTCACTGCGCAGATATTTACATTTCTAAAGCCCAGTGTGTTTTTATGATTCCTCCTACTTCAGCCAAACAAGGATTTTCCTCTGAAACATACTCACAGTTAGGCTATGGAGTTAGGGAGGGAGGACACCTTACGCATTTGGAGTAACCCCTTTCGAGGCTGTTTATTTATCAAGAACAAAGAGTGGTTTCAGCAGGGATGGAGAGCAGACACAGCAGTGCCATGCTTTTGACCACCTGTCCCACTCGGGGACAGACTAGAAACCCAACAGATGGGTTGGGTCCTATTGATCCTTTTTAATCGTATTGCGCTGACTTGGAAACTTCTCCCAGAGGCCTTATCGTGGGTATTTATTTGTAGTATTCAAGGACTAAGGAAAAAAAATTACATAGTTTTTCCTAAAGCATGAACCCTTGGTCCCTGGAAAGCAGAATCATAGAGAATCGTGTTGTGAGCATGGACTCTGGTTGTGGGTTTCCAGGTTTGAACCCCATCTCTGCCCCAACCACATATGTGATCGTGAACAAATACCACACCTCTCTAAACATCAATGTCCCCTCTGGCAAAATGGGCATGACGCCCCAGGGCAACGCCCAGAGAATTAAATGGGATGACATACCTAGCAGTTAACACCTGTAGCTCACACACAGGACTCAGTAAATGCTGCTAACATTAGTACCCTCGAGGTGTGCCACATCCTGAAGCCTCAGAATCTGGGTACAGAGACTGTACCCAGATTTGAGCAAAACCATGGATGGGTCACCTTCTACCCACGGATTGGTCCCACCCCAGACTAGAGGACCCTGGGTTTTCTCAGTTAGACAAAAGCCATTCGCCATTTTGCTCTGAGCCATCAAATCCCCAGCACTTAACTTAAAAGCTTTGTGCTTTGGTTTTTGTCTTGTTTTGTTTTGTTTTGTTTTGTTTTTTTAATAGAAAAAAAAATCCTATTCTTGTCTGTCCAGTGCTTTTCCAGCAAAACAGCAAGTCAGCACTAAGATTCTCCTTGGTCAGCACAATGTGTGTTGCAGTGGGAGGATTTGGGGGAGTTTGAGTAGGCCCTAATGAGAAGGGAAGTTGGGGTTGTCTGGACACTAGCCAATTTCCGAGGTCTCCTGGAGATTCCTTGGGAGTAGTACTTCCTCTTTCCTTCTACATCCCTTCTACTTCCTGACACCCATGCAATTCTCTTGCAAGACAAGACAGAGGTCTCAAGAGAAGTCAGAGATAGGAAAAGCATTTCTTCCAGCCACAGCCTGGAGTCTGATGACCAAAAAGTTGCAACCCTCCTATGGACACTGGAGCCATTTCTTTGATGGTCTATCTTCTAGGAATTCTGTGCCTGTGGCTTCCATAGCAGGGAAAACATAGGTTACATCACCACTCCCCCAACCATCACCAGGGCACTCTCAGAATGTCCTGCCTACAAGGACTTGGCTCACCAGCCACAAGGAAGTACATACCAAGATCTGTTGGCCACTTTCCACCCTAAGGATGCCTCATTCTTATCTCTGCTGTGTCTCCACTAGCACAGCAGAATGTGATGGACAGAATAAGAAGCCTGTTGCCTTTTATCAGCCAGTGCAGGCAGAAGACTCAGAAGGGCTGGGGAGCACTTGTAATGCAGCAGTCCAAAATCAGGCCCTACAAAAGCATGGTGGTGCAAAGAACACAGAGAGTGAGACCAGACAGGTCTGATTTAAGATCCAGTCTCCACCATTTTGATGAATTGGGCAAGTTACTTAATCTCACTGTGCATCAATTTTCTCATCTAGGAAATAGGGATAATGACTCCTACTTCATGGAATTGTTCTGGGGAGTATATATGTTGCATAAAAGCACTAGCATGGGTGCTGGGTGCAGACTAGGCACCCAAAACTCTACAGGGCTTGTCCAATAAATTGGGGCTTTTGTAATTATTTAAAATGGACCGCAATACTGATAAGTTTCTCTGATGCCAGAGTCAGAAAAAAAGGTCAAATTCAGAGACCCAAGTATCTTTAGCTACAACTGGCCTAAGCAAGCTGGAAAGCAATTCCCAAGTTATCCAGGCTGCTCTTGCTCCTGCCAGCTAATCCCTAACTGCATTTGTATTCCTTTGCAGCCGGCTGGCCTGTGCATATGGAATACATTTTCTTTGGGTGTCTCACCATTAGCGTTTTCATTTCTGCTTAGCGTCAGGGGCTTTGCACATCGCTGGCCTTCCAGAGTACTAAGCCCGTCTTTGTGTAGGCTTGCTTTGTTCTCTCATTTCCTGATCAGTCAGGAAGCATTTCTGGGCAAGAGCTTTTGGAGGGGGGGTTTTGCCTGGCAGCTTCATACACTATGAGTTTTGGAGAAGGATGAATCAAGTACCACCTCATACACAGGTCTCCTCTCTCCCTCCCTGGACACATGGCTACCTGTGGATTAGATACAGCCTTCTTTCCTCCCCAGGTTTTCTAATGCTCTCACATGTAGATCTGCTAAGCTCTGCTAATAAACACAAAGAAATTAGCTGCCACGTTCAAAGCTTATGCTATCAGTCAGCTGTGCATCACTCTGAAAAGGCAACCTTCCACTTAAAAGAATATAATAATTCACAGTGCTGGCAAAGGTGCAGTGAGATGGGCACTGTCATAGCCACTGATTAATGAGAGTGTAAATTGATACAACACTTCAGGTGGGGGGAGGTGAGGGGGGCAATTAACCAGCATATAACAAGAGCCTTTGAAACAGTGATTCCACTTCTAGGAAAGTGTCTCCTAAGGAAACAATCAGAAATGTGGTCAAAGATTATTACAATATAAAGATGTTCATTGCAGTAATGTTTACAATGGTGCAAATTTGCAGGAAATCTAAATATACAGTTATAAAGATTAACTAAATGTATATAAATCCACAAAATTGAATACTATGAAACTATTAAAGAAAAGATATTGTAGAATAATATGAAAGGGATGGGAATAGGCTCATCATATAATATTAAATAAAAAACTATAAAAATGCAAATATAATATGACTCTAATTTTATTTTAAGATATGTATGCACAGAAAAAAAAAAAAACAGATTGGAAGGAAATTCCCTAAAATATTAACAGTGATTACCTTTAGTGGTATGATTGTGGATAATATCCTCTTTTCTCCTGTAGGTTTTCTATATTTTCTTTAACAAATACGTACTGCAAATCAGAAAAGAATGACAACCGTGTAAACAAAAGTGCTGCTTTCCTCTCCAGGGTCTGTGACCGCGGTGGAAAAGCTGGCTTGCTCCAAGGAACCGTCTTGAACCCTGACCTCTTAAGGCACTGCTGGGGAGATACTATCTGGTCCCAACTGGCCTGGTCTGCTCCCTGACAACCCTGTGATCAAACCTGACCAAGCCTGGTTGTCCAAGTGGACAGAGCTGGCCTGACCATGGTCTCCTGCAGCCCGGCATATTCTGGAGCCTTTTCTAAGCCTCCTGTTAGCAGGCTTTCCTCCTGTCTCTTAGGTCACTGCAGATTGATTCATCTCACTTCACTGTGGTTTACAATTTGCAGTTCTTGACCCTTACATTCTCCCCTGGTGCTGGAGCCATGTTTCTGCAATACCAACAAACCAATGGCAGCAAGCAGAGAATCGGCTGCAAGCCATGTATCCTCATGGCCTCCCCAGCAGGGTCCTTGCCCTCTCACTTCCTTTCTGTCCCTATCCAGCATCCACACACAAGTCTGCTTCTTTAAGGAGCCCTATGTGGTCCTACCCAAGATATGTGGGGAAAGGGAAGGCAGGCCTGAGATATTTGGCCAATGAAAATTCAATTCTGTGTAGCAAAGGTCCTTATCACTAGTCAAACTAAGAAACAAGAGGCTTGACTGGAAGAGTCCACAAAGTCTGGGATTTTATACATTATATTTCAGTGTAGAGCAAAGAGGTCAAAATTTCTGGCCCAGATTACCACACTGGGTGAATTCAACAAGCCGAAAGTATGGGCATCTGATTTAAAATGGGCTGTTTGCAGAATAACCATTTTTATTACACAAACAATGTCAGCAGAAGATGCCCCTGGGAGTTAGCATGGCTGTCTCTCTATCCCTCTGTCCCTTATTGTCAGGAAAAACACAAAAATTTTATCCACTCAACCTTCAAGGCCTCTGGCCACCTGGTTCCCACACCCTTATTTACCCAATTTCTTACCTCTCCTCCACATGGACTCCTGTCTGTAAAATCCACTATCTCCACTTCCTTCCTCTGACATCTTTTTAAATTGGTTCTTTCCCCATCCCCTTCCAATGTAATTATGAGCAACTAGACACAGAGTGAGGAAACCTGAATTCTCATCCTCTCTCTCCCATTTACTAGCTTAAAACCTTAGGCCAGGCCTGGGCACAGTGGCTCATGCCTGTAATCCCAGCACTTTGGGAGTCCAAGGGGGGCAGATTTCTGAGCCCAGGAGTCTGAAACCAGCCTGGGCAACATAGGAAGCCCCCATGTCTACAAAATAAAAAAAAAAAAAATTAGCAGGCTGGCCACAGTGGCTCACGCCTGTAATCCCAGCACTTTGGGAGGCCGAGGCAGGCAGACCACCTGAGGTTGGGATTTTGATACCAGCATGACCAACATGGAGAAATCCTGTCTCTACTAAAATACAAAAAAAAAAAAAAAAAAAAAAATCTGGGCATGGTGTCCTCCCAACTACTTGGGAGGCTGAGGCAGGAGAATCGTTTGAACCCGGGAGGCGGAGGTTGCAGTGAGCCAAGATCACGCCACTGTACTCCAGCCTGGGCAACAAGAACAAAACTCCGTTTCAAAAAAAAAAAAAATTATCCCAGCATCGTGGTGCATACCTGTGGTCCCGGGTACTTAGGGGGCTGAGGTGAGAGGATCACTTGAGCCCAGGAGGTGGAAATTGCAGTGAGCCTAGATTGAACCACTGCACTGTACCCTGGGTGACAGAGTAAAACCTTGTCTCAAAAGAAAAAGAAAAAAGAAAAACTCATAGGCTAGTCACTAACTTCCCTGGGCCTCAGTTTTCTGATCTGAAAGAAAATATAGGGGTTGAACTAAAAACCGAAACACCTTTCCAATTCTCACATTCTATAGCACTTTTCATGGCCAAGTCAGAAGCCTTTTCTGAGTGAGCCCACCCCTAACTGATGATGCTCACAGGCGCCCTCTGCAGTTCACTTCACAGATGGAGGAATCTACCCTAACTTGTTCCACATTTCCTGTGTGTATTTGTTTCTCTGTTTGTTTTATTTTGTCCAGGTACAAAATACCTCTGGAACAATGACTGTGTTTCTTCACAACCCCCATATACCGTGTCCAGAACACAGGAAACAGTCAGGAAAGGTTGTTAGCTCTCTGACTAATGTCTACCCCTCAGGCAGACATGAAAAGGGACTCATTTAAATTTGGTTTCCCTGCCAGAATTGTCAGGCCTCAGTGGCCTTGGGAAATCACCAAGGAGGAAAATCACCATTTATCCTAAAAACTCTGCAGTCTGCACAGGCTGCCATCACCTCCAAACCTCTGCCCGGCCCTCACACAGCAGCAGCACGAATTGCCCTGTCCTAGCCCTTCCCAGGGTCATGGTCATTCCTAGAGAAGAATGGGCTTCTGCGTCCTGCCAGACAGACTAGCTGGGATTGCTGGACACATTAACACCCGGAAACTGAATTCCCTACCACAGCCAAGGTGAAGAGAGGTTGACCTAGAGGTCAGATGCAGATGTGAGACGCATTCCATTCTGAGGGCAGCAACTGTCTCTGCTGTGTGAGCCTGAAGTGTCTCTTGACATCTCTGAGTCTCACCCTCCATTTCTCTAGAATGGAGATCATAATACTTATCCTTGCAGGGTTATCATGATTACATAAATGTAATCAACTATATGGTCCTGCTTTTAAAAATGTGAATAATTTACACTCTTTACCTATTGTTTTACTCGTGTCCGGAAGTATCCGGCCCAGTATCATCCTTCTTTCCCTCCCCAAAACACCCTCTTTCCATGAAGCTACTGTCAGGTGAGCTACACATGAGCGGAAAGCACTGGTCCCGATACACACGGTTGGAACTCACAACATATTTTCCCACTGGAACAATGGCATGTATGAAATTTGGGTGTTGGGGACAGAAATGATCATATTTCGTATTTTAATTATGTGTGAGTTAGATCGATTTTTGAGGAGTTCCCTGAAAACCTCCCCCTGCATTTAACACTTTTTCTATGAGAGGAAAACACTCCTGATTCATAATAACTAAGCTACAAGCAAATCTTTGGAAGCCCGCCCATCTGTAAGCAGGGTTCTACCTGTGTTAAATCACCTTCAGATGCAGCCGTTCTGTGCTAACCTGGTGGGCTAATGACACATTTGTGGATCTCAGCGTGCCTGTAATATCACAAACACAGGTGTGGTCTCCTGCCTTTCCCTGCAGAGGAAGGAAGGGATGAATGGAAAAAGTGTAGCAACTTACTTGGCTCTCTTATCCTGCAGTAGGTGAGCCCTCTGCATGGGATCTTTGAGGGCTGAGAGCTCTTTTCTGTTAAAGGAACCTCTGCAAAAGACAAGACCAATACATTTGAACAGTCCCAAGGAGAAGTAATTTCAGAGTAGACACCTATTTCTCCACCAGAAGCAAAGCAGATCCCAGATCCTAAAATCAGGCTTGCGGAAGCAAGAGGAAACATCCAGGAACCCCAAAGCAGGCAGTGGATTATCCATTGGCTCTGGGTAAAGCCTAGAGAGTTTAGAGAGGGATTTGCACTGTTTCGAGAAGCTTGCAGCTTCCTGATTCAACTCCTCTCCGAGGAAAGAGGCTCAGTAGGCCAACCAAGCCACTTTTCCTCTCTTAAGGGATGAAGACCAAAGATGAAACTTGCCCAGCTGTCTGTTATGAACTAAATTGCATCCCCGCAAAATTCATGTGTTGAAGTCCTAACACCTTGTACCTCAGAATTTGACTGTATTTGGAGACAGGGTCTTTACAGAGGTAATTAAGGTGACACGAGGTCATGAGAGTGAGCCCTAATCCATTATGAGGGGCATTTATAAAAGGAGAAGATTAGGACACAGACAAGAATGCAGGGAGAAAAGACCATGTGAAGACTGAGGGAGGGTGTGGCCATCTACAAGTCAAGGAGAGAGACATTAGAAGAAACAATCCTCACAACACCTTGATTTTGGAGTCTAGCCTCCAGAGCAGTGAGAAAACAAACGGTCATCCAGGATGTGGTCATTTGTTATGGCAGCCCTCGAAGACCAACACACAGCAGAACAACACCAGAGGCAAATCAGAAAGAAAATGAGATGCAGACTCCAGCAACCTGGTCTCCCAGTCAGGACACAAGCCAGACCTGGACAGAAGTGGTCACAGCACTTTTAGCTCCAAAACAGCCACTGGACGGAGGCTCCTAGTTCCTCCTCCCTCCAACCCCATGCAGCCTGCTCTGTCCCCGTCTTCTCAGGCTCACTCAGTGCAGTGTCTGCCTGCATCCCTCTATCAGGGGCCTTCCTCTGCCCACAGAGGGAGTTATATACAAGCCCGAGGAAGGAGGAAGAGAAGACAAAAGCAAGATGGAGCCTCACTGTCTGATTTTCCCAGACGTTCCCAGGAGGTCCTGGTTATGCAGGGCAGTCTGGATTTTTAGTGCGTACACCATTAGATGCCTCTTTCTTACTCTGCTTAGCACACCAGGTCTGTAGGTTCTGGTTCTTAAGGGCCATGTAGAGTCCAACTAAAAAGGGCAGGTGTTTGTTTTCCACCCCAATTTCCTTCTAGTGGCGGAAACACTAGCAGCCCTTTCCCTTCCCTTCCTTGCCCACTGACCTACACTCTCTTCCCTGTTATAGACAGTGGTGTGTCTTCTATGAAATGCATTTCTATACCAGTCATAGCACCCATTCTGAGATAATCACAAGCTCAGAAAACCCTAACTAAAGTAGGTGCTGTTTTTTGAATGCCTACCATGTGGCCAGCACTGTACTAGTCACTTTACTCACCATATTTCCAGTCCTCACAGCTACCCTTGCAGGTGGGAATGACCACTCCCTTCCTAAAGATGAGAAAACCTGAACTGGGAGTGGTGTCTCGCACCTGTAATCCCAGGGACTCAGGATGCTGAAGCAGGAGGATCGCTTGAGCCCAAGAGTTTGACGCTGCAGTGAGCTATGATCCCACCACTGCACTTTAGCCTGGGTGACAAAGTGAGACCTTATCTCTAAAAAAAAATAAATAAATAAAAATAAAAATAAAAGATGAGAAAACCAAGGCTAAGGAGAAGTAACTTGTCCAGGGTCAGGCAGCTGGCTCTAGGCAGAGCTAGGACAGAAAGCGAGCTTTGGCTGACGTATTTGCTTTGAACTTTTCACTCTGCAACTCTAAAGAAAAAAAGTACATTTACCCTGTGAAAGTCTATACAATGAAAATTGGATTTTCTCCAATTCTTATTGATAATAACTAGGAGACATTAAAGAGAAAGAGAGAGGGGCCAGACACAGTTGCTCATGCCTGTAATCCCAGCACTTTGGGAGGCAAAGGTGGGCAGATCACTTGAGCCCAGAAGTTTGAGACTAGCCTGGGCAACATGTAAAACCCCATCTCTATTAAAATATATATACAAAAATTAGCTGGACATGGTGGCAGGAACCTGTAGTCCCAGCTACTCGGGAGGATTATTTGAGCCCAGGAGGTGGTGGCTACAGTGAGACAAGATCACACCACTGCACTCCAGCCTAGGTGAGAGCGAGACTCTGAAAAAAAAAAAAAAAAAGAGAGAGAGGAGAGAGAGAAATCTTCCACAGGCACAGAAATGCCATGACTTCTAAAACTAAGATCTGATCTCTAACTTAAAAACCTCCGTCTCTGTTTTGCCTGCAGAGAAATCTAAATTCCTGTGGCGAATGAAGCTGCTTTTCAATGCTTGCTGTAATAGCCCTCTGCATCTTTCTTTCATAACATCTAGCACAATCTGAAGTTACATATTGGGTGATTGTTTGATTAATGTTTGTCTTTCTGAAATTCTGAGGTAGCATCATCATATAACTTACAGTGTAAATGGGAACACTTTTGAAAGTAAAAGGAGATGTTATTAACAATTATTCCAGGACAAGAAGGAGACTGGAACATGTGGTCATCCTACGGGTGAAGCAGAGACCAACTCTGGTTTGCCTGACATTGTAGTCCCAGTGCCAGATTCCATACTTAGCACATAATAGATGCTCAATAAATAAACATGATGATTGATTTAACAATGTCTTTGAAATATTTTTCACTATTTTATCCCACCATATCTTTCAGGTTCTACTTACTGCAGCTTCTAACATATCCCAGTCCTAGACATTCAGGGGTCCCTGTTTAGCCATTTTGAACATAACATATATTCTCACAGCCTTAAGCCTTTATGAAACTGTCGCCTCTGCTCACAATGTGCTCCCCTCACTCTCCACCCATCCTTAAAAGTATTCTCCACTCAGATACCACCTCTTCTCTGAAATCTTCCTCCCATTTCCCAAAACACTTGTACACTAATAATAACAAACATCTCTAATAACAAACATGCCACTCCATTGTAGACATGTATGCTCCTTGTCTACAATGAACTTGTGAACTTGTGAGTTCCTCCAGGTTAGAGCGCAAGTTTCACCCACCTCCCCAGGGCACATCCTAGGGCATGCACAGAGTAGACATGAGACAAATGCTTGTTGAAAGAATCAGATGAGGTTGGGAGACACCTTAAGTATCAACAGTCAAGAAAGATTAAAAAGAAGTGAACTTGGGTTCTGAAATAATCATGTCTGTGGTGTTATGGCTACACAGCTACTCGCCTCCTTACACTGCATAGTGCTGGGCACATAGCAATCACATTATCAATCAATATAAATATTATTATTAGCATTATCAGTCATTAATTTTCATGTATCCCTTCACTCTTGTCTTTCTGGACTTCTGGAACTCTAATGCCAAGTTTCTGCTATCTCCTCAATCTCTGTTTCTCATCAGCATTGTTTTCTATCGGAACTGAGCTTCTCTCCTGCTTTTTGTCAGCTGAGATGTATTAGAGAGTCTTTCGTTGACAGGCAAGTCCTCCTGGCACTTCATCACACCATATTCTTCAAAGTGCCTCTGACGCTATGGCTGCTGCTGGACTCCTTGGATCCTCCATCTTCCCCTTTTGCCAGGCTGTTTATATTCTTTAAAGACCTTTCACGTAATGCCTGTGCTAATATTTACATCCCTGCTTAACTAGGCTGGCCTCTGCTGCCCTGGGCGTTTCTTGACTCAAGCAGGATGGAATTACAATCTTTCCAAGCTACTCAGTAGCTATTTCCCATTCATAGAACCACAGCATTCTAAGAGCTGGAAGTTGCTGAGTGTGCAGCCTACCTGGGGGTTAGGGTATGACCAATGAAAGCTGCGGTGGGTTTAGCCTAGTTGCACATAATACACAGTCTTTGGAAACTGATAGTCCTGTGTTTGGAGCAAAGCTCATCCACTCATCAGCTATGTGACCAGTAAATGATTTCATCTCTCCAGAGTCTTATTTCCCACATCTATAAGAAAGAAATCCTTTTTTAATTGCTTCATGTAGATAATTACATGACAGTATTGTTACGAGGATTAAATGTGATAATGTATACAAAAATAAAGGCACATAATTGCTCAGTAAATGATATCTATTATTACAAAAAATCAAAAATGTATTGCACACTTACTACATATAAAGGTGTGCAGAGTGCTAAACTCTGGAATTGGAGTAAGGAAGATAAAAAGAGGAAGATATAATCCCTGTCCTCCTCAAGTCCAAAATCGGAACTCAAAGCAAACTGTGATTAAGAGCTATAAGAGACACAGACAACTGGAAGCAAAAGGAGAAGATTCTGGAAGGGACAGAGTTGAGATCTTGGCTAGGCCTGAAAGATTGACAAGAGCCTTGGTTCACAACTATGATGAGAGAAAACTTTGCAGAAGCAATGATTCATGTAAAATCTCAGGTGAAGGCTGTAGAATAACAAAAGCAATAGCTAATACTCAGATGAGGCACTTCTTATAACACAGGCACTGAGCAAAATGCTTTATATCATCTCAACTAATCCTCTCAACAACTATGCGAGATGAGGTAGGTGCTAATATTATTCCCATTCTGCAAATGACTCTGAGGCTGAGAAAGGTGAAGTGGTTTGCTCAGGACTGCAGGGCTAGTAAGTGGCAGAGCAGGATTTGAACTCAGGTCTGCATGACCCTGAAGCCAAAGCTCTAATTCCACAACTGTGTGTGACAGGTGGGCATGTGCGAGAATTGTGGGAAGATCAGGGTGGCTGGAGTATAGGTAGGGTATGTGCACATGTGTATACGCATGTGTGTGTGTATGTATGCACACATGCACAAGTTGGGGGTATGGTACAGAGGAAATTTGAAAGAGAGGGCTTCTAGAAGAGAGGTAGGGAAACTACTGAAGAAGATTCTGGAATCCAGGCTGAGGGCCTTACGCTGTTCTGGAGGCTGACTTCAGTTCTCCTCACTGCACTCTCAACCCCATTAGGCCCAAGGGTTATTAATAATGGCAATGATTGTGCTAATAATGATAGTGTTAACAACCCCTGGAGGGAGGGTGGTGAGGCCGGGCCTGCAATGAACTCCTGCCAGGAAGAAAAGGCCTCCAACTGCCATTTTCTGGGCTCCAGGGCCAGGCCTAGGCCTCCAAATTGACTTTGACTTCACAGGAGAGCTCAGCAAATTCTGCAAAAGCAAAATACCTGCAGGAATATCTCTCCTTCTCTAGAGTTTTGGCAAACTTATTATCCCAATCAATATCTGAGTAATTACAATCCCTTGTGATCAAAGGGGGGTGTATTTCCCTTTCTTTGGCCTCTTTACAGGGCTCTCTTATCTAGAAAAAGATTTCTTAATCTACTTTCCCTAAATGCCCTGAAGGTCTGCGTGCCACTGCAGCCCCAGAATTCCCTGATTGCTTTTATTGTCCTTAACTGCTACCTGGCCCGGCTTGCTGGCAGCCCTGGCAGGAATCAGCCTTTTAGCTGGGGCCTCCCACTGAGCCCTCAAGGGAAAAACAAGGAGGTGGGAGCCAGGACTCTTGGGAACCCAGAAGAACCCAGGAGAGCCCCACATCCCTCTCCATCTAAGAGGAAGCAGGCAAAGCTGAAGGCTGGGAGTGAGGTCAGCCCACTCTTCCCCCTCTTATGAGTTACACTCCCCGCTCCTGCCAATCTTTCACCCTCTCACAAGGCCCCATCTCTGGCTGAGGCGGGAGAAAGGCGCGGTTTGAGAATTAGAAGGAAGTGGGTTGAAAGTTTTCCTTTAGGTCCTTGACAAGGACCCACAAGGTGAAAGAAATTTTTGTTCAGTTATCCTAGCCGTCCTTCTACTCCATAAACGCCTCATCCATGCACCCTCCAGACAAAAGACCATCTATTAAGCTTGCAGGGCCCAGCTCCTAAGGCATGAAGATCAGCTCCCTAGCTCAGCCTCCCTGTGCCTCCTAAGTAACAACTGTGTTCTTATGTGGGTCAGGGTGGGTCTCCGTGGAGGGGGAGCTATGATGCAGAAACATAAAGAGGGGCTGCCACATGGCCAACTGCCTGCTTACTGGGAGCTCATACTGAGCATACTTACTGAGCACACTCAGCCTGGCCTGATGTATGATTCCAAGACCAGATCCTTTCTGACTCAATGATTTAAGGGGTTTCTGCACACCGGAAACCTAATTACCCCAAAGATTTCAGTTCTGTCTTCTCAGCTTTGCTTCCGAAGAGGCCCTTCCAAGAACACCACTAGGTTGGAGTCATTACTTTGTTGACCGCTTGCAGGGCCGCTTACTGTATTTTTATGAGGGGCATACTGTGTTGTATGATACATTTCCCAGCAAAGACTCTGGAGAGGGGCTCTCAGTGACACACTGCTACTGGGGGGAGGGGGAAAATAATGATGGACTCGTATATACACACATCTTCACACGAAGAGGGAGGTGTGGACTCAAGTGAACACAGACAACTGTTGCCAGGCCATGCACACTTAGACACAGATGGAGGAACCAAGCGCATCATGGTAAGCATTCCAGAGGCCACAGGCCAGCCCCCTGCCTCCAGGCAGATTTGTTCCAATT
Organism: Rhinopithecus bieti; assembly: GCF_001698545.2. Classification (NCBI taxonomy): domain Eukaryota; kingdom Metazoa; phylum Chordata; class Mammalia; order Primates; family Cercopithecidae; genus Rhinopithecus; species Rhinopithecus bieti. The sequence continues at coordinate 3,171,237 of NW_016807677.1, forward strand.
TCTCCCAGATAGCATGGATTGCTACAACTCTGAGGCAGGCAATTTTACCGTTCCAATGGCAGGCTTTTCCAGTGTTTAACAGCCCTCCTCCCATGGAGTAGTTTCCTTCTAGAATTAGGAATGTTCACACTGGTGGGGAACTTGGAGATCCTATAGACAAAACCTCTCATTCTAGAAATGGCAAGATCCAAGGGTCTCCATTCCCAGAGCAATCACTACACCCTGTAGGACAGACACTCATCTTGGGGGCTTGGCAGGCCAATCAAACACCCTGCAAACTCCTTCAGCTCAGTTCAGAGCCAATGGGATGGCCCTCTCATCAGGTGTAGGTCCTAGTTAGGCTCATCAATGTTGGTAAGACAATGACAACCCTACTCCAGTGCTGATGGATTTCAACTGTTTGTGTGTTTGTAAGGCATATGGGTCCATCTTTAATTGGCAACCCAATAGCTGCACTTCAGGTACTTGGCAGGGAATATAGTCTCGAACTCATTGCCATGAAGTGTCCATCAAAAACTCAGCTGAGAGAGACAAACTATATGAAACATTGCCTGAAGGGGATGCAGTACATTCATCCCTCTAGAAATATTAACAAGGGCCCCAGGGTTTAGCCAGGTCAGCAGAGAGCTGTCTATCAGACCATATTCCTCTGGTCCCCTGTGGAGCTGCTTTTCTGAGCTGAATTTTGGCCTGTGTTGAAGGGTGATGCTACAGGGAGCAGCCTCAAGGAATGAGGAGCCAGTATACTGTGAGGGTGGTGATGATGCTGTTCATCACGTAATGCAGAACTCTTAGGAAGGACTCAAGGAAAAGCTTTCTGGTTCAGCATCAGGAAAAGTTGGGCTCCTTCTGAACATTCTTTTTTCTTTCCTTCCTTCCTTCCTTCCTTCCTTCCTTCCTTCCTTCCTTCCTTCCTTCCTTCCCTCCCTCCCTCCCTCCCTCCCTCCTTCCTTCCCTCCTTCTCCCCTTCCTCCTCCTCTTCCTCCACCTCCTTCCTCTTCTTTTCTCTCTCTTTCTTCCCTTTTTTTTCTCTCATATCACAGGCATTGTAAATTGTGAGACTGACTGGACTACCTTGTTCATATTGGCTGCCAGAAACTTTAGATTCTGAATCACAGCCTGCCAGTAGTAGGTGTTTAGGGGCTTCAAGTTCTGCATCCCTGGATTGGCCTCATTTGTGATCCCCTGTGACATTCCTTCCTTTGTTCTTCTATTTTCCTTTCCCATTTTCTTCTAATATGTGTTATGGCACTATGTTTCACATATCTGCGTAAGCCACCGTAATGCCACTTTGGCACAAGGCAGGTATAAGTAAGTACATTAATGAATTAATTAATGCAGCTCAAACTGTGCTGCACACAGAGATTATATTTACAAAGAAGTCCATTTACCAAGTTGGTACTAGAAGGCCTCCCAGGCGATGTGGACCTTAAGCGAAGAGTCTTGAAAGATGTTTGAGATACAGAGAAACAGAAACAAGTGGAAAAATCATTCTGATCTGCATCCTGCCCCTTTCCATGTAAACAAAGCCTGCATCTTCTCACTCTTCTCTCAACACCAATGGAGCCCATCTCCAGTAACTTCTAATCCAATTTAACATCTCTTTGTGAATCTGAAGGCACAGACAAAGAAAATAAGAATCATAAAAATCACAGAAGGTTAGCACCTGGAAGAATCTGAGAAATCCTCTCAGCTGAGCCTTTATTTTAACAAGGGAGAAATGAAGTCCTAGACAAGACAAGTTCAACTTTCTGGATGATTTAGAGCAAGTTCTGGGTTGAGAACCCAGTATCCCTATCTCCCTGAAAGTCTGTGGTCTTTGCTGTATTCCATGAATCTAAATCATTTTATTTCCTTTTAGGAAGCTTGAGCTTTATGCTTATGTTAGCATGTATTGATCATCTATAAAATGGAGGAGCGGTGGATAGGACTTCCACTGATACAGTTTCATCCTTTCAGGGGGACATTAGGGGATTTATGACTTTGGGCACATTTCTTAACTTCACTGAGCCTTTACTTCCTCATCTGTAAAATGGACATGATAAGAACATTTCCCTCAGGTTATTGTTAGTAGTGGATGAGACAATGCGCAGGAAGAGCCTGACAGATAGAAAACACTGATAAAGGTTAGTTGTGGTGGTGGTGGAGATAATGGCAGTGATGGTGGTTACTAGTTCCCCCATTTCGCAGAAAGGAGCAGCAGCCTGAGGGCACGTAGTAATTTAGCCAAGGAAACATCACAGGATCCCTGCTGTGTCTGCCCCAGAGCAGCACCTTCATGTTTAGATTGCTTAGAGTGTGAGAGAGCTTAAGCACTTGGATTTCCAATTTCCCATTCTCTCCATCCTATCTCCACCCTATCTCTGGTCTCTTCCTGATCCCACAGCCTGCCTCTGCCCACCGACTAACTACCTCTTCATAGATACCATATGCCTAAATACCAATACCGAAATACCTAAATCCAGATTGACACTTGAGATAATAATCAAGGAAGGTTGCACCATCTTTTGGGGACTCTTCTATCTGGGACAATTTGTGTGAGATCTTGACCAGTGGCAAAGGAATAGGGACAAAGAAATTTTCCAGGGACCTTTTCAAGCTAAAGACTCTAATGATTCTATTTTCTTCTGGCCCAAGCTTAGGCATCTAAGTCTTATTTGGGTACTGTTTTAGTCCACTTTGTGTTGCTCTAACACAATATCTGAGCCTGGGCAGTTTATAAAGAAAAGAGATTTATTGGCTCACAATTCTGGCGGCTTAAGAAGTTCAAGATTTGGCATCTGCATCTGGTAAAGGCATCAGGTTACTTCAACTCGCTGCAGAAAGTGGAAGAGAAGCCAGCATGTGCAAAGAGATCACATGGTGAGAGAACTCACTCACCCGCCCACACACACACCCGACCATGGCGTTATTCATGAGGGATCCGCCCCCAAGACCCAAACACCTACCACCAGTTCCCACCTCCAACAATGGAGATCAAATTTCAACATGAGGTATGGAAGAGACAAATATCCAAACCATAGCAGGTATCTTGGGTAGAAATGTTAACATCTGGAGCCCCTGCTGAGTCTATACTTCAAGGTCTGCACAAAAAGCAACTTTCAGCTTTTGGCATGCTTTGATGCTATGAGTAGGAAATAGCTACTGAGTAGCCTGGAAAGATTGCAACTCCATCCTACTTGAGTCAAAGAAATGCCCAGGGCAGCAGAAGCCAGTTAGTTAGGCAGGAATGTAAATATTAGCATAGGCATTACATAAAACGTCTTTAAAAAATATGAACAGCATGGCCAAGGGGAAGATGGAGGATCCAAGAAGCCCAGCAGCAGCTGTGACATCAGAGGTCTCTACCCTGACCTCACACCATATCCACAATACAACCCAAAATGAAACATTGTCCTGAACATAAAATCTAAAACTATAAAACTTTTGGAAGAAAACATAACAGAAAACTTTTGTGACCTTAGGTTAGGTAAGGATCTCTTAGATATGACACCAAAACCATGATCCATGGTATAGTGAATTTTATCAACCCTTAAAGACTTCTCTTTAAAAGACACTCTTGAAGGAAATAATAAATAAGTCATAGACTTGGAGAAAATATTTCCAAAACACATATATAAAAAAGGACTTAAATCTAGAATACACCAACAACTTTCGAACTCAACAATAAGAAAAAAAACCAACACATTAAAAAAAAAAAAAAGCAATGAACATTTCACCAAAGATATATAAATAGCAAACAATAACATGAAAAGATGTTCAACCTATTTATTAAAGAAATACAAATTAAGGTTGGGCATGGTGGCTCATGCCTGTAATTCCAATACTTTGGGAGGTTGAGGTGAGAGGAGCATTTGATCCCAGGAGTTCAAGACCAGCCTGGGCAACATGGTGAGACCCTGTCTCTATTTTTAAATTTTTTTAAGAAAAGAAAATACAAATTAAAACTATAATGAGATGCACTGCATATCTATTTATATGGCTAAAATTAAAAATTAAAAATAAATAAATAAATAAATGACAATACCAAGTGCTGGGAGAATATGGGACAACTGGAATTATCTATCATTATTGGTGAGAATGCAAAATGATACAGCCATTTTGGAAAACAGTCTGGCAGTTTCTTATGAAGCTAAATACATACTTCTCATGTGACATAGCAATTGCAGTATTTACCAAGTGAAATAAACTTATGTTCACACGAAACCTATATGTGAATGCTTATAGAAACTTTATCCATAATCACCAAAAACTGAAAACAAGCCCAATTGTCCTTCATCTATTGAACAAGTACACAAACTATAGTACATCATAAGTGGAATCTACTCAGCAATAAAAATAAATGAACTACTGACATATACAACAACATGGATAAATCTCAGATTTATTATGCGAAGTGAAAGAAGCCAGACTCAAAAGGCTATATATATTACATTTATAAGATATTCTGGGAAAGGCAAGCTATAGAAACAGAAAACAGATTCATGGTTTCCAGGGACTGAGGGTGGCAGAGTGACTGAAAGCAAAGGGACCCAAGGGGATGTGGGAGATTGATGAAATTTTCCTACATCTTCACTGTGGTAGTGGTTATATGACTTTATTCATTTGTCAAAACTCATAAGTTGTACAATAGAAAGAGTTAATTTTAATGTATGTAAATTATACCTCAATTTTTAAAATGGAAGGAGTTCTTTATTCTTGACAGAAATAAACTATATGATACATACTAAAAATTATTATCTACATTTTATAAATGAACAAATGGAGGAATAAAGAGATCAGTTAACTTGTCCACATTAAAAACATTATAGCATTAGGAAGAGATTAAGCTGTGATTGGAATCTGGACTCTGGAGCTCCAAAGTCCATTATTTTAGCCACCAGACTATACTGTCTCTCACAATGCAGACTTCTCTTTATTCTTGGGTAACTTTGGCTCACCCACTCACCCACTGGATTTTAACCTACTTGAAGGGACAGTCTGAGTGATAAGCCTCTTACGTGTCTTTTAAATACATGAGAATTAGTTGAATGTATTGTATTCTTAAAAACATTCAAACAATACAAGAGTATAGACAGTAAAGAGTGAAAGTTCCCTTCCATCCCTCCGGGCCCACTTTCTCTCCTACTCTTGGAATAATTGGGTTGACAGGTGTTGGCTAGCCTAGCCTTCAACTTTTTGCTGTATAAGTCTATAGTTACATATGCACACCATATGCATTTCCAATCCCCCACTCAGTCTCCAGTGTAGCAACTGCGCTGGTCATGGAAGTGTGCTTCACTTGGAAACAAAAGCCACAGGTTCAAAAGCCACCACTTTTCCTTGCTTTGTCATAGACTAGCTGTATGATCCAAAGGAAGCTAGGCTACCTCTATGTACCTGCTTTTTAGTTTCCAAAATATAAATAGTACTCATTTTTAATAAGAATATGTTCCTTACCACTTAGCAACAGTTCAGTAAATGCTGTTTAATCTAATCCAGGTAGTTGAATTGTAATTGATGACAGCTAAGGCCATGACCACCAAGTCTCCATTCAGTCAACCCCCGTGAATGAGGGTGATTAGAACTCAGGTCTATCTGAATTCAGCACCTGTTATTTCAAAAATCCACTATACAATTCTGACAAGTAATCTGGATCCTCTGTCACTCAAAGTATGTAGGAATTGATGGGACAGGAAATACTTAGCCTGGAGAAGGAAAGACTCTTCAGGGATGTGAACATTGGTTTAAAATATTTGAAGAGCTGTCATATGGGAAGAGAAGGCAGATTTGTTCTCAGTTGCTCCAGGGCAAAAGCTGGAATTAATCTGGATGCAAATTTTGTATTATGGAATAAAATTGTCCAACAACTATTAGCCAACAAAGGAGGAACTGCCCATGAGGCAGTGGGTTTCCCACCACTTTCCAGTAATCAACCTGAAATTGCATGATCATTTGTCAGGAGAGAGAAAGATGCCTCAGCTGGCAGATTTCGGGATTCCACGCTTCTCTGTACAGAGGTGCACATCCTCAGAACATATGTAGGTATATGCGAATAGTGGAAGAAGGGTATATGCATTCTATCTACCTTTTCATCCTCCCCACTAAGGAAAAAGTTGAGAGGCCAACAATGGGGGCAAGTGGAATCAGATGCACAGAGGAACCAAGGCAATATAAGATAGATGGTTTTTCATCAGCTGGTCCTGTATGTAAGACAAGGAGCGAAAGGAGAGAATGTCCTGCCCTCCAAAAATGCAGACCTATTTGGATCCTATTGGAGATCCCTTGGCAGCTGACACACATGCCCATCTGCCATGCTGGCACAGTGCCCTCAGCAAGGGGAGCTCTGCTTCCTGCTGGTTGGCATAGATGCCAGGTGGTTGCACATGCATGCAGAGGGGGACCTCTGTCCCAAATAGTATGGGGAACTTGCAGCCCTCGTACTCAACTTCTGCCCTGCTCAACCCCCACCAGCCCCACCAGGGGGCCTAGAGGTGCCCTGGAGTTGCAGAAAGTGGAAACAGAGAAGCTAAACACTGGAGAGTTTGGGGCTGCCAAATGAACAGGCCTTGCCACATCGAGCATGTTGTAGAGCCAAGACCACCCAAGGAACAACCAAATGGACTCTTGGAAGGAAAGGCCAAGGCACAAACAATACCAACTTAAAGGGCATCACAAGGGTTTCAGGCTCTTGAGAGAGAGATGGGGTATTATAGGATGCCTTTGGCTGTGTCATTCTCCTCCAGGAATGAGGAGAAACAACTCAGAGGGAAGGATGCTCAGTTTTCTCTACATCTGAACTTGGTGAGTTCATCCCTGTCTGTTGTGGGATGGGAGTGTCTGAGCCCATAGTCGTCTCTGTCTAACTGCATGCGAGGGTCTCCCCCTACACTGGTGTGTGTGTATGTGTGTATGTGTGTGTGTGTGTGTGTGTTGTGCATGTGTGCATGCCATGTCTGTGTGTGGGCTGCAGTAACTGCATATTGCTGATGCTGCAAAAGCACATAAAGGCTGGGCAGCTAATCCAATCATTCATGCTTCCCTTGTTCCTACTCTGGGATCTGATAGATAAAAATACCCAGGCAAATGACCAGTTTCATGGACTGTTTCCTCTTTTGTCAATACAAGGAATTGTGAGCTGTCATCTTGTCCCTCCTCTCCAGAGAGAGAACTCCAATATTTATGACCAGCTTTTAGAACACTAATTGTATTTCTAATTGTTTTTCCCTCTCAGCAGCATTGCGTCCCTCACCCCGGTGACGACGGGCAGTTCTGAGGTTTATGAAGAGTGGTTTGTCACAAATGAAATTCAGAAGAGGTTGTGAATGAGGCGGCCACATTTCCTGCTTAGTGGTCCTCTTCTGTTCTGAAGCATGGGTTCTGGCTGGAGGCCAAAGTCCTACGTGTCCAACAGCAGAAGGGATGGGATTGGCTCTCGCCTCCCCTGCCCAGAGATGAGGAGTTAGGGATGCGATCAAGGACAGCTCCTTGGGCTGGGTGTCCTTCATTTGCAGTGCAAACAAGACCCTGCCTCAATTTCTTCCACGTAGAAAATCTCTTTCCTGTCCCCACCTTCTAAACTTGCTTCTTGCGTTTCCATTCAGCAAAAGGTCCACTGGCTTTTTATTTTTATTTTTTTTTAAGGTCTGAAAACTGATTTTAGATTTTCAGATCAATGAAAGTGCAGGAAGCAGAGTGGTGTAGTGGGAGGCAAATTTGACTAGGAATCGGGAAAGCTGAGGTCTACTCATTCAATTATTCATTTGCTCATTTACACATCAAACATTTATGGCGGCCTACTATGTGAGCAGCATTGTCCTACGTTCTAGGAATAGAGAGACCCTAAAATCTCACGTCTTAAGCCACAGCTGCTTCTGTTATAAGGTGGAAGTGGACCACCAGGAAACCACAGTCCCCAGAAGCACTGCATTCCACCTATATAATATTTCAAAGCAGGACAGCTTGAAGAACATCTCTGCTTATGTAAAGAAAGGTCTGGACAGAGTTGGGGAGTCTGAGTTCTAATTTTGCTCTGCCCTCTTTCAGTGCATGACCTTGGACACATCCCTTGGATGCTCTAGGTCCCAGTTTCCTTATATATAGGACAGAAATAGAAGTAACTGTGTACCCCATGTTGATTTTGAGTGTTAGATGAGATATTATGGGTGGACACTAACTATAAACTTTATATAAAACAACCCATCAAAGTAAGAAATGACTATCCATAATAATCAGGGAGCCCTCGCTAACTCTTCCAGGCTCACTATGCAGAGTTCAAAAATGAACACTGGGAAGTAATGTTGGGGAGGAAGGGCAATACTGGCCATTTCCTTTTCAAAGGAGAGGGAGAAATCTCTTCTCAAGTAAATCCTTGGAAGATCTCCCCTGAGGCTTGGGCCAAACTAACCAGCACCCCACAAAAAGAGACACAAACTGAGCAATGTCCACAATAATAGTCAAGCAGAGTTTAACTTGATGGTGAATTCACCCTACGGAGCCATCTTTGGCTACTGGTAAAACGCACAACCCTGGGGTTGGGGAGCTATAAAGGTCACATAGCCCTGGATCCAGTATCCAACAAGGATCCCAGATAGCTCTGTGGATGATCTCTGCAGATAAACTAAGACGAATAGTTGTAGGAATGGCTGTCTCTGAAGAATTGCCCCCAAGACCAGAGAGGAATATTCCTGAGCCAGGGAGGGCAGGTGCAAGGCAGCTGAGAGAGCCGCTCTCTCAGCACCAAACTGGGCTCATTCTCTCTGTGTTTCCCTGCTCTCTCATGTAGAGCCACTTGACTCTGATTTGTGACTGCAGTGGTACAAGAGGAAGAAATCCTATAAGGTGAGGTTAGGAAAGAAAATTAAAGCATTGCAGTATGTTTGCCGTAGAAAAGACACCAGATATCAGCTCTTCCAAGTCACTCCCTTGACAGATGCAATATGATGTGATCAAGCAGGGTGTTCATGCTCGGGACTTGCATAATCTGCAGGACCTTGGACCCTTGCATCTCTGACCTTCAGGCTTTACTTTTTCATTGGTAAAATGATCATAATAGTAATAACGACCTCTGGGTGTTAGATAGATGATATGCACTAATGCCATGCAAAAGTCTTTCAAGGAATGGTATGGCCTAGGGAAAAACACGTGTGGCTTGGAGTCAGAGGACATGGATTTAGACACAGCTGTTTATCTGCTCCGTTATTTAAGGTCTCTTCATTTTCCTTTCCTGTGAAATGGAAATGGAAATAACGACAATAATGCCCACCTCAAGGGGCAGCGAATATCAGGAGAGATAATGAAAGCCCTCTACGAACTTTTCATTTCATTTCAATATGAGTGGTTACCCTTCTGATGAAGAGACTAAGGGTCAGGGAGGCCGGCTGACTTGCCCAAGGCCCACAGGTACTATGGAACCTGAGCCAGCCTCAGAATCCAGTCAAGCCCTGACTTCCAGGAGGCCTTTAATCCAACCTTGAGCTCCAGGAAGGAGCCTGGCTCCAGCTGTCAGGCCAGGCTCGCTGCATGGGCCTGCTGGTGGCCACCGACCCAAGTGCAGTGGGGGTAATTTTACATCGATCTGAATGCCGCTGTTTGTATTTGCCTTCCCTTAGGAGTTAACTAGAGTCCTTCTAGCATTGATTAGTTCTATCTGGTTTCCTAATGGAGTAAACACAGGGCCCCTTGAATATCGACTGGAATTTAACAAATATACCCCTTACAACACCAAAATCGGCCACAGGACATGGTGTTTACACGCACAGGCCACTTCTGCCTGAACTCTCAGCTGGGATGCCTTGCGACTTCCCCTTGAGCAGCTGCTGCAGCCGCTCTGAACAGAACTCATGAATCAGTGGGACTGTTTATAGTTTTTCCTTTTAATTTTGAGGCAGGAGTGATTAATTTGAGCCTTGTTGAGGCAAGGGACAAATAAGTGCTGATAATGGCAAGACCTAAGAGGGGTTGAGTTCCTGCCAGGCCTGGGCCCCCCAGAGTGTCTCTGAACCAGTTGGGCCCACGTGCAGGCTTCTCCCTACACCCATCTCAGGGACCCCTTTGAGCAGATACCTCGCAACCCTGCCTGGCCAATGCATGGAGCTGGGACTGAGTTCTTCATCCCACCCTCCACCTAAACTCGAATTTCTGCTGCTGCGAGTCACCAAGGTCCTCTCTACCTGCCCCTCTTCCCACTGCCTCTGCCTTCAATCCTTGGGCTGTCCTGGACCTATCATCCAACATCTCCTAGCACAGGCCTGCTCTGCCTCTCAGCTGCTTGCTCCAGGCATGGCCTCCTGAACTCAGCTCTGCTCTCCTAAGAAGATTGCAGCCGAGTTGAGGGGAGCTGAAGGCGAGGGATCAGTCAGGTGAGCCAGGGTGGTCCCTGCTTGGGGCTCAATTGCTTTTAATCCGCCCCACAGGGGAATTCCAGGTTAGGCTTTGGGGCCTTTGCTCTGACTTCCCCAGCTTTCTGAAACCAATCTTTTTTTTTTTTTTTTTTCATTATGCCTTGGAGTTGTTGAGGGGTATGTGTATGTTTACCTCTCAGAATAGCAATAAAATAAATCAGGGGAGAAAAACGCAAGTCCCAGTAGCAACAGATTGGTTAGACCTCTGGCTTGACTCATTAATGAAGTGCAGCTGGTCTGACAGAACGTGCTCCTGCTCTCTTTTGGGGACCAGCCCCTTGCATCTGTCCTTTCCAAGCAAGACCTCCCTCCCAGGGCCTCCTCATCTTATCTGGAGCAGGAGCAGAGATCCGGGGGCCAAGCTGCTCAGCATTCCAGAGGGCACGAAGGTACCCGCAGCCTCCTTCTGAAAAGAGGCACAGCCTGGAGGATGAGGGAGGGGTGGGGACACCAACCTCTCAGCCTATGCGTGCCCCAGCAGGGGACTCCGGCCCTGTATGGGTTCCATGTCTCCTGGCTCCCAAGCAATAATCCACCCCCATGGCTTCCTAAGGAGCCGCACAATAGCTTTATTGAGCGGAGCTATAAATTTCAGCAAGGCCAACCCTGGGAGTAGGCAATTACCTTCCGAGGAGGCTCCCTCCGGACTGACTGCCTCCCAAAACAAGAGGGTCTTTCATAACCACTCAGTGCCGGCACGGGCTGCGGACGGCCCGTGCACTGGCGGGTGCTGAGCATACCCCCTGCCCCCCCATCTCATCTTCCCCCACTCCCGCCGACCCTCAGACTACAGCATCAGGACCGGGCGCAAACACTTCGCTTTGAAGGAGACTGTTCGGATGGCTGCTTCTTTGTTTCCCCCAAGTTTTGGCCTCAGCCCAAAATCGAGTTGAGGGAAGGATAGAGAAGAATAAATAACTATATCTTGCAGGCCTTTTTAAAGTTACGACACACCAGGAGACGGGGAGGGGGGAGGCGATGCGGGAAAGACGGGAGGAAGGACCTTTTCTTTCTTTACTAGGGGGAAATTGCTGCATTTTCTAATAACAAGTAACTTGAAAACAGCTGAACCTTCACACTTCAATCAAAGTCATTCTCAGAGAAGAGTAGGTGGTTTGCAAAGGCTAGGAGATATATTTTTTTTTTTTTAAATAACAATTGGTCTGGAATTAATCAAGATATTCATATCAGAAAAGGTAACATCGGATACAGGCTCTACCCAGGTTACTCAGGTGGGAAAATCCCAGAGCCTCAGACCAGGGTCTGTTCCCAGGAGACCCGGCCTCTCTCTTTCCCCTTAGAAAGGCTCCTACCTTTGTGACAAGGCCTTGAATGTGCAGAGGGTAGACTCATGTTCAAGACTCTCCTCCCGGCAGCCTAGCCACCCACGCCTCTTCTCCAAAGTGGCAGGCCAGCAGCGTGGGTGGGGACGTCTGTCCCCAGGGGCAGGGACCCAAGGGCTGGCATTGACTGACAGCTCCAATCTACAAAGGGGCTTGTTTGATGGGAAACCAATGCTTGGGCTCCCCATGGCTGTCAAGCCACTCCCCAGCTCTCCACTCATTTAAAGTAAAAACCCAAGTATATTTATTCCCTAGTAGACCTGATACACTCCAGTACTCCTGCCAACTTGCTTTGCAACTTTGTACACAGCAGATCAATGTGTGCAATTTAGGAACAGAGAAATGAAGACTTCTGTGAAGGGGAGGGAGTGTGATTGGGGCTGGCAAAGGGGGGCCTTGGCTCCTGCTCACTGCTCCCCCTTCTCTCCTCCTAAAACACTTGCTTTCCCCCACCAGCCCATGGTGCTGATCTTTGCACCTTTAAAAGACAAGAAGGTCCTTTAGCCATGGACACAAAAGGATAACTCTTCCAACCTTAGCAAGGCAAGTAACTAGCAGCACCTATTTTTCCATGTGCCTCACGTACAGAACATGACCATGGCCATAAGTTCACATAAAATGCCATCTGTATGACCTGCCCTGAAGGGCATATCTAGAGGTCCCCAGCCCTCCCCACACCCTCAAGGAGTTCCCAATTCCTCAGCAGACCTAAGGAGACTTAGGGACAGGTGACAACCGGCCGAACAAATACAGATGCTATTTACCTTCCATCCACTTTCCTGACAATTATTAGAGGACACACACACACAAAAAGTTTAGCTCAGTTCTGTCATGAAAAAAGGTTGCAGAATCTGCTGTCTTTAAGAAAGTGATTCTAACAGGCTTTGGATATTCTTTCTCCACATTCCCATCCTCTCCTATCCAGGAGATGACCCAAGGGGAGAAAACGGACTCAGCTGTGCCAGCTGGTGTTAAAACAACAAACCTGCAATTCATCTGTATTGCATTGGCCCCTAAGCTCCCTCAACTCCAAAGCAAGGCCTTTTGCCCACTTTCACACACACCCTTGGGCTGAACAGTGCTTTGTTCCCACCAACATTGCCCATCTTGATGTTCATGCTCATCTGATTTTACTAGAATGGCAACACCAGGGAGAGGGGCATGGTGAATTCTGCTTTGAACTCCACACCCCTGCTAGCAAGGGCACACATGCCTAGTAGGGTTTAGATGAACCAGAAAGTACTGCACACTTGCTGAGTGCAGCCTCTGTTACATGCTTTATGCACTCTGCCAGATCCCTTTCCTGGTACCACCCACTCCCCACCTCACAAAAATTCCCCGAAAAAAATGAGATTAAGAACACACCAAATTACATGATTTGCCTAAGATTGTACCGTGTGAATGGCAGTACTAGGATTCAAAATGAGATTTTCTGACTCTAAAGCTAGTGCTCTTTCCTTGAAAATAACAGGATATGAAGGAAAAAGGATAAGAAGGATGAGCTCTGGACCCAGACAAACCTGGATTAGGATCCTAGGTTAGATCTGTTTCCAGCACTTGCTAAAGGCATGGACTTGGACAATGACCCTTTCTGAGTGTCAGTTTCCTCATCTGTAAAGTAGAGGACCTAACACCTATGCCATGGGATGACTGAGAGGATGATATGAGTTGCCATCTGTATAATAAATATCTAGCACATTGACAGCCCTGAAGTAGGTATAAACAGATGTTACTCTCAATTCTCCTCACTTCCATTTTGCAAGAGAAAAAAAATTGAAGACACGTATTCTTGAAATTTAACATAGGTGTACAACTCAATGAATGTCATCAGATGTACACATCCATGTAACCAGAAACCAGACCAAGAAATAGAAAGTTTGCACCCAGCTCTCAAGAGGTCCCCTTCTACCCCTTCCCACTTACCATATCCCTTTGAGGATGACCACTGTCCTGACTTCCAACACTATGGATTAGCTAGTTGTACTTCTTGTGACATCTATATAAATGAATTCAGTATGTTCTCTGTCACATCTTTTTTTTTTTTTTGTCACTTGCCATTATATTTGTGAGATTAATCTGCATTGCAGCCTGGTTATCGCTCACTCATTCTCACTTCTATACACTATCCATACACAGTGTGTGGATAGATGCAATGTATTTATTCATTTCATTGTTCATGAACATTTGGGTTGTTTCCAGTATTTAGCTTTTACTAAAATGCTACTCTGAGTGTTCCTTTGTGTGTCATTTGGTACACGTGTGTATGCTTTTCTGTTGGCTCTGAACTTAAAAGTAGAATTGCCGGCTATTAAGGTAGGTGTATGCTCTGTATTAGTACTGTTTCAATACTACCAAACTGTATTCCAGAATGTTTGCTCCAATTTACATTCCTCCCTAGCGTTTGAGAGTTCTGAGTGTTCACATCCTCACCAGTACTTGATATTGTCTGTCTGTTTTTTTTTTTATTTTAGCTGTGCTGTTAAAAAACAAAACAAAACAAACAAACAAACAAAAAACAGTGATTTTTCACTGTGGTTTTAACTCACAAACCCCTGATCACCAAAAAAGCTAGAGCACCTCTTCATATGTTTGTTGTTTACTTGGGGATCTCTTGAGAAAGGCCAGTTCAAGTCTTCTGGCCCATTTTTCTACAGGATTATTTGCCTTTTTCTTATATTGTAGCTATGAGTCCGTTGATAGATATATTTTGCTAATGTCTTTTCATACTCCGTAAACTTGTCTTTTTGCTCTTAATTATGTTTTTTGATTAATTGAAGTTGTTAATTTTAGAGTAGTTCAGTGAGTCAAATTTCCCCTTATGGTTGGGCTCGTTACATCCTGTTGAAAGAAACTGTGTATACCCTGAGTCATGAAGACATCCTTCTATTATGTTCCAAAATTGTTGAAAAGTTATTGAAAAAGTCACCCTTTCCTCACAACATTGCAAAGTCATCTTTATCATAAATGAGGCGACTGAATGTGTGTGGGTCTGTTTCTAGACTCTACTACATTTGACTGGCGTCTTTGTGGGCGTTTCACCTATGTAGCACTGTCTTAATTACTATAGGTTGAGTATCTCTAATCTGAAAATCCAAAATCCGAAACTATTTAAGTGCCAGCAAGATGCTCAAAGGAAATGCTCATTGGCGCATTTGAGATTTCAGATTTTTGGATTAGAGATGCTGAACCAGTATGTTTAATCAAACATCACCAAATCAAAAAAAAAAAAAAAAATGAAATCCAGAACACTTCTGATTCCAAGCATTTCAGACAAGGGCTACTCAACATGAATAGTTTTATGTACATCTTGAAGATGCCTTTTTAAAAAATAATGCAAATATCTTTATAGCCCAAGAATTTTAAAATGTGTGCCCCTTCCTTGACTCAAGGTAGATTGTACTGGTACCAAGCCATCTGTCTAGTTAGTTGAGTGGGAAGAGAGGAAGAAGTAATGAGAGAGTAAGAAACTGTGTCATGAAAGTTTCTTCTTTAGACTAAGTGAGGTTAGGGTAGATGTCCATGTGCCATTCCTGAGAGGAAGAACCCAAAGATGCAAGAAAGTTCAGGGATCAGTGGAAAGAGCTTGAGCCTACGAGTCAGAATTTCTGAACTCTGGACTCAACCATGCATTAGCTGTGGATACTCACCATGTAATCTTGAGCATCCTGGTCCCTCTTTCTGGCCCTCTTTTCCTTCTGTAAAAAAGAAGGGTTTGAACTACATCACCTCCAAGGGCCCCTCTGTCTCTTAGAGACTAACTGTAACTCTTAGTCAAAAAAATAAAAATAAAAACCAATTGGTTTAGGAAATGACCTTCTAGTACTATAATGACACTTTATATTAGAAGCAATAGAACACTTCCCTATTTTTATTCATCCCCAATGCAATCTTTATCAGAAAGTGTGGCTTCTGCTGGGCTGAATGTCTCCCTTATATTCAGGATGGTGTTGTTAATGCCTTCCTCTGAGCTGGGATGTGTAGTTTCGGTACCAAACAGACATGAGTTCAAATCCTGCTTCTGGAACTTACTTGCTGTGTAACTCTGGGAAAATTGTTCTACCTCTTTCAATTTCAGTTTTGTCCTAGGTAAAATGAGTTTAATATTATTTACCTTCCTTGTATATTTTTTCCAGCCTGCAATATCTCCATGAGGACAACTTACTGTGGATGACCTCCATGGTATTGCTGCAGTATTGAACCTCGTGGTCAGGCGTCTCCTCTCACTTGTACAGTTGCTTTACTATTTCTCATCCCCACCTGCTATGAGCCAGCCAATAAAGGTATCAGTAAATTAATAATTCATCTAGAGTCAATCCAAAGTAGCACACACCTGCTTAGAAACTACCTGGGCTTATTTTCAGTAGTAGTTCCGAGACTCTTTGATCCTGGGGAATGTATTTATGAGTGTTTCTAAGGTCAGGGTAGGAGTATGCCTGTGCCCAGGGCTGTTGGGGATCAAGTGTGGCTGTGATGGCACATGGCAGACATTCAATAATGATCTCTCCTGGTGTTTCTATTATTCTTATTACACCTTCTGTTCTGAAGAAGGTGGCAGCATACCTCTTTCCATGGTTAGAATAACAACAGGCTTCCAGCCCGCAAGCCAACTCAGCTTTTGATTTAAACAAAAATACTGCAGGTTATTCCTTTGGTAGAAGGTGGAGAAAAAGAAGAACAGACAGATTTCCAGGGAAGATGTCTTCTTTCCATTCACCTGATGGCTCTAGGGAGCCCTTCCTTCCCCCATGGAAGACCGGGCTCTCCTCCAGGCCAGGCTCTCCATGACCAGTCCCTTGTGGGAAGAGCAGGCCTCTGGCCACCAGCCTTTCGGCCTCCACTAGGTCAAAGAAAGGGCCATTTGGTCTTTCCCACTCAATCACTGTGCCCTACAGAGGTGACGGTCCACCACTCCGTGATGTCTCTGTGCAAGAGTTGCTCCACAAACCCAGGCCAGCTGCAGCATGGGCCCTCTCAGGTGTTTCCAGTGGGTGTTCCTCTTTCCTGATTCTCCCCTCCTGTGTGACTGGAGGAGAGCAGGCTGGACACACAGGCCCTCAGCGGGACGTAATAGCAGATGTTTGCAGTGCATACGGTTCCCAGCACATTCGTTTGATCTGTGTCCAGGTTCTCTTAGACATTTGCTTCTAAGCCGACAGCTGAACATAAAAGCAGTCCCAAGTGGCTGTTTTCAGGTCTTCAACACTGGTTAGCCGCAGTTGGGAAATCTTCTCCTTCCCCGTGCCCCTGAGTGAATTACACATGTTATTGAGTCAGAGCTTCGGGGTGGCCAAGCCAGAGCTCGGCCGCTCCTCCTCTGATAATCCATCACCCGCCGAGTGGGTTATTAAGACATTCTCTGCCTGGGAGTGTGCATCAATCTGCGGCTCAACCATCCTCCCAAGGGAGTAGGCTGGAGGGGCTCCTGGAATTCCCATCCGCCAGATGTCTGAGTCTCTGAGTCACACACCCCACACCACTTACTCAGCCCACCAAGGGGTACTGTGTCTGATCACCAGTCCATCTTCATCCCCCATATACCTGCTCCCCACCATTGCCCCCTGCACCCATCCCAGCCATTCAAGTAACAATTTCTTCCAACACTAGCCCTCCTGAGCACGCACTCATAGGACAGTGCCCCCACAAACCCCGCCCCATCTTCTCCTTGTCCCTCTGCAACCAGGTCATCCCTACTGCCCTCAGCCTCTGGGCAGAGGAGAGGATTAGATTGCACATGAATAAGCAATATTCACTTGGTGCTGACAGCCTAGAGTAAATCCCTTGAGCTGTTGTACAGGAGCAGTGCAATATTTCCCATGTCTTCCCTCCATCACCTCTCCCCGTCTCCTATTTCATTTAAGGGCCTTTTTTTTTCACTGGGACGTACTTGCAGGTAGGTGACTATATTAGAACAACACCATCAAAACAGTGTTCACAGCAGACAAACAGATCCCTGGGAGAAGTCCCCTGATTAACAATGAAGAGGCTGGGCGCGGTGGCTCAAGCCTGTAATCCCAGCACTTTGGGAGGCCGAGACGGGCGGATCACGAGGTCAGGAGATCGAGACCATCCTGGCTAACACGGTGAAACCCTGTCTCTACTAAAAAATACAAAAAAACTAGCCAGGCAAGGTGGCGAGCGCCTGTAGTCCCAGCTACTTAGGAGGCTGAGGCAGGAGAATGGCGTGAACCCGGGAGGCGGAGCTTGCAGTGAGCTGAGATCTGGCCACTGCACTCCAGCCTGGGCAGCAGAGCGAGACTCTGTCTCAAAAAAAAAAAAAAAAAAAAAAAAAAAAAAAAAAAACAACGAAGAAAGATACTCAAGGAGTGTGTTTCCCATTTCGCCTTCCCGTCTACTGGGAGGAGGAAAGAGGTCTTTTGCTTCCCACACAAGCTCCAGGCCCTGCTAGGTCACCAAGCCCACCTGTGGAAGGAAAACTCTCCCAGGAGCTTCGAAGAACCTGCCTTTCAGAAAGATCTGGAGAGGTGAGGTACCCCTCAAGAAGGAAAGGTGACCACCACTTTTACCTAGCTCACGGTGGATACTCAGACACGCTGTGCAAGACGCTCCCACCCTACTACCTAGCAGCTGTGTTCGCTCAGAGGTAGAACAATTTTCCCAGAGTTACACAGCAAGTAAGTTCCAGAAGCAGGATTTGAACTCATGTCTGTTTGGTACCGAAACTACACATCCCAGCTCAGAGGAAGGCATTAACAACACCATCCTGAATATAAGGGAGACATTCAGCCCAGCAGAAGCCACACTTTCTGATAAAGATTGCATTGGGGATGAATAAAAATAGGGAAGTGTTCTATTGCTTCTAATATAAAGNGTGAGACACTTCATCACGCCCCTGCCTTGCTTTCGTTACCTGCTAAATGGGAAGTAATGCCCTCAAGTAAGATGCTGGTCACAAATATTTAGAACCGTGCCGGGCACATGCAGTGAATACATGTGAACTGTTTTTGCTCTCCTTTCATCTGCCACCTCCACTCCCCACATCAGGCCAAATTCCAACAGTTACGCCAGGAACAGCAAACAGGGACGTTTAAGAGAGAAAATGTATTTTGTTGTCTTTGACAAAGAAGTGCCCCCGACCTCTCTCAATGGTTCTTCCTCAGACCTGGGAAATGCCCATTAAACTTATTTGTCTCTAGTGCATAACAAGTGATCAATCAAGAGAAGAAGGGGGCGGGAAAGAAAGGGGAAAATGAAAAGAGGAAAGAGGGGAGGAGGGGGCGAGAATAGAGAGGAGGAGAAGTCAGGAAGGAGAGAAAAAAATGAGGCGAAACCACAGAAGAGATTACCACAAAATCAGTTTGTTCCAAACAAAACTGATCCTATATCTCCTCACCCCACACCCCGCCCCGCCCAGCCCCAGCATGCTTGCCTATGACTTCCCTGTTTCTATCAGTGGTATTACCATTTTCCGTTGTCTGAGGCTTAAAACCTCAGGGTCATCTTCACCTCTTCCCCACTTCTTGTTCCCCTTATTCATTCACTGACTCATCAGAGTAACTCTTCATAATGTTTCTCAGGTTTTTTTTGTTTTTTGTTTTTTTTTTCTGGCCACCCTCACTGTCGTTCAGGGCCTCATCATCTCCCCTCCCCATGAATTTGGTCTTCCTGCTTCTAATCTGTGTCCCTACCACCCACTTTGCTCAATGCATCCAGACGAATCTTCTTTTTTTTTTTTTTTTTTTTTGAGGCGGAGTCTCGCTCTGTCGCCCAGGCTGGAGTGCAGTGGCGTGATCTCGGCTCACTGCAAGCTCCACCTCCCGGGTTCACGTCATTCTCCTGCCTCAGCCTCCCTGTAGCTGGGACTACAGGCGCCCGCCACTGCGCCCGGCTAATTTTTTGTATTTTTAGTAGAGACGGGTTTCACCATGGTCTCGATCTCCTGACCTTGTGATCCACCCGCCTTGGCCTCCCAAAGTGCTGGGATTACAGGCGTGAGCCACCGCGCCCGGCCCCAGACGAATCTTCTTAAAGCACCATTCTCATCACACAGTTTTCCATTTCGAAAATCGACAGTGGTTTCCCTCTGCCATGAGCCCCTCACACCATCCCAGCCTCATTCTCCGCTTCTTCCCTGCACGGACCCTCTCCTCCAGTCTGACTTCTCTTCTCTCTGTTCAGGACACAGGAAGTGCATTTCCATCATGATGAATTTTGGGTAGGTGCTCAACCTGCACTTTCTGACACAGTAGCCACAAGCCATAGGCGGCTACTGACCACTTGAAATGTGCCTAGTGCTACTGAGGAAGTGAAATTTTAACTTTATTTAATTTAAATTAAAAATGGAAAGTAGTGTAAACTATTTTTGCATTCAACACAGCTTCATTGTTTTGATAGAACCACATTTCACTTTAACCATCACATCCCATAAAATGTTATTGCTATGCTATATAGTACGTGTGTTGGGGAACATGTGTCATTTCTAGTATTAAAAACACATCACTGGCAATATCAGTATCAATGAATTGATTCCATTTGAATGATTTTTTTCTATGCACTGAAGTACCATTGTAATGTGATTACTTATGTAGACAGCATGTGTTACAGGGGTACCTATTTCTTTTGATTTTTTAATGTGCACACTAGACTATGTAAAATATAAATGAGCCTGCATTGTAGTGCTAGTGGATCAATCACTCTATTGGCTTGGGTTATGGGACACTGAGACTTATTAGCAAGGGAGGCAGGAAACAGCTCCCTAGAGCTGCTTCTGGCAATGTCCAGATTGAGATGGTTCTGCCAGGGGCATCTAGAAACCAACAGTTTGAGGCACCCTGTGGACTTTTAGCACATTGCAGAAGGCCGCAGATCATGGTGGGCAGGAGGCTTGGCTTGGGAATCCAGTTAAGGCCGAATCGTCATCCAACTCTGTCAATTTGACGAGTGATTCTGGGCCTCAGTTTTCCTGCCTGCTAAACTAAGAATAAGTTCAGGAGGTTGTTGGGAGGATTGCATAAGATAATGCTCTTAGCATGGTATTTGCAGATAATGAGTGCTCAGTAATCATTAGCTATCAGTCTATTGGATTTAATGTAATAGAGGCAGGAGGAGTATGAAATTACTTTTGGAGGCTCATTGTTTTCACTTTTCTGATTTGCAGTCACATGATGGCTGCAGAGGATGACCTTTTGACTCACAGAGATGAGGTCCATTGCAGCACTAAAATCAGCTCATAGGGAAGTATTTTTTTACCCATAGACTCAGCATGAAATGTGTTCTCGAATGTCCGTCGACTAACCACAATGACCTGCCCTTGCAAATCTCCTGTGATCAACTCTGAGCTCCACCTCCAGCCTCTCTGGGATGGGGTTTGGGGGTGGGCTCCATTTCTATGCAGCTACTGGGTACTTCAAACTGAATGTTTGGTGCCCCCCAAATTTATATGCTGAGACTCTAACCCCCAATGTGATGGTATTAGGAGGTGGGGCCTTTGGGGGGTGATTAGGTCATGAGGCCAGTGCCCAAATTAGTGCTCTTCTAAAAGAGGCCCTGGAGAGCTCACTCCACCTGTCCACTATGTGAGGACACAGAGAGAAGGCAGCTGTCTATGAACCCAGAAGCAGCCCTCCTCAAACACTGAATCTGCCAGCACCTTGATCTTGGATGTTCCAGCTGCCAGAACTATATAACAACAAATTTCTGTTGTCTAAAAGCTACCCAGTCTATGTTTTTGTTACAGCAACCTGAATATATTAAGACATTGGATTTGCCAAAAAAGTAATACTCAGGATGCCTGGCCCTCCTCCCAAAAACTCACCTCCAGGTTCTCTCAGGGTTTACTGAGCTCCCAAGCTACAAATCACCAGGACTGTCGTACAGGAAACTCTAGAGAAGCTCCAAAAGAAAGCGTCTCCCCTTATTTCCACCTTGCTCTCTACCAAACTTAGAGGGTGAGCTGATCCCTGGCACTACCCAGCCAGACCATCTCATGACTTAGAAATATCCCCTAAGGTCCTGCCAGGCAGGAGGAAAGGAAGTGGCTTTATAGCTTGAGTCACTGGAGCACAAGTCCTCTCCCAGCACTTCTGAGTGAAGGAAAGGACAATGCTTTCAGACAACACTGGAAGAAACAAGAAAGCAGAAACCAACTCCAAGTTCTCTGCAGCGTTCTGGATCCAGAGCCAAAAAGAGAGCTAGGGAGCCATGGATTTAGGACCTAGAGATGCAGCAGAGTATCTCAAAGGGCAAGAGGGCAAAGCATTGCGGCATCGTGGCAAATGAACTCACACAGGAGCCCATGCTCTCATTAAAGTTACTGGTTGGCCTGTTAGGGTTGCTTCCTATCTGTTTCTAATGTGACTGTGAGTGAATTAAGGACTCTGGAAAAGATTGCTGGAGGCCAGTAAATACCTCCATTTCCCAAGCCAAGTGTTGCAAGGAGCTGTTGAGGGATCTTAGAGGAAAGCAATATCAGGACAACTTTTAGTGGTAACTTTTACTCTTTTATTTTTTGAGACAGTCTCTCTGTGTCACCCAGGCTGGAGTATCCTGGCATAGTCACAGCTCACCACAGCCTGGACCTCTCAGGTTCAAAAGATCCACCTGCTCCAGCCTGCTGAGTAGCTGGGATTACAGGCATGCGTTACCACACCTGGCTTATGCTTTTTTAACGAAAGGAAGAAAAGAAGGAATTCATTTATTTATGTATTTATTTATTTTAATTGTTTTCTATAATAGAGACAAGGTCTTGCTATGTTGCTTCTGTTGGTCTTGAACTCTTGGACTCAGCAGTTCTCCCACCTCAGCCTCCCAAAGTGCTAGGATTACAAGTATAAGCCACTGCACCTGGCCAAGACGGAATTTATTAAGAGGATCCTGAATATTTCCTACAATCAGAACTAAAGTTGAATAACCACAGTGGGAAACATAAAAATGCTGCAACAGACCAGCTTCTTCCATGTAGCAGACCTACTTCACATAGCAGAGATTACTAGTAGCCTAGTCCAACATGCATAGTCCTTTTCTCCTTAGTGACAGGATCCATTTTATTCAGGGGAGTGAGCAATGATTTTCAGCTATAAGGCTACATTTCCCAGCTTTCTTTGCAGCTAGGCATGGCCATGTGATTAGGTTCTAACCAATGAGATGTAAGCAGAGAGTTAGGCCTTCTCAAAAGGAGGGACATGCACATTTTCTTCCTTTTGTGCTTTCAACAGCTTGGAATGCAAATAGATCATTGAAGTTCTTGCATCTTTATTAAAACATGAGCTGGCTGGAGCTGGAAATATGCACTGAGGATGGAGAGGGAGAAAGTTAGGATCCTGACTCATGGAGCTCTCTGCCTGGCCCTGCAAAGTGTATCTCTAGACGTTTACATAAGAGCAACATCCATGTCTGTTGTGTTCAACCCACTGCTTTCTGTTTAGTTTTGTTTTCTTGTGGTGTGATTGAGCAGGGCAGAGAGCAGTACAGTGCTACTGAATATAGTAAAATTCAATCTTAAGTCATGGACTATAATTAGGATATTTCATAGTTTCTTATTCTATAGCATTTTTAACTAAAGAGGAATCTGACCGACTTCCTCAGTTCTTATTTTTAAAATTCCAGAAAAGTTCTTAGACTGGCCTAGCTCAGATGCAGTACTATGCCTGGACCAAACAGCTGTGGTCCTGGAAGCATGTCCCATGAAAGGCCAGGAAGAGAGGGGAGACAGGATGTTTCCAACGCTAACCACTGCATGCAGAGGGAGGAGTAACAGATCCTAGATGCAAAGAGATGAGTAGACAATGCCTGTATGTCTACTATAAGAAGGAGTAGGGGCAAATTACCTTAATTTTACCATTCCTGCGCATGTCATTGTAATCAATAATGACATTTCATATTTGTATAACAGTTTTCAATTGTTTAGCAAATTACAATATAAAATCGATTTTTACAGTTATGACCCCCTTGGGTCTTCACAAGAAGCCTATAGGGTAGTTACAGATCATCCCCATTTTGCAGAAGCAAAACTGAGACCAAGAGAGTGTAAGTAATTCATTCAAGGTCTTCGTTGGGGAGTATCGGAGCTGGATCTCAATTCAGGGTACAATTTATACCACTCCAACTAACATATTAATTCAGCAGTTATTGAGCTTTCCTTCAATAGAAAGACCTGGATTAAAGACAATCTATCTCCTCTCCCATCCATCTCCACCCCCTATAAAAGATAGCTCTGTCATCATGATACTTAGAATTGAATTGGGCAGAGGGTCAAAACATACTTACTGTATTACTTCATTTTCACACTGCTGATAAAGACATACCCAAGACTGGGTAATTTACAAAAGAAAAAGTTTTAATTGTACTTACAGTTCCATGTGGCTGGGGAAGCTTCCAATCATGACAGAAGGAAAGGAAGAACAAGTCACGTCTTACATGGATGGCAGCAGGCAAAGAGAGAGAGAGCTTGTGCAGGGGAACTCCTCTTTTTAAAACCATCAGATCTCGTGAGACTTATTCACTATCACGAGAGCAGCATGGGAAATACTTGCCCCCATGATTCAGTTACCTTCCACCAGGTCCCTCCCACAACACATGGGAATTCAAGATGAGATTTGGGTGGGGACACAGCCAAACTATATCACATACAGTGAAACTATTTAAAAGTATTAGGTAGGAAAGTAACTATAAATTAAATAATGTCTCTAGGAGGAATGGATGCCTAAGCACTGCCTGTGTGTGAAGTCAGAACTGGTCAGAGCCAGGCTGCAGACACTCCAGGGAAGTTGGCCATGATTCTGATGTTAGCCCAGAAAATCTTTGAACCTGGCAGCAAGGCTGTGAGAGCAACAATTTCTTTATTGGGAATTTTTAAAAAGAGATTTGATATACTTGAAACACATTAGTATGACTTATTTTCTCAGCTCTGGTAAATATTTAATTATCAAAAATAATAGTGTCTTTTTTCTATTTTTTACCTTTTTGAATCTGAATCACAGCTAGAATTTTATTAAGGCTCTCTTGGCAGTGAGTGGCATCCTAGTGTGGCTTTTTCTTTGTGTGTGTGTGTAAGTTGGAGTCTTGCTCTGTCACCCAGGCTGGAGTGTAATGGTGCGATCTCGGCTTACTGCAACCTCTGACTTCCGGGTTCAAGCAATTCTCCTGCCTCAGCCTCCTGAGTAGCTGGGACTACAGGCACCCACAGTGTGGCATCTTTTAACTGGCATCCCTATAATTAGAAGGAATTGTCTTTTATACCACAAATTTGAACTGGCTAATTACTCAATGAGTATTTAGCTTCATACATAGGCAAACATTATGTGAAGAGAGGAAACTTTATTGAATAAGCATGCAACCTAGAAAACTTCCTAGGAGCCAATTGTGGCCTGTCTACATGAGATTTTCTCCATGGCCCCTTACCCCAACTGTCATTTCCCACCTCTGCCATCTCAGACACACACACACACACACACACACACACATGCACATACACACACACAACACATTCTGACATTTCTGGGGATAGTGGGCAAGGTCCTCAGTTGTCATTCTTTGGGTCTTTATATTTTTGTTTCTTATGAAACATTTCAAATATTCAAAAATCTTAAAGAATAATATGATACTCTGTGTCTACCTCCAATAGCATAAATAAAACATCACCAATAAAGTTAAATGACCATGCACTACATCCCCTTTCTCCAAACCATATCCCCTACCCCCTATTCCCACTCTCTTGAATTTAACCACCTTGAATGGGTATTTATATTGCCGTGTATTATTCATAAATGGTACATCATATGGTTTTGCATCATTTACAACTTTTATAAGTGGCATCATGATGTATATATTCTTCTGCCACTTGTTTTTTTAGCTCCACATTGACTTTGTAGGATTCATCCATGTCGATATGCATAGCTCAACTGTACTCATTTTTATTACTATAAAGACTTCCATTGAGTGAGGCTGGGCATGGTGGCTCATCCCAGCACTTTGGGAGGTCGAGGCGGGTGGATCACTTCAGGTCAGGAACTCAAGACCAGCCTGGTCAACATGGTGAAACCCCATATCTACTAAAAATACAAAAATTAGCCAGGCATGGTGGCACACGTCTGTAGTCCCAGCTACTCGGTAGCTGAGGCAGGAGAATTGTTTGAACTTGGGAGGCAAAGGTTGCAGTGAGCTGAGATTGTGCCACTGCACTCCAGTGACAGAATGAGACTCTGTCTCAATAAATAAATAAATAATAAATAAATAAGAATTTCATTGAATGAATATGCCCCAACTTATTTTTTATCCACTCTCCTGATAATGAAAATTTAGGTTGCTTCCTTTCATCTTTTGTTTTCTCTTTTTTTTTTTTTTTCAGTTATCACAAACAACACGGCCATTATGCCTTTGGTGTGTGTCTCTTATGCATTTATATGAGAGCTCTTCTATGCCTAAGAGCAATGTCTAAGAGTGGAGTTACTGGTTTGCAGAAAAATGTATCTTCAACTTTATGGAATATTGCCAAACTCTTGCTACTCAGTGAAGAATAGATAACCCAGGAAAAGTTGATCTTTGACCAAATCAGCATTCCTTTTCAACACTCTCCCATGGCTCTGGGGACTTTCAGGAGCCTCCTTCGTGTTCCCAAGGGATGCTGGGTTCAGTGAGACACCAGTAAGGGCCCAAAGCCACAGCCTCAGTGAGCAGGCTGAACAACCTGCCTTTTTCATTTTCCTGTTGATCTCCAGCACCTCTTTCTCCTCCAAGCTCTCTGAGACTTGCAGCTGGCAGAGGAGCATGATGAGCAATGCTGCTCAATGCCCACCCTCACTATGCAAGTAGCCCTGCACAGGGTAAACCCTTAAGACTGATCAGCTCTTTCCTTAGGATGGTAGAACCAATCTATTCTTGCCCTGGGGCTGCTCTTGCATTTTTTGAGGCCTCATGTTCCCTTCTTAGTCCCCGGGAATCCAAGGGTTCAAGGCCTGGGCCCTCCCAAAGTGCTGGGATTACAGCCTGACCTCCTCTTAGGTTGGGCACTGGAGTCAAGCCTTCTCTGGTTTGCTCTTTCTGTCTCTAAGAAGCCCAGGAGACCCATGAGCTCCAACCCACGGCAGGCCTAGGAAAGTGAGTACAACAGCTAACTAGCCCTAAGGACTATCTTCCCGTGGGCACTGGCCCATTCAGCATATCCTGCAGATGTACTAAGGGCCCAGGCTTTGAACCCTTGGATTCCCAGGGACTAAGAAGGGAACATGAGGCCTCAAAAAATGCAATAGCACCCCCAGGGCAAGAATAGATTGGTTCTACCGTCCTAAGGAAAGAGCTGATCAGTCTTAAGGGTTTACACTATGCAGGGCTACTTGCATTGTAATAGGAGAGTTTCAGAGAGTGCAAACCCTTCCAGACCAAAGGAACAAATGAATCTCTTATGAAAGATTATCAAGCCCTGTGGAAGAGGGGAATCGGGGAATGATTTAGCAGGCAGAGGTCAGCCTGGCTTCCCAGGAATCCTCTTCTACAAGAAGCTGCTGGGTCAGCTCATCATTAAGCTCTGCCATGCAGGGAAAGAGGGCTGTTGTGCCTGAGAGCACACCTCTGGGCTTAGGAAGTGCAGACTGGGCAGGGCACTGAGGAGGCCATATGGCAGCATCCCCACCAGCCCCAGCGAAGCATCCCCTTAACCCCAGGCCTGGCCAGCCCTCTAGCACACTGCCAGATCCAAGTCCACTAGAGAACTCGATTGGGCTCAGGCTGCCACCCCCATGCACTCAGGTATTAGGGGAACTGAGTGCCAACCCTGGAGAAGCCTGCCCCTCTACAACCCCAGGCCAGGATGGAAACACCCAGGGTCAACCACAGCCTGATCCCGGGGGTCTGCCCACATAAGGTCTCCAGCTAGTGTAGTCTCCCTAGGTCTACCCTCCCATCCAACCCATCACTGCCACCACATTACCACCCAGGCACTTGCTGGTACAGCTGGTGGGTGAACTCTATCACTGCATGTGGTGGCCTCACCCATAGCTGCCTCTTGGTAAACTTGGTGTGGCTGAGGCACAGCTCTTAGTCACTGAGGACTTACTTCTGCCCAAAGTTTCCTTCACCCACCCCAGTCCTCCCCACCCATTGGAGCCAGGAATTCCCTCTCTGAAGGGCCAAGTGAGATTCAAAGGAGAAGTCAGTTCCCAAGCTACCTAGCCAATAGTGGGGTTGGAACTTGCCATCAGAGCCTCAGCCACAGAGAAAGAAAGCTGCCAAGAAGCTGGAAGCTGGACCCCGGGGGGCAACGGAGCCTTGTAGCTGCCCCTGGCTGTGTGGCGCCCCCAACACCCACGCAGCCCTGCAACAATGCCTGAACTAATTCCATCCCATTCTCCTTTAAAAAAGAAACCTTGGAAATAATTACTTCAGTCAGACATTATTTACTTAAGTAATTCTTTACTCAAACGTCTTTAGGCTTTATTTTACTAATACTACATAATTACGTAATTGTGTAATTAGGAAGAAATTAAATGACAAATGTTTGCTGAGAACAAATTGAAAAAAATAGATCCTTTATTTCCCTGAGTGTTCTCAGTTCAGTACATGACATCTTCTTCCCCCTCCTCCCGTTCTTCCCTCTGGTCTCCCCACCCTCCGAGGTCTCCCCACAGAGGGGATCTAGAGGGCAGACTCCCTGGACAAGTAACAGCAGGTGTGGCATCTTGAGCCTGATGTAGATCTGAAATGTCTGTCAACTAACCTGTGTGTCTCTCTATACAGCCTGACCTCCTCCTAGGTTGGGCACTGGAGTCAAGCCTTCTCTGGTTTCCTCTTTCTGTCTCTCAGAAACCCGGGAGACCCATGAGCTCCAACCCACGGCAGGCCTAGGAAAGTGAGTACAGCAGCTAGCTAGCCCTAAGGACTATCTTCCCATGGGCACTGGCCCATTCAGCATATCCTGCAGACATGCTTTCAGAGGCTGCCAGGTCCTCAGGCTGAAAGAGAAGAATGAGGGGTCCACCAGGTTGAAAGGGAGGTCAGTGTGGATCTGCTTCACCAACTTCACAGGAATCCATAGCGTCTGCCCCAAAAATCTACCCAAGAAGGAGGCATGGCATGCACCCCAGGACTAAGCTGCTGGTGGAGGGGAATCCGTTCACATAGACCACTACGCCTCCATCCCTCCTTCCTTTCTCCAGCCTCAGCAGCTGTGAAAGCCAGTGGAGCTTCCTGTGGGTAAAAAAATCAATCAATCAACCACCCACCCAATACCCGTGGAGCATGTCTTTTGTTCAAGTTCTGAGGGGGACACAAAAGAGCAGGCAGGCCACAGCTATGCTCATTAATACGTCAGCTGCTTGGAACTTGGCATGTAGAGCTGTATTATTCACAACAGAAAGTTTCCTAGGCCAGCCTGCCAAAAAAAAAAAAAAATCACTACTAAATGTCCCCAGCATTCAGTACCAGGAAGGAAGAGTACTCTTGGGTACTCAAGATTGCTGAAGCTCACATCCTATCTCCAACACTTGCACGTTGTGGACCTGGATGAGTGACTCCATCTTGCTATGCCTCCATTTTCTCATCAGTAAAATGAGAATCCTACCAGATTCTTGTGAGGATTAAATGAATCTGGGCAGTGAGACACTCAGAAGAGCACCAAGTGTTCAATAAACAGCAATGATGGTCTTCAGTGTGTCACTTCAGAAGCCAAGCCATACAGAATAGAAGGGTGCTGTGGAGGCAAGTGCTGGAGGCTCCTCCCCACCTTCAGCAGCCCCAACTGATTGTGACTTCGGAGGTCAGGGCAGGGCTGGCAGAGGAAGAGTCTGGGAAAGACAAGAAAAGCAAGGGACACCGTGCCCAGGGGAAGGGGCAGGGAGCCCTGGGAGAGGGACTTCCTGAGACTGAACTGCCCAAAGAAACTTCTACTAGGGGCTTTTCACTTTGGGGGTCAACTGTAGAAAAGAATACAGTGTCCCCAGTCTGACCAACTTGAAAATACTTTCTGAAAAGGGAACAATTATACACTGTTGGTGGGGATGCAAATTAGCTCCGCCCCTGTGGTAAGCAGTTTAGAGATCTCTCAAAGAACTAAAAATAGGATTACCGTTTCACTCAGCAATCGAACTGGGTATTTACCCAAAGGAATAGAACTTCCTGGGTCGATATCCAAAGGAATAGAAATTACTGGGTATATACCCAAGTAAATAGAAATCGTTCTGCCAAAAAGACACCTACACTTGTATGTTCATTGCAGCACTATTCACTATAGGAAAGACATGGAATCAACCCAGTTGCCTGTTAACAATGGATTGGATAAAGAAAATGTGGTACATCTACACCATGGAATACTACACAGCTATTAAAAAGAAGGAAATTAGGTCCTTTGCAGCAACATGGATGCAGCTGGAGGTCATTCTCCTAAGTGAAATAACATAGAAACAGAAAACCAGATACCACATGTTCTCACTTGTAACTGGGAGCTAAACATTGTGTACACATGAACACAAAGAAGGGAATAATAAACATTGAGGATGCCAAAACAGGGGAGAGGTGGAAGACAGTAAGGGTTGAAAAACTATCAGGTACTATGTTCACTGCTTGGGTGATGGGATCATTAGAAGCTTAAACCTGAGCATCATGCAATATACCCAGGTAACAAATCTGCACATGTACCCCCGAATCTGACATTTAATAATAAATAAATAAATTTTAAGAAAAAAGGAAAATATTTTCTGAGGTTAACTTTTCCTTCTTTCTCAGCACCATGGAGAAACAAATAAGAGATTAAAACGACTGCCTCCTCTGATATCACTTTTCATTAGTTTCATAATGAAACTACAAAAACAGAAACACAAAACCCACATACAAGTGCTAATGGTGGGTCTTGGGTATCCACTGAGGTGAAGTACTTCCCACTGAGGTGAAGGACCCAGGCTTCTGACCATCTCAGGCTAAAGACAGGGCCTGGAGGAGGGGGTGAGGGCCACGATGGATACCGGCTGGGCACTCTGAGCCCTTTTGACAAGCAGGGGAAACGATGGGCCAAGGAATTTGACCTCCCTCCTCCCCAGTCCTCTCCGGAGGACAGAGAGCATGCACTTCGGAGTTTGAATCCTGGCTTAACAGCTTGGTATCTGACTGACCTTAGGCAAGCTGTTGGGCCTCAGTTTCCTCATTTATAAATCAGATCTTATAAAATGATTAAATGATCTTTCACAAAACTGTTAAAAGGATTACATGGAATACTGCATTATAAAACACTTAGCTCAGGGCTCTGGCACATATTAAGAATGTAATAGATGGTAATTCATTTATTCATTATTATTATCATGATTATTTCATGGATCCACCACCAGTCCTGCTGCCATAGATCAGATCTTAGGGGATGTCAGGTTTGGGAGCCTAGGGAAGGGGTGGAGTTTCAGGCCATTGCAAGCAACAGTGAGGTCTATAGAAGTGAGGGGAGCTGAGACCAGGGAGAGAGCAAATGAAGGAAAATTTGAAGCAGCTGCAGAAGATAGGGCAGGTCCAAGCCCCGTGTGTAGTCCCTGGCTAACCAGCCTGGGCCGCTGTCCCCATGCACTGCCCAGATGTAAGAAACAGTTGACTGGCTAACTGAGAGATCTCTGCGTGAGACAAACCCACCCACGAGGGAGAAATTCCAACCACCTTCTTTCCAGCAAAAGCTTCTCATATCCACGAGCCCCTTTGAGGTCTTTAACTTATAATCTAAGGGGGTAAAATTTGCTCATATTCTTTCAGAGGCTAGCCTCAGAGAACTGCATTTTTAAGATTTGCTGTCATAGGCTGGGCACGGTGGCTCACGCCTGTTATCCCAGCACTTTGGGAGGCCAAGGAGGTCAGATCACTTGAGGTCAGGAGTTCAAGACCAGCCTGGACGACATGGTAAAACCGCGTCTCTACTATAAATACAAAAATTAGCTGAGCATGGTGGCAGGTGCCTGTAATCCTAGCTCCTCTGGAGGCTGAGGCAGAAGAATTGCTTGAACCCAGGAGGTGGAGGTTGCAGTGAATGGAGATCATGCCACTATACTCCAGCCTGGGCAACAGAGCGAGACTCCATCTCAAAAAAAAAAACCAAAACAAACAAACAAAAATTTGCTGTTTTACTGTTCAGTAAGCCTAGATGCCCATACCTCATCCCCCTACTCAGGTGTGGTCTAGGTGTGCCCTATGTGATGTTAACCAGGGCACTTGCTCTGGCCAGGCTCCCAAAGCTTAGGAATTTAGTTAGCCAAGAGAAAGAGGTTCCTCCCAGTGAGGGGGCTTTGCTTCCTCAGATAATTTCCATGGTTCATTCTGCAGTTGAGTTAGTTCTCACTGGTTTTCTTTTGCTCTGCTCTGCTCAAACTCTCTCAGTCATCCTCTGCATTTGCCTTAAGACTGGGTTTGGTGTCCTGTCCAAGCTCTCCCAGCCTGGCCCTGATTTTGCCTTTGCTGCTGCCCCCATGGTGAGTCAGCTGACTCCCAGAGGCCTCCTCAAACCCTGGCTGAGGGCTTCCTAGTCTCACCTCTGTGTTCTCCTTTCCAGGCAGCCACAGGATTGGGACGGAGCAGCAAAAGAGCTAAGAAAGCCAGAGTGAGAACAACCACACCCCTTCTGTCTAGGTCCAATTTCCATTTTAATTCAATGTGATGGGTATTTATAGAGTGTCTAACACAGGAGGGCTCAGAACCAAGTGTGTGTGCGTGTGAGTGTGTGTGGGAGAGGGAGTGTGTGTGCTTTGGGAGGTTCTGTGATGGGATAGATGGAGACTCATCTTTGTTGGCTTGTATCTCATATCTTAAAAAATGAAATTCAGAACTGCTTTGAATGTTCTACAGAACACATCACACCCCATCAATACTGATCGATAGATGAACTGAGTTTTTGAATTCCAGGGTTTTCTCAGAAGCTGGATCCCCAGGGCCCAGAGGGAACCCTAGCCCCTCAGCTCTCAGCCCCTCCAGTCTCCACACTAATCCGTGGCTTTGCCTCCTGTGGCTCTCGGACTGAGAGCTGGAGGTAATCATGATAAGTCTGCAATTAACAAAGTCTCCCTCCTCCTCTAACCTTAACAAAGACAGAGACAGCCAGCACAGGGGCTGCACTCACCTCCTCCTCTGCACTATTTGTTAGCCTCACGGATTATTATTAGAGGCACTGCAGAGCTAATCACCTCCCTGGTGGACACTCTGCCTCCCCCTGGCTCCTGCTCCTACATCCTCTGCATTTGACCTGGCTTCCCAGGGTTCCCTGGCTGCTTGCTGGCTGCTCCCAGGGAGGAGCAGAGGTGAGCCCACCTGGGCAGGACTGGGGGATCATCTCCCCCAGGAGGGTGGCCTCTGCTCTGAGCCCCAAGGAGAGACACGGGTGCGGGTAGGGGAGCGGAGGAGGAGAGGGGAGAGGAGAAGAGAAGGAGAGGGAGGAGGAACTTTGGAGAGGTACTGTAAGCTAAGCTGCCCTGGTGCTTATTCGACTCTAGTTAAGCCCTTGTTAGTACATTCAGGGGGAAGCACACTGGGAGAGGGAGGAAGACCAGAGGATGGCAGAGCTCCCCTCCCATAAATCAATGAAGGGTAATGGAGGAGGGTAATTAGCATTTCTCTCCCTCCCCAAAAGACTGCAGAAGAGAAAACAGACTTCAGTTCCAGCAGAAGGAATTTAAGTAGCCCAGAGAAAGAAGTGCCTCCCAGTGAGGGGGCCTTGCTTCCTCAGATAATTTCCATGGTCCCTTCTGCAGCCAAGTTAGTTTTCACCAGTTTTTATTTTTCTCTGCTCTGCTCCAACTCTCTCAGTCACCCTCCCTGGGTGGGAGGAAATCCACACTAGGGGCCTGACATTCAAGGTCTGCCCTTCCCACTCCAGGGTACTCCCTTGGCCTATCCAAGCCTTAACCTTCCTGAGAAGCCAGCTGGGTGGCTCCAGATACAGGTGTCCCCTCCTGGCTCTGGCCTTGCATTGACCTGGCAATCCCAGGCCTGCTCCTGGTGTAGATCCATGTCTTACATATCTCTTGAGTTCCCTCACTCCTGGTTGCAGTGTCTTACACAGAAAAGGTGCTTAGTGGATATCATGTGCTTAACATAAGGGACCAAGTAAGTCCTGGTGTTCTTGTCAGTTGCAGGATGACAGCACCAGCTTCAGTGCAACAAGGGAGATGAACAAGAAAAAGAATAATTCATTATAGGGTCTTTACCTCATTTCTTCCCTGGGACTGCCTTATTCAGTAGACATTATTATTTTTATTTTATATTATTTGCAAACTGAGGCTTGGAGAGGCAATTTGCCCAAGGCCACATAGCCCCTAATTGGCACAACTATGGGATACGAATTGAGATCTAAACCCCAAACCTAAGTTCCCTTCACCATAGGATGTCTCCTTGGTCGAAACCCCCTTAGATATGAGGTCAATTTGATCTACATTTCTAATTTTTAAAACTTTGCACAGGATTTTCAAAAGAAAAAAAAAAAGGTGGAACAAGTGGAAAGGATGCCCGACATCACTAATCATCAGGAAAATACAAATCAAAACCACAGCGAGACATCACCTTACACCCAGTAGAGAATGGTCATGAGACGGGGGAAGAGAGAGAGAGAGAATTTCCATGGCCCCTTCTGCAGCCGAGTTAGTTCTCAGCAGTTTTTATTTTTCTCTATCCTGCTCTAACTCTCTCAGACACCCTCCCTAGTGGGAGAAAATCCCAACCCAGGGCCCGACATTCAGGGTTTGCCTTCCCCTCTCCAGGGCACTCTCTCGGCCTAGGTTTGAATTTAAGGCCTGGGTGAGGTCTTAGAAAGGAGATTCTGACACAAGCTACAACATGGATGAACCTTAAGGACATTAGGGTAAGTGAAATAAGCGAGAGAGAGAGAGAAAGAAAACAACAATAACAAGTGTTGGTGAGGATGTAGAGAAATTAGAAAAGTATAACACTTGTGCCCTGCTGGTAGAAATGAAAATAGACACAGTTGCTATGGAAATGGTGTTGGTTCTTTAAAAAATTGAAAATAGATTGCCATATGTTTCAGTAATCCTACTTCTGCATACATACAGAAGAATTGAATGCCAGATCTTGAAGAGAGGGAAATCAGAGGCTCTCTCTTCTTGCCATTCCAGACTCTCCTGGGCAAGGAGTTTGTCGGCTTGTCACAGATCACCTGAGGGTGTGCAGGTGTGTGCTTGTGTGTGCTCCTCTGTGTGTGCATGCAGCACCCAGGGCTGGGTGGGAGGATACTTCCTGCAGGACCCCCAGATTCAGCCAGCTGCCTGCAGGCTACCACACAGCCTGGCCTCTCCCCAGAGAGCCCGCCTGACGCTAATTGTTTGTTGCTCAACTGCAAATGCAGCTTCTCCACCAAAGTCTTCTTTGTACAGATGTTGTCATCGGCCAGCCCCATCCAGCAGGACTGGCCTGGGGTCTGGCTCTCGCCTGTCAATCCTGACATCTTCAGT
Organism: Rhinopithecus bieti; assembly: GCF_001698545.2. NCBI lineage: Eukaryota > Metazoa > Chordata > Mammalia > Primates > Cercopithecidae > Rhinopithecus > Rhinopithecus bieti. Next base: position 3,206,328 of record NW_016807677.1, read on the forward strand.
GGATAATGGAACGCAAGGATGTGAGAGGCAGAGCAGGTGCATGCTAATGAGGAGATCAATTTTAATTATGATTTTAATTAAACACCCGATCCAGTAGGAAATATGACAAGAACTATGCTGGGGCTGTGCAACCTGAAAGAAGGGAGGGGAATGAGAGTGGGAGGCACAGGGAAAGAAAGGTGTCTCTAGGCCTCCTCAGGATTTAAAAGAAGTAAAGGGCAGGACTACTGGGAAATAGAGAAAAACCTGTGTCACCTGAAATTCGCACATAGCAAGTCTTTTACTCTAAAGAGTATTCAGATGTCTAGACTCCTGGATGACAGAATCTTAGCAAAGAGGCCTTGGAGATGGACAGGCTCCACCCTTCATTTCACATGGGGAAACTGAGGTTCAGAAGGGAGCTAGGGCTCTCATCTGCCCCCATAATATAACTGTACATGCTTCAAACAGAGTATTTATTGCACAACAAAATCATGAACTCTTCATGGTCTTCCTGTTGTCTATATCAAGTGTTTATAATGTCCCAGAGTTCTTTGTACAATGCAAGCCCCCAGAGGGTGAAGCTACTTCTGCCCAGCTCTCTTTGCACAACATTACAAGCAAGTGGACACTGAGAGAATTGTTGATGCTCACAATGGTGGTGCCTCCTCTACTGCAAAAAGAATTGTATATAATAAAGGATCTTCTCCAAACTCCACACTCCATTCCCACTCAGGACAATCCCCGATGAGCAGCAGGCACTCAAGGAATGTTTGGGCCATGAATAAGTACATGAAGTAAAGTCTGTAACATTTAATAAGTCAGGAACAGCACCCAATTACCCACTCTCAGTTGTTTTTTTTTTCTCCAGCTTTATGAATGTGTGATTGACAAACAAATATCGTGTATGTTTAAGGTGTACAATGTGATGTTTTGATATATGTATATATACAGTGTGAAATGATTCCTACTATCAAGCTAATTAATATGCCTGTCATTTGACACAGTTACATTTGTGTGTATGTGTGTGTATATGTGGTGAGAACACTTAAAATTTTCTCCCATAGCAAAGTATATTTCAAGTATATAATACATTATTATTAACTGAAATCACTATGCTGTCCACTAGCTCTCCAGAACTTTTTTATTTTATAACTGAAAGTTTGGACCCTTTGGCCAACATTTCCTCTTTTCCCTCATCCCTCGGCCCCTGGTAGCCACCCTTCTACTCTGTGCTTCTGAGTTCAGATTTTATATCCCACAGATAAGTGAGATCATGTGATATTTATCTTCCTGTGTCTGGGGTATTTCACTTAGCATAATGTCCTCCAGATTCACCCATGTTGTTGCAAATGGCAGGATTTCCGTCTTTTTTAAGGCTGAATAGTATTCCATTGGGTACATATGCCACATTTTCTTTACCCACTCATCTGTCAGTGATACTTAGGCTGTTTCCTCTTGGCTACTTGGCTACTGTGAATAATGCTACAATCAAGATGGGAATGCAGATATCACTTCTCAGCTGTTCTTAAGCCAGGCTATCAGATTTCTCAACATTGCCCTGATGGAAGAGAGCGATGTGCATGTGTGTGTGTTCTGTGTGCCTTGCCATGTATGTGGAGGCAGATGATAGGAACTGATGGGAGGAGGAAGCTCAAGGGGGCAAAGGAACTAATTCTATAAAATACTTAATAATTGACAATTAGAATAATGCAATGCAGAATTGCGAATGACCTTATAGATGGGTGCTAACAAAACTTTATTTATTTATTTATTTACTTACTTGTTTTTAGAGACAGGGTCTCGCTATATTGACCAGGCTGGTGATCTTGAACCCCTAGCCTCAAGCCTGATCCTCCTGACTCAGCCTCCCAAAGTGCTGGGATTACAGGCATGAGCCACCAACCACATCCAGCCCCAAAACTCTTTACAGTGATGAAAATGTCTGATGTCTAACCTGTCTGATATAGCAGCCACAGGCCACACATGTGGCTAGTGAGCATTTGAAATGTCAGCTAGTGTGACTGAAGAGCCAAATTTTTTAACAAATTTAGTTAAAATTAAATTCAAATAGTCACATGTTGCTAGGGGTTACAATGTTGGACAATGCAGCTGTAGATCACCTAATTAAATTTTTTCTTTGGTTAGCAGAAGAAACTGAGGCCCAAAGAAATAGCCCTTGGGCATCACCCAAGCTTATCCATTGGACTTCACAGGTAGCATATCAAGACTCAATCGTATCATGACTGTCTGGTGCATTCATGGAATGCTTGTTCTACTTACAGAGATGTTAGCAGAGTTCCTCTATGAGGCCCAGGGATAAAGGCCAAAAAGATTCAACTGGTTCCTCAGGTAAGTTTGGACTAGAAGAGCTAGAGGCAGGGGCAAGACCTTGGGGGAAATCACCCAACTGCTGCTTCAGTCTCTTCTCTACCACCACCAATGCCCCAGTAGGACGAGCCCATATGGTTCCCTCCACCCAGGTAATGTGAGGTCTCTCCCACCTCGTCGCCTGCAGCTAAGGTCTCATCGCTGGCATGAACAGAAAAGCCGAGATTGGAGATGGTGGCAGAAGTTAATTGAGATTAGATGTGTGTGTTCCACGGTTAACAAAAGCACAGATGCTCCAGAGCCACTTCTTAAACCCGATCATTTTCTAAGTACTCTCCCGCCCTCCCTCGCTGCTGCCTTCCACCCTACCCCCAGCAATCCACCTACCCCCAGGGGCTCCGGAGAGGTATCGATTGGACTCTTTCTCCCTTTGCATGTTATGACTCAATATCAGTTAACCCTTTTCCATAATGAATGAGGTCATTTGTGGAAGGAATGGAGAAAACAGAGACTCACGGCCTCATTTTAGCACACCCTCTCCCCTTCTTTACTTCTCCCTCATGTCTCCTCTGCTGTTGGCTTCCTTATTTGGGCCGCCAATAACAAAGATGAAGTCAGGGTACCCACAAATCACCCTCTACAGTCAGAACACAAAGAATGCCCATTGTCAAAACACATTTCAGGCTCCCATGGCAGGGACAGAGAATCAGGGAAAAGCATGAACTATAAATCGCCAGAGAATTCCCCCAGCCTACCCCAAGGACCCCCATTGTTGGAGCAACTGAATTCCAAGCTTCAGATGGACTCCGATTCTCAGACTCAGGGAGCTAGTTCACCAGGGCCACCTTCTTGAAAAAGATGAGTTCAGCATTATCTGTTCCTTTTGAAGAAGTAAGGGGTTGAGAAGGACAGAGATGTAAGCAATTTCTACCTGTGATTCTAAAAGTGCTTTCTTCTTCGGCCCAAATCTGAGCAGTTTCCATGTCAGCCACACCCTGGGGTGCAAGCACACTGTCCCCGGACCTAGAGTCTGATTTGTACCCGCAGGAGCCTCCAAGGAGGACAGAGATAGCCTCACGATAAATGCAGCATTCTTCCCGGGAAGAGAAAGACCCTGCTGAGCCACTCCTGCCTGCCTGTCCGAGACCTGTTAGCTGAAACAGACAAAAATGTAAGAGGCAGCCTGTTGACCTACTGGGGCACAGGGGAGCCAGGAGCACACAGGGCAAGAAGGAAGCCACGTGGGGAGGCAGGCTATGAAGCCATCAGCAAGGAAAGGGCCAGGGAGGGACACCTGTCAAAGTTGGCCCTTCTCGCTGTAAGTGGGGTCTCAGTTGGAATAAAATTCTCTTTGAAAAAAAACTGACAGGGTGGTTTTTTGGCTACCACTCAGCAATTCCCTTTGCACCTTTCTTAAGGAATTCCTTCTGGGAAGCAGCCCATGTGTTAAAGGAACCAACCAGCCCATTCTTGTTGAAGCTGGCCCCTCGTGCCTTCTTCGGTCCTTTGCAGCAGTCACTGGACATCTACTCTGTACTTTCTTCTTTCTCTTCCCCACAGAGGACCTCTTTTCTTTCTAGCACAATGCCTATTTCTCTCTTTTTTTATATTGTATTTTATTTTTTGTAGAGATGGGTCTCACTATGTTACCCAGGCTGGTCTCAAATTCCTGGCTTCAAGCAGTCCCCCTGCCTTGGCTTCCCAAAGCACTGGGATTACAGGCATGAGCCAATGTGCCCAGCCCCTATTCCTCTTTTCATTGGATTCCACCTCTGGTGAACAATGGCTGTGGATACTGAAGGTGGGGGAGGGAGGCAAAGGCGCGAGCACAAATTGAAGCACAGGAGGGCTATGACAGCACCATGTCTTTTAATTGGTATTCAGATTCTTGCCTGACTTAGTTTTGTCCCCAGTATTGGCCTGACTCCTAAAGGCAGCTTGCATTGGGTGACTTTGAGGGTCCCTGAAGGTAAGGGCTGAGCTGCAGAAGCATTGGACAGCTCCCCCAGCTCACTTGCCTCTACTCAGTCTACTGGAGGTGCCTCTGGGCCCCACACAAGCTCTGAGTAGGCACACCCACCACCTACCTGCAGGGCACTGCATTCAAAGCCAAACAAACCTGAGACACTCTGTGTTATCTTAAACTGCACACCCACATAGTGCTCCCGGGAGCATCCAGGATGGGAAACAGCGGAGGTGAAGATTTCAGCCTGACAGCCAACGAGACCCACAACTTGAACAAATATGTTTCTTCTCCTGCTTCGGAACGTCTGCCCAAGCCCAGCAATTTCATCATCTTTTGCTGCAATTAGCAAGCCCTGGCCAACACACAAGGAGTTTATTTGCACTGATAACATCTCCCATCACCCAAGACCTTCCTGCCCAAGGTCACCATAGAGCCTGTCGGCAGGAATCCTTTTCTGGCCCACTGCTCTGCCATGTAGGGTGGGGGTAAGGTGTGAATGGAATTTCTTGTCTCTCAATTTTGAAGATGTTGTAATCTAGGTCAGAGCTTAAGGAAAATCCTGCCAGTTAGAGAAGAAATCCAGGTGGAGCCATGGCATCTTCTTCTTTGAGCTTTTCTCACACTGACCACAGTAAATCTATCAACCAGTATTTAGTGAGGACCTATTACAAATGAAGCATCACAGAAGACCCAAACATGTGCACATCAAAATTCCTGCCCTCACTGGAAGAAATCTACACTTTTTTGAGGAGATGCCATTCAGGGCACATCAGGAGCTATGCAAGTGTGAACTGCAAAACTCCAGGGAGTACATTCACATGGAGCGCAACACAATGGCCCTGGATGTAACCATACGAACGTGTTATTCCCAACAGAAGGAGGTACTCACCAAGTGCTATAGAAATCATCAAGGAGGGAGAGGTCATGTGGGGTGACAGGATGGAGGGACTTCAAAGTCCTGGGGCTTGAGTTTCACCTTGAAGGATGATCTGGATTTAGCCGAAAGGAGATTGGTGCAGAAGACAGTCCAGATGAGTAAAATCCCTAGAGGTAGGGGTCTGGTCAGAAAGAGCTGGTAAAAGCTCACGAGATACTTAACAGAATAATTTGTCTGGAAAGGAGAGTTTGTGTGGAGTAGAGGAAGGAAACCTGTTTAAAAATATAAACTGAGGGCCAAATACCACTAAAAGGTCCTTGGCTGAACTCTGTTCTACTAGAGAACCATGTCCTAGATCTTTCTAGAGATGAGAGGATGCTGGGTGGAGTTCATGGATAGGGTTCAGATCCAACTCTGTGGCAGCACCTTCAAATGGATGCTCACCCAATGTGGGCAGCAGGCTCTTGTGCAGCTCCCCTCCTGAGGACTGCACCACCACTTTTCCTCACTGGGAGCCTAATATCTGCCATCTAATCACTGTGGGAGCAAGACTTTCCCATTCACTTCAGTTCCATTCTTTATAGAAGAGCCTTTCCTCATTTTCCTACCTCCAAACCCATCACTTTCTCTAAACCTGTGCCCATCTTCCCTCCCTCCCCCTCTTCCTCCCATCCCAGTGGAGGCAGAAGCTAGCTGGTCCTTCTATGTTCCAGATCTCAAAACACTTCAGGGACTTGTTGCATTGATTATGCCCTCCCACTCTAAAATTTTCAACTTCCCCTCCCTACTTGAACTTTCTCTTCGTTATTTAGATATGCTCTAGAATCCCCCATCTTAAAATTGAAACCTTCCTTAACCCCACACCGACCTCTAACAACTGCCCTATCTCTGTATTTACTATCTTCCCCACCAAGCTGCCCAACAGCCTTGTATACAGATGCTTTCTCCATTTTCTTACTTTAACCCACATTATTGTGTCTTCCACAGCTGCCCCCCACCATGCCACACACACGTACACACACACACACACACACCCCACAAAAACTACTTTTGCCAAGACCACCGGTAACTCCCAGGTTACTAAATGTCATAAGCACTCTTTAGGGTCTTCATCCTACTGAACTCTTCAGTAGTGTTTGACCAGTTAACCCCTCCTTCCTTTATGAAGCACTCTCATCTTTCTGTTCCTATGATGTCACTGTCTCCCAGTTTTCTCCTCTCTTGCTGTGCTTTTTGCACCCTCCCCTTCCTTGAGCAAACCATACTAACTCTTTACTATTTGTACAAGTCTACACACTTTATACTTCTAACTGCTTTAGTCCTCAAAACAGTCCTATGACATAGATGTTACTATTTTCCCCGTTTTACTAGAAAAAAAAAACTAAGACACAGAGAAAAACTTTGCCCAGCTTACTTAGTAACTGCAAAAGACGAGATTTGAACAGACAGTTTTGGTACTGAGTCTGTGCTGTTTAATGTTACATTTTGCTGTCTCTTTACCTGTATTAGAATAGAATAGGATAGGATAGGATAGGATAGGATAGGATAGGATAGGATAGAATAGAATAGAATAGAATAGAATAGAATAGAATAGGATAGGATAGGATAGAATAGAACAGAATGGGTTGCAATAGCAAACAACCTCAAGATCTCAGTAGCTGGACAAGAGTCTATTTCTACCTCGTATTTTATGTCCAGGATATATCTTCAAGGATTCTGCTCCACAAAGTCACCCAGGGACCCAGGTAATGTAGGCCCCAACAACTAGTAGCTGCAGAAAGGGGAGAGAGCGAGACCGAGAGCAAGAGCGAGAGCGAGAGAGAGAGCGAGAGAGAGAGAGCGAGAGAGAGAGAGAAACTGGAACATTACATATGGGTTTTTGACTGTGATTTCCACTCACATTTCTTTGACTAGGGCTAGCCCCATGGCCCTACCTAACTGCAAGAGGGATGGGAAACATTGGGAAGCAAATGGAATACTTGCTGAGATATTGTATCTGCAGTACTAAACTTTATCTTTTTATTTTTATTATTTAGAGACAGAATTTCATTATGTTGCCCAGACTGGCTCAAACTTGTGGGCTCAAGCGATCCTCCCACCTCAGCCTCCTGAGTATCTGGAATTACAGACGTGAGCCACTATTCCTGGCTCACAATACTAAACACTTGTTTTCTCCCCAGCTTCTAGGTTCAAGGGGTACATGTGCAGGTGTGTGACATGGGTAAATTGCATGTCATGGGAGTTGGGTGTACAGATAATTTTGTCATTCAGGTAGATAATCAGCATAATACCCTATAGGGAGCTCTTCAGTCTTCACCCTTTTCCCATCCTCCACCCTCAAGTTGACTTCAGTGTCTATTGTTTTCTTGTGTTCATCTGTACTCAATGTTTAACTCCCACTGATAAGTGAGAACATGTGGTATTTGGTTTTCTGTTCCTGCATTAATTTACTTAAGATAATGGCTTTCAGTTCCATCCATGTGTGGCAAAGGACATAATTCCATTCTTTTTTTGGCTGTGTAGTATTCCATGGTGTATATGTACCATATTTTCTTCATCCAGTCCACCCCGATGAGCATCTAGGTTGATTCTACGTCTTCACTATTGCAAAAAGTGCTGTGATGAACACACTTGTGCATGTGTTTATGGTAGAACGATTTCTTTCCTTTGGGTATATACAGTAATGGGATTACTGGGTCAAATGCTAATTCTATTTTAAGTTCTTTGAGAAATCTCCAGACTGCTTTCCACAGTGGCTGAACGAATTTCCATCCTGCCAGCAGTGTATAAGGGTTCCCTTTTAACTACAACCTCACCAGCATCTTTCATTTTTTTTCTTTTTAGTAATAACCATTGCAGTTATAACTTGTATTTCCCTAATGATTAGTGAGAGTGAGTGTTTTTGATATGCTTTTGGCCACATATATGTCTTCTGAGAAACTGTATATAAATGCTGGAGATTCTCCAGACTCAGTCTTAGGCCCTCATCTTATTTTCCATACCTGTACTATTTGTATCATGAAACTTCATGATTTTATGTATTTAGCCCAGACCTCAGCCTCATTTGTGAGTACCAATCTTGCCTATCTGCTTACTTGACATCTTTAAAAGGTATATCAAAAACTTGTTAAATTTACATATTCAGAATAAAACCCTTAGAGCTCTCGCTCATCATAGTTTCTCTCCTCCCCTGACCTATCTCATTTCGATAAGCGATATCTCCATATATTTTGTCATTTCTGCCAAAAATCTGCCTCCTCCTTTACTTCCCATAGTCAACCCGTAACCAAGTCTGGAGGAGCCGATCTTCAAAATAATGTTAAATTCACCCAGTTATCACCAGCACTGTCACTCTTGTCTAAACTGCCACTACTTCTTTCCTATTTCAATAGCTTCCTTCCTGCTCTCCCTATTTCTTTTCTGCTGCCCTTCTAGAACATTCTCCACACTGTAGCCAACCTAATCTTTGTAAAGTGCAAATCAGATTATGGATGATGCCACTCCTTCCCCCCTCAGTGGTTATCTATCTTGCTCAGGGTTAGGTCCAAAGTCCTTGAAGGGACCTACAGAGTCCCCCCTAGTTGAGTCCCCACCTATTTCCCCAACAATATCCTGTGCTATTCGTCCCTTCCTGCACTACTTGCCCGCCTTACAGCCCTTCTCTGAGTTCCTTGAATTTGCCACACACTTACCAGATCAAGCCTTCAGACATGCTACTCTCCTGCTCTCTCATTCCTTAGAGTGATCCTTTTTTCTTTTCTTTTCTTTTCTTTTCTTTTTTATTTTTGAGATGGAGTCTCACTCTGTTGCCCAGGCTGGAGTATAGTGGCATAATCTCAGCTCACTGCAACCTCCATCGCCCAGGTTCAAATGATTCTCATGTCTCAGCCTCCCGAGTAGCTGGGTTTACAGGCGCATGCCACCACACCTGGCTAATGTTTTTGTATTTTTGTATTTTTAGTAGAGACGGGGTTTTGCCATGTTGGCCAGGCTGGTCTTGAACTCCTGACCTCAGGTGATCTGCCCACCTCAGCCTTCCAAAATGCTGGGATTACAGGCATGAGCCACTGTGCAGTGCTGGGATTACAGGTGTGAGCCACCACGCCTGGCCTAGAGTGCTTTTTTTCATCCTCTATGCCACAAAGTCCTTCTCATGCATGGGTCTCATCCCAACCATTACCTCCCAGGAGAGACCTTTCATGAGACCTCAATGTAAACGTTGTCCTCCTGGTGTACCATCTCATCACAACCCACTCTTTTTCTTTATAGCACTTGCTACAATTTGTAATTACACATCTATTTTGTGACTTTAATATCTTACTCTCATGGAACCATAGCTCCATGGAAGCTATGGTGAAATGTATTTTTGTCCACCATTGTATCCTCTGTACACAATGTCTGGCATGTAACAGGTTGCCAGTCAACAATTGTTCAATGAATGAGCCAATGATAAAATAAACCCCTGCCCTAGAATACGTCTTCAGTGATCTGCAGATTCAGCCTCTCACGGAGTTAGCTTACCATCTCCCCATCTCCTCACTTTTAAACCATGTGGTTATGAAAAAGATCTTTTGTTGCCTAGGTCTCCAAAGAATGTGCAGAATTCGATGGCCTAGAATGGGCCCGCTGAGCCTGGCTCCTGAGGGGACCTAGGCAGCATTGCCTAAGGCTCAACTGCTCTGAGTCACAGACAGACTCAGCAGGGTGGAGTTCTCTTTTACTCATTTTTAAAAAATGATTAATTAATAACTGACCTCCTTAGTCCAGTATGCAAGTTCTTTCACAAGCTGACCCACCCCACTTTCCAACTCTATTGCTGCTACAACCAATTGCCACAAACTCAGTAGCTTTGAACAACACAAACTTACTAACTTAGAGTTCTGGAGTTCAGAGGTCTGAAGTGAGTCTCACTGGCAGGGCCACACTCCTTTCTGGAGGCTTGGAGGGGAAAACATCTCCTTGCCTTCCCAGTTTCTTGTATTCTTTGGTTCCCCTTCCTCCATCTTCCAAGCCAGCGATATCAGACTGAGCCCTTCTCACACTGTCTCCTCTCTGGTTCTCTCTCTTCTGCCTCTCTCTTCCCCTGACAAGGACCCTTATGATTTCACTGGGTCCATCCAGACAAACCAGGATAATCTCCCCATCTCAAGATTAACTGATGAGCAACCTTAATTTCTGCTACAATCACTTTGCTAAGTAACTCAACATAGTCATAAGTTGTGGGTATTAGGATATGGATATCCTTGGGGGACCATATTCTGCCCACTACCAACCTCACTCCCTTCCGCTTCTCACTCCCAAACTCTACATTTTATCCACAAAGAACTTGAAATTTAGAATCATTATTCTGAAGAGCCAGGGTGGTAGGAATGAGGGCCTGCAGGAAACTTCACAAGTTGCCTTGGAAAGTTTCCCAAACGTGCCCTGCCTTCTGTACTCTCCATACCACAGATCATCACACAGCATTCCAAAGTTTTCCACCTGAAAAAATTTTGATCATTGTGAGGATTCAATGAATTAACAGTTGTACAGTGCTTAGGGAAGCAGGATAGTGGATGAAAAAAGAGCTTGCACTCTGGCTTCAGAAGTCTGGATTCAAATCTTATTTATTTATTTATTTATTTAATTTATTTTGAGATGGAGTCTTGCTCTGGCACCCAGGCTGGAGTGCAGTGGCATGATCTCAACTCTCTGCAACCTCTGCCTCCCAGATTCAAGCAATTCTCCTGCCTCAGCCTCCCAAGTAGAGCTGGGATTACAGGCACATGCCACCACGTCTCACTAATTTTTGTATTTTTAGTATAGACAGGGTTTCACCATGTTGGCAAGGCTGGTCTTGAACTCCAGATCTCAAGTGATCTGCCTGCCTTGGCCTCCCAAAGTGCTGGGATTACAGGCGCCCACCACCACGCCCAGCTAATTTTTGTATTTTTAGTAGAGATAGGGTTTCACCACGTTGGCCAGGCTGGTCTCGAACTCCTGACCTCAGGTGATCCACCTGCCTCATCCTCCCAAAGTGCTGGGATTACAGGCGTGAGCCACCACGCCCAGCCCTGGGTTCAAATCTTGATTGCCCAACGTTTAATAATTGTGTGACTCTAACAGATTATTAAATTTTTATAAATTCCCTCAAAACTTCTATTTCCTCAACTATAAAATGAGGATATCAAAAATACCCATCTTACAAGGTTGCTGTGGCGATCAAATGAGGTAAGTCATGCAAAGCATTTAACATATAGTAATTGCTCTGGAAGATGAGATACTATGATTATTATACTAGAACCCCTAATAAATTGTAGCTTTTCTTTGTTGTTCCTATGCTTTATTTCATTCTTTCATCTGACAGATTCTCAAATCTCAGCTTAAACATTGTATCTTCAGGAAAACCTTCCTTCTCTTTCTTTCCTAGGCAGAAGTAGTTAATTATTTCCTCCTATGCATTTCCATTAACACCCAGCCTACATTTCTATTATGGCATCAATACAACGGGTTGAATTAAGGATCTTGTATACCCCATCACCACCATATACATAAGAGATCGTGAACTACTTGGGGGCAGGTTCCATGTCCCACTCATCTGTCTATACTTAGTGCCTGGTTTTGGGAGGCTGAGCTGGGAGGATCACTTGAATCCAGGATTTCAAGACCAGCCATAGTGAGACTCTGTCTCTATGAGAAAAAAAAAAAGAAAAAAGCCCAGGCATGGTGACACACACCTAGAGCCCCAGCACTTTGGGAAACCAAGGCGGGAGGATCATTTGAGCCCAGGATCATTTGAGCTCAGGATTTCAAGACCAGCCTGGGCCACACAGTGAGACCTCACCTCTACTAACAACAACAACAACAACAACAACAACAACAACAAGTTGGGCAGGGAAGTGCATGCCTGTAGTTTCAGCAACTTGGGAGGCTGAGGTGGCAGGATCTCTTGAGCCTGAGAGTTTGAGGCTGCAGTGAGCCATGATCATGCTGCTGCACTCCAGTCTGGGTGACAGAGCAAAAACCTGTCTCAAAAAAATAAAATAAAATAAAATGTTTGTTGATTGAATAAACATAAAATTCTATGTTACTACTTAGTAATTAGCAAAACATAGAATATTTATTAGCTTATTTGTCTAATCGTCCATAGTGTCACTCTGTTCTCAGTATTCAGAATGGTGACGTGCACATTCTTTGTTTCCTGGGAGCAGCATTCCCTGGGGTTTGAGCAGAACTGGTCCCCGGGAAGAGCTACAGCAAGAAAGCAGGATTTTCCCATGTCTAGTCCCCTTTCTAGAAGAGTCTTAGGTAGTGCACCTCAGCCCACCACCCGTCATTGTCAGTTTAGGGGCTTACATTCCCTGGTTCAGCAACTTGGTCCCACAGAAAAAGTCTACCCCAAGCAGAACAGGGCTGAAAATCATATTTTCATGGGATGTCAAACCTCCTCTCTTACCTTAAATGAAAGGTATTATTTCTGAGAGGAGAATGTCACACTCCACCACCAAAATTCTGCTTCCTCGGCAAAAACCCCAGCAGTTTCTCTGCACGGCTGGCAGCTCTCCACCCAAGGCCAATGCTAGGAAATTCACCAGGCCCAACGCAAATCATGAGAGCACAAGCCCTTCTGTGATTAAAACAAGGGAAAGCAAACTCAAGGAGAATTTGCTGTGCAAAAACAGGAGAGGAGAGCAGGAAATAAGGTCCAGAGACACCACCCCAGGCCCTACAACAGGTCATAACTCCTCTTGGGAAATTTACCCATCACTTTACCTAATAAGTAAATTATCTGCAGCTCAGCAACCTCTGAGCCTTCCCTGTAACAAGTGATATCCTTTCACCTTCATCTTTGGTATATATAAAAATATATCCTTCTTAGCTGCCAAAAGCTATCAGTCCCTTGTCTCTAAGCAAGTCATGCTGGAGACTGAGACCTTTTTCTGATTCACCCACATGGAACCTGCTCTGGGATAAAAAGCTTTGTATGGAGCTGGGGAGGGTGGAAAAGGTGTCAGCCAGTGACTGGATTCAAATGAATGGGAAACTGTCTATACTTTTTAATGAGTGAGAAGGACCAGGAGGAGCAGGTCAGAATGCGGCTTTCTGTCCCTTGAGCTCCCTGTTGTGTCAACCTCCATGTGTGTGGCCTGGAGCCTGATCACGCTGTAAGTCCCTGAGAGTCCCAGGCGCACAGGCTGCTTACCTAGCTGGCAGCTCTAAGCATGAACACCTGTCCACTGCGGCAATCTCTTCCCAGATCCAGGGGATTCAGGTCCTACTTTTCCTCCCTAGCCATTCCCAGAGGCTCCTGCTTCCTGACAGAGATGTGAGTCTGCTTTGGGCATAACCCAGTTGATTAGCTCAGGAGTCCTGTGTCTTCTGGGTGCCCCGTGGCTGGTACCAACCTGTTCCATCCTAGTGCTCTCTGTGTTAAGCAGCTGGTCCGAGGGGCCAGATGTTTTGCCGAGATGAATTTAGGCATTGACTTATGTGTGGCCCGCAAGCTCTCTTGGCAAGGCACCTCCTATCCAGATGTTCCATCACCCTGGCACCTGAGCCGACAGGGTGCGCCATAGCCTTGTGGAACCCTGGCTGGACTCCCTAGGGGGCCCGCCTCCTCCAGAAAACTTCCAGTGACAAAGAGTGTCCTCCTGACCGAGGACTCTCGACTCAGAAATCTCCAGCTTGCTCCTCCAGCACCTCAGTCCATTGCATGACTGGGGGCTGTATGCAAACATTTGCTTTGATTTGTAAAATGATCCATGTAATTAGGGAAAAGAGTTAAATAAAGGGACTGATTTCAGAGAGCAGGCTCTTAATGACACTAATACCTGACAAAAGGGGTCATTATGATAGGCTAATGGGCCTTGCCTGGCGTTCAGCTCTCTCAGGACACAATCCAACACACTCAATTATCTGCTAATCAGGGCCATTTTGTCAGAGGTTATTGCCCTGAAGTATCAATTATAGGAACATTATTAATACTTTATGGAGAAACCACATGCATGAAAGTGTTAAACTCACAGGGCAAGCCCTTCAGCCCCCTCCTCACTTGGACCCATAAGATAACAATCTCTTTTTGCCTCCATTTACCTCCCCAACTGGGGCTTATTATGACCCATTGGGTCTGCTGGGAAGGAGCCAGAACCATGATGGTGTTCGCAATCCTGTCACCTGTGACCAAGCTGGCAATCCCAACTCTTAATGCCACCAGCTGGCAACAATGGCTTAGCGCAAAGCCAAGGCATTACTGACTCAAGATGTGAGGGGGAAACAGGGAGCCACTGGGGCTGCCAGAACAAGAAGTCTCTCTCTCCCTCTCTCCCTCCCTCCCTCTGTGTGTGTGTGTGTGTGTGTGTGCGCACGCGTGTGTGTTTCCCGCTCTCTTCCTTACTATCTGTCTCTGTCTCTCTCTTTCTTTCTCTCCCTCCCTTCCTTTCCTTTTCCTTCTTCTCCTCCTCCTCCTTCTTTTCTTTCTCTCTCTCCTCACCCCCTCAATGTGGTCCTTTCAAGGAAATGGAGAAGAGATGGACAGGAAGCCCGCCACTTCAGAATACAGTCTGCTCAGGACACAGTCTACACTGCTTCCTAGAACCCACTGCTGCATGCTGGACACACGGATTTCGCCTCTAAGGAGGCACCACCCAACACAGAAATGAGGAATAACTCTAAAATGTGTTGCGGTATAGAAGACAAAATGTGTTAAGAACTTTAGAGCCTGATCAGTCCTGATTCAAATCTCTGTTGTACCACTCGCTGGCAGCAGGATTTCAAGCAAGTCACTCAACCTCACTGGGCTCTGGTTTTCCAATGTCCTGAGAGGCAGTATATCATAGTGAAGGAAAAAAATAGGCTTCAGGATGCTGGCTTTGCCACTTACTAGGTGTCCAAGCTTGAGTGAGTTATTTGGCCTCTTTGCATCTCAGTTTCTCACTTGTAGGGCAGAGATGGTTACATCCACATGCAAGAGCCCTGGTGAAGGTTAAACAATAATGTGCGCACAAGCGGAGCGCAGTACCGGGTACATTTCATTCACAGGGAGCGGGATACTAACTTTGAGGTGGGGCTCTGAGGCTGAAATATTTGTTACTAAATAAATAATGATCCCAAACACTCAGAAACAGAAGATCTCTCTGCTCCTTCACCCTTGAATAATTAAACAATTGCCAGTAGGATAAGGGTTTACTGGTTTTTCCAGCTGGGGAAGAGGGTGGTAGTGATCCCCTGAAGGTCCATCCAGTGTTCTGGCATCCTGGGAAAGTGCCCAGCCTGCCAGGGGGAAGCTGCCTTTCGGGAATGGGTGGGACCCTCCACACCCGTGGCCCAGCAGGCCTAGATCTGCCTGTTACAATCAGGACAACTTGCAGAAAGAAGACCGTGCCTCGTCAGGATCTCCTGTAATCTGATTTATGTAGTTTAATCTCATGAAAAAAAGGAAGCAAGAAGAGATAGGAGAGTCTGCTGTGCTACTTAATGGTCTATCTCATCTTTGTCAGCTTTACTCTGTGGTTAAGGAAGTAGAAATGTAAAATGTGGTTGTGTTCACGCATTCACCAACAGTTGCTGAGTACCTCCGAAGAGTTAGTGATGTGATCACAGTCTAGAAGTGGGAGACCAACTCAAGAACAGATCAGTTATACTGGAGTTTGATCTACAAAAGTATCTATCTACGTGCCTAGAGCTTCCTGTAATTCCCGGTCAAGCTAAAGGAATGTGAATTATTCCATCTGGGGAACTGAGCCGAACCACCGAAATGCAAAACGCTCAAGTGTTAGGAGAATTGTCAAAAATGGGTGGTCATCTCCTGCTCAACTGAGCACAGACCTCAAAGAAACACATTTCAGGTATAACTATGAGGTTTTAGGCCAAGAGGCTTAGCCTAAACATCAATAAAAATGCAGGAACAGGTTCTGCAGCCTCTTACCTGGAGACGAGAGAACCAGCAACTGAAGGCACTTGGTTGACTTTAGCAGAATCCAGTTCAGTGCAGAGGGATGACCAGCACTACAATTCCGTGTCCACCTGGTATGGCCAGAAAAAAGGGAACCAGCACTTATAGGCAAAAGGCCTTGAAATCCTGCCTGTGACAACCTGACCCAGGGCTCAGTGGTAGGAAGTGTAGGTGGAAGGAATGAAGGTGCTGAGAATGCACCCTCCTGACCCTTGATTATGGCTTATAAATGTGCCGTTTGGTGGGCCTGGGTAATTAGTGTTTGCGTTAAGCAGTTACGGGGTTAAGTGCTACCAGGGGTTTGATCTGGGCTGACAGAGTCTGAGCTGCAGAGTGGGGTGGTTGCCTAGCAACAACACCTGTAGCACATTAAGCAGCCAGTCAGCTTTGTCAACTTCTAGCAGAGGCTTTGTAGAGCGGATGACAGGGAGGAGGAAGGTGTGTGGGGCACAGAGGTGGGAAGCTGGACAGTGGGTCTCAGGATGCAAGAGGGTTCTGGGGAAATCAAGTGTTTGTGTGAATTCCACAAGAATAGCTTTATGTCTATGTTCCTCAAGCAGGAAGCAGGTCAACAGCTCCAGGTGAGACTCCAGGACAGTTATCCTCTTGCTGTCACCTGTTCCTAAAACCCTCACAGCAGCAGCTGAGTGAAGTAGGAACCCCCTTCCTCAACCCAAGCCCCCTCTCAAATAAAGTGCCTTGGATTGGGTGATTGGAGATGAGGGAATGAGGGAGGAGTACTTTCATGGTTTTGTTTGCAGATTCAAGAGGAATGGGGGATATTTCTGCTCACTCCTCTTTGAGACAGCAACCACAGAAAACAAAGCAGAGACCCTGAGAGGGTAAGATCTTTGTCACCGCCTTCCCTTCACACCTCCCATGCACTTCTCTGGACTTCATCTCATGCACGCCTGAGATATGGCTGGAAAAAAAGAATAGATTCGAGGAAGGGTGGGGAGCTTAGCGATATTGCTGCTGCCTTGGTAGTATTCATGGCCTAGCTAACCTTCTCCCAGATTCCCAAACTGCCTCTGAGTGGCGGTAGAGGGATAGAGGGGTGCACCTTCTAAGAGTGGGCAACCCAGAATGAAGCACTAGCAATTGGGTGGCGTGGGATCAACTCCGCTTCTGTCACTTGTAAGCCAATAGCCTTGGGCCGAAACCTGTCCCGAGACTCAATTTTCTCATCTGTAAAGTGGAGGATAATTATATGTGCTCCACTTACATTATGAAGATCAAAGGAGGCCGTTTAAGTAAAAGCATGCTACGAAAGCTATAAATCCTCCTACATGTATAAGGTATTAGTATTACAAAGAAGATGCCGATATATCTGCTCTTTCGGCATGGCCTGAGCTATCTGCTGTTTGGCCCACAGCGAAGAGCAGAGGAGCAGCCACGTGGCTGTGTTGCCCGGTAACTTGGTGGTGGAATGGCTCTGAAAGGGGGCCTATTCAACTCTGCTATTCTAGGTTCACTGGTTCAAATCCAGCCCTAGGCCAACAATTACTGTAATCACTGGGTTTGGAATTCAGAGAGTCTGACTTTCAGAAGACCTTTTGCTTATCTATGACCTACTGAGTTTTCACCACAAACTTATGCATGTGATTACAAGGGAAGCTGGGAGACTGCAGAACCTGGCTTGTGGTCCCAAACACACATCCACCCACCCTCCCCTCTGCAGGCCAAGGCTGCTCCTTCTAGATTATCTTAAAAGGCAATCTGTGGGCTGAAGGGGATGTTGTTTGCCCTCTGGACTTGGAAATAAGTATAGGCATGGCCGAGCCACATCTGACACTGCCTTCAAGTGTCCTAGGCCTACCCAATCCTCCCTGAACGTCTGAGAAAGCAGGCGTCTCGCTTTCTACACTATAGTTAAGAGAGCTCCTCCTCCTACCCTTTAAGCCATACCACATCTGATTAGGAAAAAAAAAAAAAAAAATGTGTGTGTATATATTCAGAAACCAGCAGATTTAAGGTCCATCCAGGCTGAAGTAGAAACTCGCCAGCCCAGAAAGCACCAAGCCTTCTATGTGATTTTGTGGGTTTTCTGCCTGTGTGTCTGTGGGGCCTGCAAAAGCCCTGCCACACCCAGCGTGACAGACGCTGTGTGTGTACGCAAGCCGCTCGCTCCCCGGAACCCCTGCTCCTGTGTTGTGCCGTTATTTTCATGCTCTGGGTTATATTTAACTCAAGTCATAATATTTGGGGGGTTGGAAGCCTGCTGTTTCACCAAGAAAGGCATTTGAATATTTTCAGTTCCAGAGAATTCCAAGGGCTCTGGGAAGAGTGAGGCGGTTGCCCCAGATTTGCTTGACACATCTTGGTCACGTGGACTCCATTAGTAGCGGGCTGAGGTGCCGAGCAGGCAGCCTAAAGGAATGTTGTAGAAACAATGAAGAGGAGCACTGAGTGTTGTCAGCAGGAGGCTGATGCCTCTGGGGGTCCCAGGCAGTCGCCTCACACATCCCCCAGGGGAGGGAAGCACTAATTGGCAACACCCCCTGCCTTGTCACCCCCCACCTCGTACACCCCATGTCAATCCAAGGGGATACAGAACCAAAGTCCCACGTGATGTGACGGGAGGCGTAACTCAGCTCATCCCCAACCGAGGCTCTCACTCATCTCATCTATGATAAGAAAAGCAAGCATCCGAATGGAACCCCATCCAAATAGTCGGCGGGGGGTCACAATTTTGCCCCAAAGAAGGCCTGGCAAGGTTAGCATCGGCAAAGTACAAGTCATCCATAAAGGGTGGAAACAAGGATAATATTATTTATTATCCTTTAAATATTAAACATAATATAAATATTTAAATATAAATATCTAAATATTAAATATAAATATCTAAATATAAATATCTAAATATTAAATATAAATATCCTTTAAATATTAAATATTATTTATTATTCCTTATCGTAAGAAGCTATCCTTGAAGACATAGCTAGATTCACCTGTTTCCAGACTTTATGGACACCTTGTATATATTTTTAAATTCTGCATCTCTAAGTACATTTCCTGAAAGTTCTTTCTATATTATATGATAAATCTCTCTGCAAGATTCAACTCTATTTCTTTTCTTTTACAAAGTATTTTTCTTGCTTTTTTCTTTTTTCTTTTTGAGACAGGGTCTCATCCTGTTACCCAGGCTGAAGTTCAGTGGCACGATTGCAGCTCACTGCAACCCCAACCTCCTGGGCTCAAGTGATCCTCCCACCTCAGCCTCCTGAGTAGATGGGACTACAAGTGCACACTCAGCTAATTTTTGTATTTTTTGTAGAGACAAGTTCTCACTATGTTGCCCAGGCTGTTCTCAAACTCCTGGGCTCAAGTGATCTGCCCGCCTTGGCCTCCCAAAGTAACCCTATTTCTTTCACATCATTCCTCCAAGCAACAGAGGATAGTTTGGGCTGGTTCCCAAATACACTGAGGTGGAGTCTGCGAGTAGTTGGAGAGGGAGGACAGCTAGGATTGCAACATACTTTTCATTATGGTGTCTAGACAGAAGCAGGTCTCAAAGTTGCAGAAGAGGAGAAGGCAAAGTACCATATCCCAGGGCACCAAACAGTCTAATCCCCTCACCCGTGAGAGCAGCTGGCCTGAGGCCTGCAGGGAGTCCTGTCAGAACAGCTCCCACTGGCGCCTTCAAGGGTCTTGCCAGGTGCAGGAGTCCAGAAGTCAGTCACTTGGGGAGCAGCAGATGAGGGCTACCCCAGTCCCTAGCCATTGCAGGCCACACTGTCATCTCCAGCCTGAACTGATGCACTAAAACCAGCACTTGCTTCACATTCATGGGAACTGACATATGGTATAATTTTTTTTTTAATCTTCCAAGTTCCCAAGGCAGCTTTGACGTGAATATTAATACTAACATAATTTTATGATGATTAGAGAACACAATTAGGGGCTATTAATAATGACACAAATAATGACATTTAAGGCCTCATTTTAATTTGAGTAATATTCAGTCTGGTGGTATTTAAACAGCTCTGTCTAGCACAATTAGTATAGTACTGGGGTGCAGTCACTTTTCACAGAATCCGTCAGTCCCACCTCACCAACACACCTCCATGGCAAGGGAGGCAGTCCTGCCCCACACCTGAGACGCACTCAGAGGCAGCCTTCTGCTGCAGCCTTGACTTGGCCCCCAGGGATAGGTCTTTCGGACAGAGGACGTTGTGCAGAGATTTCAAGAGTCTAAATTGGGAAAGACTGCTGGTGGCTGGATTGAAGTTCGCTAAGCAGTCAGTTGTTCCAACCTTAGGTACCACATCTCCCCAAGAAGGTGGAGGAACAGTGTGGGTTTCCATTTCCAGCTTCCCTTGGCTAAATCCTACTTGACCTGCAGAACATGGCTCCCCACTGAGTCCCACAAACCCCCCAAGCCCTCGTCTTCTGCAGCATCATTCTAGGCTGGCCACAAGGTACGGTACACTCAAGTGTGGTGATCTGTTTACTTACCCATCTTCCCAGCAGGCTGCTCAGTCTTTGAGGGGTGAGGCTGTGTCTTATCTGCCTTTAAACCCTCAGCTCACCGGTATATAGCTGGCTCTCCATCAGTGGTTGTTGAATGACTTAACAGCGAAATGACAGCAGGTTCTGCCTTGCACCCATGGGGCGTGTGTTGAGGCTGGTGTACTATTATAGCATTTCACTCTCAAAGCTCTAAACTGCATCTTCGTTTTTGTTGTGTTTTGTTTCTTTTTTTAGAGATAGAGCCTTGTTCTGTCACCCAGGTTGGAGTGTAGTGGTGCGTTCATAGCACATTTTAACCTTGAACTCCTGGGCTCAAGCAGTCCTTCCACCTCAGCCTCCCAAGTAGCTGTGACTAAAGGCATAGGCATGCACCACCATACGTGGACTTTTTTTTTTTTTTTTTCTAAGAGATAGCTGGTCTCAAATTCCTGGGCTCAACTGCTTCTCCCACCTCGGCTTCCCAAAGTGCTGAGATTACAGGTGTGGTCCTAACTGCATCTTTTGGGTGTTCATGACCAAAAGCAAACCTGTGGGAAATGGCTAGGCTGGTTGAGGAGGTGCACAGTAAGGAAATATCTGTGAACGGTGAGACTTCAGTGGTTAAACAAAAACCAGTGGCCCTTAAGACTTCAAATAACCCAAGATCCTTAACCTGTGCATTCACCAACTGGGGGAAACATACCCTAGTTGCACGATATGTTTTGCAGTTGTAGACTACATTCTTTATGAAGAGAATTAGCAGATAAGCCTGGACTAGAAACTAGGTTTTCTCCCAATTCAGGTCTCT
Organism: Rhinopithecus bieti; assembly: GCF_001698545.2. Classification (NCBI taxonomy): domain Eukaryota; kingdom Metazoa; phylum Chordata; class Mammalia; order Primates; family Cercopithecidae; genus Rhinopithecus; species Rhinopithecus bieti. Next base: position 3,227,671 of record NW_016807677.1, read on the forward strand.
AGAGTAGAGAGGAGAAACTGAAATAGCAAACTTCCTGATAAGTGAGGATTACAAATGAAGAAAAAGGAGGAGGAGGGTAAGGAGGAAGAGGATCGGAGAAGGGTGGGAAGGAGAAGGGAGGAAAAAGGTAAAGGAGGAAGTGGGGAGGAAGAGGAAGAAGAAGAAGAAGGAAAGCTATTTGTTGAGCATTTTTCATGTGCCAGGCACTTCAGTACATAACACCCATTAGGTTCCTTGATCCTCGAACTAATCCTATGAGATATATACTATTATTATTCTCACTTCACCAATGATGAAGCTCAAGTTTAAAGAGGTTAAAGTAACATGCCTGGTCACATGGTAGCATGAAGCTGGGCCAGGCTTCAAGCCTATGTCTGTCTGATTCCAGAGCCCAAATTGTGACCACCCACTGTACTAGGACAGGTGACAGAGGAGGATTAGGACAATGTGGGATGCTTATGTCACAGGGTAGGGAAGGCCACCTGCCAAGTGGATATGATAGATGAGGCAGCTTGCTGATGTCCCTGCCACCTAAGGACCCTGTGAAGTCTGCAGGGGAATAATGAAAATCCACTGGCCAAGGGCCAGCGCAGGGAGCCCTAGAGCTGACGAGGGCAGGAGGCTGGCCCCCTAGAAACGGTGGCACTAGACATACCCAACAACAGGGTTGGCGGGTGGCCAACCTCAGCACAGGCTGACAGTGTTTTGGCAGAGGCTAGCGAGACTGCGGAGGCTGGGGCAGGGTCCGCGAGCAGCAGGGGAAGTTAAGTGGAACCCTTTCTGGGTAATTGACTCTGTCTGCCCATAGGACCCCCTGCCAAGCCCAGGCAGGCCCGGCCTGACATGCTGCAACCTGTCTGAAGTCTGTTCTGCAGAGGCAGAGCGCCTAGTTGACAGCAGGCTGGTAATTTTGTTGTAAGACTCACCCCTTCAGTTGTAAGCTCCTTTTGTCTGAATCCCTGATGTGGAACTCAGGGAACCATCTGAATGTACACCAGTGGTGGCAGCAGCAGCCGCAATGTGGCCAACAGGCAGGACGGGGGCTGGGGGCTCCAGGCTGAGCCCCCTGGAGGGTGAGATGGGGGCCCCCCCTACTCACCAGCAGCCATCTCAGCAAGCTGGTACCCATCCACCATGCCACATGCCCACTATCAGACAGGGGCAGAGGGTGCAGAAGGGCACTGGGTCCCACACCAAGGGATTCTTGTGGCAATAGGAGGCCTTGAAAGCCCCAAAGCTGGTCACTCATCCGTTTTCTCCTTCCAGGGCACAATACATATTTTCTACTGTCACTGGCTACCATTCCTTAAATCCTTCCCTCTCTTCTCTTAGTCCACACGGCCTGGGATTCTGCCCATCCATCCCTTACACTCAGCCACCTCAAGGAACAGCAGGAAATATCACCTGCTTTGACAGGGAACCAGGATCTGAATGCCCTGACCATGAGGGGAAGCAGTTGCAGAGGGCATTCAGGGGCTAAGGAAGGGGCACAGAGGAGGTGCAGGCACAGTAGTCAGGGGCAGCATGGAGATGGGGCTTTGTGGGACCCAGGAGGGGCAAAGAAGCAGGGCAGCCAGCCAGAAACAAGTCCAGTGCCAGGCTGGGCTGTCGTTCTCCGGCCTCCTCTTTAGGCTCTGGGGTTGCTTTTCATTTTTGTGTAACACGTGTTTCAACTGAACTTTTCTTCTCTTCTCCACTCACCTGCAACTTCTCCTAGTGCCCTGAGCTCTATGACTAACACTGCTCTTCTCCCAGCTGAGTTATCTGGGGCCACTCCTGAACCCACCTCAGCTGCCAATCAGAGTTAGAGTTGCATTGACTTCACCCCCCAGGGACAGTGGGGTGCCATCTACAGGGTTACCATTGTTTCCAGTCTAAGTTAGGTCCTTCGACCCTCTTTCCTAGACTATTACGATAGGCTCCTAACTTACTCCCAGGCCTTCTATCCGTTCCCTCTTACCTGCTATATCAGAATTACATTCTCAAAGGGTAAAAATTATACCCAATTAGCTGGGTGTGCTGGTGCATGCCTGTAGTCCCAGCTACTCAGAAGGCTGAGGCAGGAGGATCAGTTGAGCCCCGGAAATCAAGGTGGCAGTGAGCTATAATGACACCACTGCACTCCAGCCTGGACAACAAAGTGAGACCCCCCATCTGTATATAAATAAACAAATAAATAAGTAAATAAATAAAACAAGTTTTAAGAAAATTATCCCCAACATTTACAAAGAGCTTACTATATGCCAGCCATTAGTGCAAGCACTCCTCATGTGTTACTTATTTGATCTGTACAACTCAGTGCAGTCAGGACTATTTATCATTCTCATTTTCCAGAGGAGGGAAGTGAGGCACAGGGAGAGTAAATAATTTGCCCAATGTTACATAACTATGAAATGATCGAGCCAGGATTCAAAATCTGTACGCTTCTTCTTAAGTCAAGAGTAGCAATGATCACATTACACCCACTCCCTTCTTTAAACGTTTTAGGATCTCACCACCACAAATCCCAGCTCCTTAGCATCCCACGCCTTCAAATCTCTATTCTAACACCTCTTCCTGCTTGGTATAACCCTCTCTGCCCTCCCCGCACTCCAGCTGAAGGTGCTATGTTTTCTTCCCCAAGTAGTAACAGCCTTGGTGCCTTTGTTCTGTGTTCCTTCTCCCTGTGACACCCTTCTGCTACCTGCCTACATTCCGCTATTCTCATCTCCCACTCCAGCCAAAAGCCTGTCTTTGCCCCTGTTGAACTCCTCTTAGGAGAGCTGTTTGTTCTGGTGGCAAGCACAGAGGCCTGAGAAACACCGGGTTAACACACTCACTCTCATTATTGGCTGTGTCACCTTGAAAAAGCAAATTCACGGCCGGGCACGGTGGCTCATGCCTGTAATCCCAGCACTTTGGGAGGCTGAGGCAGGCAGATCACGAGGTCAGGAGATCAAGACCATCCTGGCTAACACAGTGAAACCCCATCTCTACTAAAATACAAAAAAAAAAAAACAACAACGACAACAACAAAAAAAAAAAAAAAAACAAAGAAAAATTGGCCGGCCATGGTGGTGGGCGCCTGTAGTCCCAGTGACTTGCTTGGGAGGCTGAGGCAGAATTGTGTGAACCTGGGAGGTGGAGCTTGCATCTCTAGTGAGCCGAGATTGCACCACTGCACTCCACCCTGAGTGACAGTGCGAGACTCTGTCAAAAAAAAAAAAAAAAAAAAAAAAAAAAGAGAGGGAGAGAGGGAGGGGGGGGGGGGGGGGGGGGGGGGGGGGAGGGAGGGAGGGAGGGAGGAAGGGAGGAGCAAATTCACCATTCTGAGCGTCAGTTTCACTGCCTATGAAAAGGGGATGATGATAACAGTACTTATTTGCAGGAGTTGTTGGAAGGATTAAAAGAAATCATTTGGGAAAAGCACCGTCTCCTGCTGGACTCTCAATCAAGGTCAATGTTCTTCCCCTCAATGTCCTCCTGCATAGCATGTATCACTGTCTCCCGGACATTTTAGCTGTTTGAGTCCTCCAGGAGACTGTAAGTTACTTAAAGGCAGGCATTATGTCCTGTTACATTCTGAAGTCCCCTGAATGCCTTACTGAATACCAGATATTGCTGCTCTTCAATAAATATTTTCTGGCCAGGTGCAGTGCATCATGCCTGTAATCCCAGCATTTTGGGAGGCCAGGGTGGGCGGATCACCTGAGGTCAGGAGTTTGAGACCAGCCTGGCCAACATGGTGAAACCCCTCTCTACTAAAATACAAAAAAAACTAGCCTGGTGTGATCCCAGCTACTCAGGAGGCTGAGGCAGGAGAATCGCTTGAACCCGGGATGGGGAGGTTGCAGTGAGCTGAGATTGTGCCACTGTACTCCAGCCTGGGCGACAGAGGGAGACTCTGTCTCAAAAAAAAAAAAAAAAAAAGTTTTCGTTTGAATCTATTTAAATGCTTGCCCAGTGTTAGCAAGTTAGAGAGAGGATTTACGTACCAAAGAAAGTGGATGCAGATAACCTCTGCATTCCCTTCAACCTTGAGAGACTAGAACTTAACAGTCCTCCCACTAAAGAGAACTTGTGCAAAACACAGAACTCTTTGCCTATCTTATTCTCAGTGTCACCAGTAATGTCAGCTTGAGGTCACACTGACTCTTCAAATCTGTTTCTAGCCCATCCCCATTTTTCTCCTCCACGTTGTTTTTTCCAGGGTCCTGGCATTTCCAGTCCACACCAGGAAGCTAAAGTTCTCCGGCAGCCCCAAACCATGACTGCCACTGGTGGAGAAGTCAGCCCGGCAAATAGAAATGTCACTCAATCATTTTCCCACACTTTCCTCCCATTGCCCTTCCCCACCGCATATAATGAGAAACTTTTTGCCCAAATATTGTTTGAATTTCAAATACACAATTTCCCTGGGGGTGACCAGATGAAAAGAGAAATCTGGTTTGCAACATAAGACCTCTATGCGGAAGTCGCATTGAGCGAACACCGAAACTAAATTTTTATTGAGCTCCTTGAAATGACAGGAGCACATCAAGGCAACCAAGCTCCTTTTTCACTGTGGTATGCTTAAATTATTTTAAGGGAGCACAAAGGAAGCACCCCTCAAGGGGGGAGAAAAGAAGGAAAGGACTTTAAATGCAGTGCGCAAGATGGTAAATCTGCTCATGGTATCTCATCCATTCCTAGCTGGGCTTCTTAACTGGCGGGAGGGGGATCCTAAGAGCCCCTAGGGCAATGATTCTCAACCCTGGCTGCTTTAGAATCTCAATCCTGGATGCATTAGAATCACCTGGAACATTTTGGGGGGGGAGGGAACACTAATGCCCAAACCCCACCCTGAACAAATTAAATGAGAATATCCATGTATAAGGCCCAGATCTCAGAATTTTATTAAAAGGTCTGAGATAATTCAAATGTGCAACCAGGGTGGAATGTGTACACAGACTTGGAGGATGTCACTCCCCTGAAGTAGCAGGTACATTTTTGTATGCATGAGAATATGTGTGTTTTGCTGGGGGTGAGGGGTCATAACTTTCAGACAATTCTTAAAAACATCTGCAACTCAAAACAGGTCTTAATAATAGGTCTGCAGCTTGGTGTCTTGGGTTCCTTCCGGCTGGAAAATGATGCACATCTAAGATTTGGTTATTAAGGGTTAGATGTTAATGGGCAAGAAAAAGGCAGGTCTCTGGTTCCTGGAAGAATGACCCTTGTTGATCTGGATCCCAGATGGCAAGCTGTCAATGAGGGACCAGGGAGACTAGTAGGGGATAAAAGATCCACCGAAAAATAGAGTGATGTGTTCTTGCAGGGAAAAACTCGGAACTCAATGCAATTTATGATTGAGGCAGCCCTGCCTGTGACTCAGCTGACAGCTGTGCCCAGCTTGGCCTCTGAATCTGGACACCAGAAGCCAAGTCTACAGAGAGGGATGACTGCCCAGGATCTCTTATTTTGGGAGCTCCATATTCATGGCTGATCAGTGCACTTCATAAAACTGGCCTGAGCACCAGCTTCTAAGTGTGCATTGAGGGACTGGAGGGAGGCAGCAGGCAGAGGGTGGGTAAAGAGGAAGGTCCAAGCCTCTGAATAGTGTCCACAAGACTAGAGAAGCCCCTGGAGCCTGCAGCACCCTCAGAACTTAATTTCAATAAATCCAGAGGAGGCTTAAGGTTTGTGTGAATATCTAAACTGTGCTGCCAGCTAAAGGAGGAAGGGGTAGGGAGGGAAAACGGTCTGTTCCTCAGCCCCCAGCAGCGCTCCCTGGGCACTGGAGGCCACTCTGTTGTGAACATTACTGGCCCCCCTCCTCTTACCCACCAAGGGCCTGGTTGGATCTCTGAATTTGGGCTCTGCCAGCATCAGCCAGGCCCGCCTGTAGCAGCACTATAGCACTACCCCTGCCAAAAGGCAAGAGGGCCAGCCTTGGGGCTTCCCAGCCCCAAGTCAGCTGCCTAAGTGCTCAGCCCTGCTCATGAAAGGGCCCCCTCTTCCTCTCTGTTCAGCCCTGTGCTCTAATTTATCCTCCCCTTTGATAACCAACTCCAAACACATTCAGCCGAGGCCGGGCCATCAGTGCACAAAGGCCTGTGCTCTCCCGGCTGAATGCAGCACTTCACTCTTGGGGGGATTTCTATAGAAGGCGAAATCCACCAAACAAGCTATTACACTTAAATCAGACAATGCCCGAGGTGACGGCGAGGAGACCAGCGTTAATGACTCAGCTAGCAGCGGGCTTCTCTATTTGATAGCTCTACCACAGCATGAGAGAGCAACCCGCTGCCCTTCCCAGCCTCTGCCAGATCCATCTCCTCCTGCTCCGGGACTAGAAAGTTGACCCGCCATGTCTGCTGGTTCTCTGAATCCTGAGGGTGAATTCCCCCTAGGCCCACTTAGACTCACTCCTGATTCCCTGTTTGCCTCAGAAAAAGAATGGAGGAGTGAAGTCCTGTCTGCCCCCTTCTCTCTCTTTCATTCCAAAGATGAGGAAACCATGGTAACTGTTGACAGTCACAGAGTCAGCTGGTGACACAGCCAGGATTAGAACCCTTGTCTCTCATCTCATTCAATTAATACAAGAACTAATATAAAATAGATGGTGCATGTAAAGTACTTAGCATAGTTTCTGGCACACCCAAATACTCAATAAATATCAGCTGCTGTTACTTGTAGAGGCATCACTTTATACAGTTCATTTATTTTTATTTTTATTTTTTTGAGACAGGGTCTCACTTTGTCACCCAGATTAGACTGCAGTGGTGCAAACATGGCTCACTGCAGCCTCAACCTCCCGTGCTCAAGCAATCCTCCCACCTCAGCCCCTCAAGTAGCTGGGACCAGAGGCGCACACCACCACACCTGACTAATTTTCATATTTTTTGTGGAGATGAGGTTTCACCATATTGCCCAGGCTGGTCTCAAACTCCTAAGCTCAAGCAATCCACCTGCCTTGGCCTCCCAAAGTGCTGGGATTACAGGCATGAGCCACTGCACCAGGCCTTATATAGTTCATTCATCTGTTTATGGAGTGCCTGTCATGAGGCAGCAGTCTGCAGGGTGCCTGGCATAAAACAGTGAGCATGACAAGTCCTGCCCTCCTGGAGCTTACCTTCTAATGTGAGATTCAAATAGGTCAACAGGCAGATGCAGTACAGAGTGGTAGGTAATGGGTGCTTCAGAAGGTCAGAGGAAGGGCATCTAATACAGACTTTGGGGCTCAGTGAGAGAACTGGTGTCTCACTGAGACTGAAAGCAATGGGTCAAAGTTAACCAGGGGAAGGCAGGTGGGAATAAAGGGGAAGAATTGGGGTAGATAGAGATTTCTAGGAGGAGGGAATAGTCGAATGTGCGAAGGTGAATGACAGCAAGATGAATTTAAGGAAATGAAAAAAGTCAGTAGGCCAAGAAGATTGGGTAAGATGGGGCGAGGACACAGTGGCACAGGGAGGGAGGCCGATGGTCAAGAACAGAGGCACAAGTCATCTCGTGAGGTTCGTGGTGAGCCATAGAAAGGAGCCTGGACTGTATCCTGAGGAGTAAGGGAATAAGATCCAAGAACACAGGACCTACTGCAGAAACTGGATTGGAGAGCAGCTGCGGTGAGACCAGGGAGCAGGTCCAGGCACCAGCTTGGCACTTGTTCCACATTCCATTTTAACACATTACTTGGTTCTAATCTTGACTCACCAAATAAGGCCCCCCATTAAGACAACTCATGAAGGGGAAATAAGTGGAAGAAAGACAACTACAGCCTCAGAAGCCAAGAAATAGAATAATGGGCTTGGTTTCCCTGGCCACTTGAGTAATTATCCAAAAAGCCTTTGGCACCATGCAGTGAGATCAAATTCTTTTCCACCAACCAGATGTGTGAATTTCGGCAACCTCCATTTCCACATCTGTACAATGAGGGCAGTTTACCAAGTCATCGATAAAGTGCCTTATAGTTCTCACATTCTATGCTTTCATGACTTGAAATATGTATCACATATTTTGATTCTAGGATGCCTTGTTTTGCATTTTAATGTTTATAAAACCAGGACAAAATGATGCTCATCTTAAAATAGAGCAGACGCAGTTCATCAAAATCAGGTAACCTGCACAATAATCAAAGACATTTCCTCTTCTGGGTTCTCACCATCGAATCCAAGCAAGGACTAGCTTTGACACCAACCAGGAAAGGCTGCTTGGGAGCTGCATTCCTGAACGGCTCCAGCCTTTCTGAGCCGCCTGGGCACAGACCCACGGTCTTCAGGAGACCCTCTTTCCCAAGCCCTCTGCCCTCAGGCCTGCAGGGGTAAGGTTTTGCAGAGAGCTACAACCATCTCTCCTTTCCCAGCAGCTCTGGCAGCTGCTAAGGTAGAGGCCAAAGCTCCAAGGGTTTTGGGCAGGTGAACAAAACAATAAATTCAGGCTGGTGTGGGAGAAGAAAAAAAAAAAAACACCTCAGAGCTGTTTCTGGCTGGAAAATGCTCTCCATCCTGTGGCTTTAGGACACAGGCAGCATCGCATCCAGAGGTGCACAGCTGCATGGAACAATTCAAAAATTGCCTTGTTGGACTACAACATGCCAATTTTTCAAATCTAGAGCCATTTTCACTATTACAGTGTGTGCAGTCTAAGCCGGGAGAATTCTCTTCTGGGAGGGAAAATTGATTCTGAGGTTACCATTAACCCCCATTATCACAGCACGCCCCATTCCAAAACTATTCTTGGGAACCAAGGGGGCTAGAGGAAGCTATGGAGGCCCATGGCGAGGTTGGTGCCCAACATCACAGGTGCTAACAGCCAAAGTCCATTAGCCCCATGTCTCAGAAGGGCATGAAAGTGAGTGAGATGGAGAAGGGGAGAGAGAGAGAGCATAAAATAATCGGTGGCCAGGTGTGGCGGCTCACAGCACTGGTAATCCCAGCATTTTGAGAGGCCAAGGTGTGTGGATGGCTTGAGCTCAGGAGTTCGAGACCAGCCTGGGGAACATGGTGAAACCCCATCTCTACAAAAAAATACAAAAATTAGCCGGGTGTGGTGGCATGCACCTGTAGTCCCAGCTACTCGGGAGGCTGACATGGAAGGACTGCTTGAACCCAGTAGGCAGAGGTGGCAGTGAGCCGAGATTGCACTACTGCACTCTAGCCTGGGTGACAGAGCAAGACCCTGTCTCCAAAAAAAAAAAAAAAAAAAAAAAAAAAAAAAAAAAAAAACAAAAAAAAAAGTATCTGGGCATGTGTTTTCCCAAGAATTCCTAGGCTTTGGAAGTTTCCCTGCATCCCTCACTTCATTTGTATGGGTTGGGAACTTGGGTGAGCTGAACAGCAGAAACCAAGGCTAACACCTGCATAGGACTCTTTTCATTTTGACATGAAATCCTCCCTGGTAACCGTCCTCTCCAGCTGGGGCCAGAGCCTGGTAGAGGAATGTTCCCCAGGAGCTGGCTTAAAGGTTGCCCATCCCATTTTCATTCCTATACCCAGTTACTCTGGGCCCAGGTGTGGGGACCCAGGGGCAGAAGGCTGCTGGCTTGTCCACTCCAGGTGCTATATATGGAAAATCACTCCAATCCATTCTAAGCACAGTCAAGAGCCTTTATTATGGCGTGTGCTATGACCTCCACCTTGCCAAACCCACCAGCCCAGCCAAGAACGCAGTGGAGATAGTGGTTGCTGCAAAACAAGGAGAGAAAGATAGTTGTGTGGACAAAGGAGGCAGCAGGTGACCTAGGAGAGGAGCACAGCCACTGATCTCGCCATCTTTACCTTGTCATGACATGGCAGTCGGTACTGGTCTTGAACCTAGAAAGCCCAAGTCTGAATTCTGAGTTGACCTTGGACTAATTACTTACTCTCTCTGAGCTTGTTTCTCTTCCTATGGTCTGGAAGTAAAAATAAACACCTAGCAAAGATGTCCACATTAAATGACATAATGTGGGAAAGAAGTGACAAATAATGGTTGTTCAACAAATGTCAAATATATATATGATATATATTGCATTGTCCCTGTGAATACAATGTAATACAATGTTTCAAGTGAATATATATATATTGAATGAATATATATATATATTCATATATAAATATACTTAATACATTAGTTAATTATGAGAGGAATTGGATACATACAGTATATATCAAATATATATATGAAAGAAACTCAGCATCCATTCTATTTTTTAATTTTTATTATTTTACTGTTTTTTTTTTTTTGAGAGAGGGTCTCCCTGTGTTGCCCAGACTGGAGTGCAGTGGTGTGATCACAGCTCACTGCAGCCTTAACCTCCCAGGTTCAAGCAATCCTCCAACCTCAGTCAAGTAGTTGGAACCATAGGCGCACACCACCACACCATGCTTATTTGTTTGTTTGTTTGTTTATTTATTTATTTATTTTGTAGAGATGAGGTCTCCCTATTTGCCCAGCTTGTGTCAAACTGCCAAGCTCAAGTGATCCTCCAGCCTCAGCCTCCCAAAGCACTGGGATTACAGGCATGAGCCACCACGCTCAACCCTAGCATCCACTCTAAAATGTGTCTCTGTTGTTCATACAAGACAGATTCACTCTCCTTGGCACAAGGGTTTGCTTCAGATTCTGGGTATTGTGGCTACATCACTGGCTAGCTCTGAACTTTAAAAGTTCCTCCCGCCTGCCCTCATCCCTTCTCTAGGACCACCAATAAGCCCTCCTCCTCTTCTCCCGGGATGCCACCTGCACACATGGCTGACCTCCTCTCCTCCCTGGAGTGACCAGTCTTCCAGAAGTGTATTGCAAAGGAAGGCCTTGATGACTTGGAAGTACTGGAGAGGAATGCACTCCAATTCAGCCCAACATTGAAAGCATCTGCCAGTGCTGGGCCCTGGGGCACAAGATGAGCAACCTAAGGGTTGCCAGGCAAGCGGAGGTACCAGATACACACACAGCTCATTCGAACAATAGGTGAGAGAGGGCAGGCGTGCCAGGAGGAAGCCGGACAGATGGGGTTCATGAGGAAGGAGGCCCAAGGAGGGCGCCCCCAGGAGTGGACACAGCCGTGGCTTCCATGCCTGCGGACACTGGGAAGTTGACCTCTCTTAGTCACCGGGTGATTTGTGCAGGAGGGGAGGGGTGGGGAGCTCAGGGCTAAGTGCTGACCGGACGTCCCTGTCAACACAATGTTCCGCCTGGCCGGGCCTTCATATATAAAGATATTTAATGAATTAGTTAATTAATGAGAGGAGTTTGATTGATAGATCATATGGCGCTCGCAGCAGGGTGAGTCTGACCCCGATATCGCCGCCTCGGCTGCAATCCGTCCCCCTCATTGGTCGGGAGAGCGCGGTCGCTCTGGCAATTTGCATGCATTTAATGTAGCTCTTTAATAGGATGTAATGTTAGCGAAAGCCAAAAGCGCAGCAGCTGTAACTTAAAAGACAGCCCCATTACTGCAAGCCTTATAATTAGGGTAAGAGGGAGACTCGGTCTGCCATATGTTAAACTCTTTTGAGGTTAATAGCTCTGTAAGATTTTTGCAATTTAAAAAAATTACACTTGAAGGATGATGACAAGGCTCATCAATGAAGCGCCTCTTCACTGGAGGGAAGGGACAGGAGGATCCCATGTCCCCCAACGTCCCCTTCCTTGGGGACATGGTGAGGTGGCCCCTGTCCTCCCGCAAGTCGCCCAGACTCCCTTCTTTCTTTCCTCTCTGCACCAGCTTCCTCCACCCGGCCCCATTGGCGCAAAGCTGCTCTCTCACTCCGTGGAGTTGGATCTCGCCCCCCCCC
>NW_016807677.1:3239750-3248571 GCF_001698545.2 Rhinopithecus bieti
CCCCCCCCCCCCCCCGGCAGTCTCTGCTTCCGCAGGTCACCGGCATCCCCCCCACGGAGTGAGGGCGCAAGGCGCTCCAGCGCGCGCCCAGGACCAAGGAGAAGCGCCGCGCGTGCTTACCTTGTAAAGTCGCAGGCAACTCCAGAGCAATTACGGGTCCCCGCAGGTTACCTGGCGCTGATTGCACAGCCGGGGCCCGAATCAGGGAACACGCAGCGAGCACTGCCCGGGGGGGGAGGAGAGGAAATCGCCGGGAATTTGCTTGGTAATTACCTGGCACAAGGCCCTGGAGGTGTTTGCCCCCTCTGTGCTACAGCCCACGCGGCTAAGGGACGCGACAGCGGTGTGGAGCCTGGTCCTGGGCCTGGGGGAACCGAAGCCGGCAAATGGACCCTGGAGCGCTGGCCCGTGTGTCCCAGCTGTGACATGTAACAGGAAGGCCTCCCGCCCGCTCCCCGCGAAGAGCCCAGCTGCACCCTCCTGGTCTCTGGTGTCTTTCTCGAGTGTCCCTTCCCCGTGACCCGAGAGCACCGGGTGGGGGGCGGTCATAGGGGAGTCGCTGTAGAGACGGGAGATGGTCTCTGGAGACTGGAGCAGCCTCCTCCCGCAGGGTCCCCCCCCACGGTCTGTGCTCGGTGGGGGAGCAGAGGAGAGCCGCCTGCTAGGCAGATTCTCTCCCCCAGGAGTCCTGTCTCCTGTGTCCTTCCCCTCCCCCTGGCTCCCTTGCGGAGCGCGTGGGTGTCGGACCAAATTCCTGATGACAGACACTCCAGACAAAACAACAAGGGATTGACAAAAAGAAATCCCTCTTATTTTTTTTTAAAGGGGCCCTTGTTAGAAGGAAACTACAGGACCAGTAAAATTACTACAATTGCACAATTATCTGATTATCTCTGGTACCAAAAATACATGAGATCCTTTCCGCCTCCCAGCTACTTAAAGAATTCTCAGGGACACTTCTTGGGAAAGCAGACAGGTCGCGCTTGTCAAAACCTGGAAAGACCAAAGGATATAAGGAAAGGGGATGTATGGGTGAGGATGGCAAAGGGAATCACATTGTAGATGCCTAGAGAGTAGAAGAAAAAGTTTAGAACAGGCTGGGGAAGAAATGGAATGCAGGAGAGAGTGTGGCAGAAGAGGGTTATGGCCATGAATTACATAAATCACAGCTAAAAGAGCTTATGAGATCATTTAATTCTAACATTATCCCTATTCTGAAGGTGAGATCCATAGAGGTTAGGCCACTTGTCCAAGGACTTAGGAGCTGGAAGGTGTGGAGGGATGAGGGTGAACTGGTTGGTGGTGGAGTGGCCCAGCACAGTGGGTCACAGCTGTAATCCCAGTATTTAAGGAGGCTGAGGCAGGAGGATGGCTAGAGCCCAGGAGTTCAAGGCTGCAGTGAGCTATTATTGTGCCACTGCACCCAAGCCTGGGCAACAGAATGAGACCCTGTCTTTTTTATTATTATTTTTTTTTCGGAGACAGGGTCTTACTCTGTCACTCAGGCTGAGTGCAATGGCACGATCTTGGCTCACTGCCACTTCTGCCTCAGGGCTTAAGTGATCCTCCCACCTCAGCCTTCCAAGTAGCTGGGCTTACAGGTGTGTGCCACCATTTCCTGCCAATTTAGTTGTGTTTTTTTTTATAGAGGCGAGGCCTGCCTATATTGCCCAGGCTGGTCTCAAACTCCTAGGCTCAAGCAATCCTCCCACCTCGGCCTCCCAAAGTGCGGAAATTACAAGTGTGAGCCACCTAGCCTGACAGACAGACCCTGTTTCTAAAATAGAAAGAAAACATAATGATAAAACAGTAAAATTAGGCTGTCTTCTACACCCTCACTGCCTTTTTGGGACAGAGATAATGGTCAGTTTCTGTGGTCAAGGTAGAAGAAATCTTTGTATTATACATCTTGATACAAAATGCTACCTATTGGTAGCTACTAAAAGTGAACACAACACAACAGCAATGGCTAACTTTTGTTAGTGCTCTGTGGTTTCTAAAGCATTCCCATCTGCTTTCTCACATAATTCTCTCTCCTATGCTGTTCTGTCAGTATCCTCCATTTTCAAATGACTTAAGCAAGACTTAGATGGTTAGGAAGGAGAGGATACTAGGAGCTGGTTAGATGAGTGAATAGGTGGAGGCCAGCCTCTGTTCCCCTGAGAGGCTGCCTAAGTCTCTAATATGGTTTGGATCTGTATCCCCACCAAATCTCATGTTAAATTGTAATCCCCAGTGTTGGAGGTGGGGTCTGGTGGGAGGTGATTGGATCGTGAGGATGGATTTCTCGTGAATGGTTTAGCACCATCTCCATGCTGTTCTCATGATAGTGAGTGAGTTCTCTAGTTGGTTAAAAGTGTGTGGCACTTTCCCACTCTCCAGCTCTCTTGCTCCTGCTCTGGCCATGTGGCATGCCTGTTTCCCCTTTGCCTTCGGCTATGATTGTAAGTTTCCTGAGGTCTCCCCAGAAGCTGAGCAGATGCCAGCATCATGCTTCCTATAAAGCCTGCAGAACTGTGAGCCAACTAAACCTCTTTTCTTTATAAATTGTCCAATCTCAGGTATTTCTTGATAGCAACGTGAGAAGGAACTAACAGCCTCTCACAACTTCTCCCCAGAAGTCTCACAACATGTCATGGGAACACCTAAAGTTCCAGAGGAGCCAAGCTTTGAGGGATTTCTCTACTTGGGATGGACAGAATGTATATAAGGGGCTGTATACATGAAGCTTGGTCACATGATTTTCTTTATGTTCATTACTTCTCTTCAGTCAGTGGCTTGGGCGCCTTTTGCGCTTGGTTGTGGTTTAGTCATCTGGAGCTACTTTCCCACGGGAAGGCGCTTCTCTTGGCCCACCAGCTTGAAATGTCATGGTTAGGTCACTGGCGACACCTCAGTTCTTTGATGGGAAGAGGTGCTGCCAAGCCCTGCGTGCAAAGTCCACAGTACTTCCTGTTCTCCCTGCCTCCTACCTCATTAACCAATCAGGGTTAGGAGTAGAACTCCTCATAGTGCTTCCCATCCTCCCTGCTGCCACTGCTCAGGAGGGCAGAAGTGCAGAGGCGCCACCTCCATGAGCCTTGGGAATGCCAAGCAGAGTCGAGGGCCACTGAAGCTTCCCAGTGACTCCTTAGCAGTCCAGGCCACTGCTCCATAATCACCACATCCCCACCATGCAGCCCCCTGCAGAGCACCGATGGCTGCTTGAGAATTACCATCCACAGATCAATAGCGGGGCGATTACTGGGCCTTGCACGCAGCCAGCAGGGCTCACTCTGGAGGAGTGTGGAGATGCATGCAGGAACATAGGTTCCCTTCATTAGGGCAGCTGGACTCCAGGTGAGACCAAAGCAAGGCTAGAGACTCCCAGGATGGGGGCTGGGAGGCTTTTGTGGAGCCATGGCTCTGAACTGAGGAGGAGTGAGTAAGAGAGAAGTGAATTGGCCTAAGAAGGCCTCTGCCTATCTGCCTATCTGCCCGGCTAATCAGCTCCCAGCATCCTTTCCTTCTACACACAGCCCACTTAAGAGAAGTTAATGAAAAGTAAACAAACTGATTTTTCCTATCAACTACCCCTTGATAGAAGGTCCCTTGGGCTGAAGAGGTCAATCCTCAGAAAAGCAGGATGTCTGAGGCCAGAGCAGGCACAGAGCTATAGCTTAAGGCTATCTCTTGATAAGAGCTTCTTCAACAAAGGCTGCAGGCTGTAGGGAAGCTTCTTCCCCCAAGACTCAAGCCCTCCATTTATCCATCAAACACCATCCCTGTGATACAGACACCAAGAACAGAAGGACAATCTGACTTATCCTTCCAGGAGTCTATAGTCTTGTAGGAAAAATAGAAACATGACCGCTAGACTTGAAGGATACTGGACATCTCTAAGTTCAACACCCTCAAATTACAGAGGGGAGGAAACAGAGGCCTGGAGAGTGAAATGACTTGAGTAAGGTTTCCCAGCTTCCAGGGTCCGATCTGCACCAGGTGGCCTGACTCCCACTCCAATGTTCTTCCCACCATGAGGCAGAATGAAGCAGGTGCCAGCCTCTGTTGCCGAGCCTTGCCAGAGAGCCTATCTCCCTTGCCTTTGCCTAGCCCTGACCACCTTCCTCACTGCTTCTTTCTTCCAAATTCAAATGCGTGATTAGCAGCCACTCCCCAATCCCTCCTGCTCAACCAGAGGTTTGGGGTTTCATTTCCAACCAGCAGAGGAATTGATAACATTTAAGTTATTCAAGTTACAAAGAAACGTCCTCCTCAATACCATCTGTTCTTGGGGAGGAGAGCCTTGGCCAGGAGAGACATAGAGAAAGTGGGGACAGGAAGAGAGGGGATACAGGTGGGGAAGAAGGATGATGAATCACAGCTGGAGGCCTTCCCTGGTCAATGAGGGGAAGGCATTTCACAATCTGCCTTCTTTGTCGATGCAGATGGGATAGGGTACTCCTTGTTGGTCTTCTAACATGCAGGACAAGCTCCCACCTCAGGACCTTTTCATGGGCTGTTCTATCTAGATCCCCCAGATATCAGCACACCTCACTCCTCCACCACCTCTCAGTCTTTGCTCAAAGGGCACCATGTCAGTGGAGAACTACCATGACCTCCCTACTTAAAACTGCAATACCCTTCCCCCAGAATTCAGCGTTCACCACCCCCCTTACCCTGCTTTCTAGTTCTCCCTAACACTTAATGACTTCTAGTTTAGTATTTAACTGATTTATTCATCATGTCTTTTATGTGTTTCACCTCTGCCACTACTAGAAAGCAAGTGTTGAGAGGGCAAGGGTTTTGTGTGTTTTGTTCATCGTACCTAGAATACTGCTGAGCATATAGTAGATGCTCAATAAATATTGGGTCAATTAAGTAGTGAATCAAGAGTCTTCAGATATGAGGGCTGAGAGAGACCTTGAAGATAAACTAATCTCTAACTCTCAATTTGCAGGTGATGAAAATAAAAGCCAGAGAGAGTAAGAGAGAGTTGTGTAGAGAAAGTGATGTTCAAGCAAGGTTTTCTTTTCTTTCCTTTGTTTTCCTCTTTTGCAACTCTTTCAGTTTGTGCATTTGTTCATTCATTCATTCTTTCACTCATTCATTCAGAAAATGTTTATTGGACACTACAACATACTAATCACTGCATAAACATAATATTTAAAATTTAAATTATTAACCATCAAAACAATAATTATTATATTTTAATGTAATATTGATCATTTTCTTCCAGGCATCTTGCTAAGCACTTTACATACATTATTTCATATGAACAACCATACACACTATTATTGGCCTCGTTTTGCAGATGATAAAATTAAGGCTAAAGATGCTACACGGCCTTCCCTAGCCACACAGCTAGAAAGTGGAAGAGATGAAATCCATGCTGAGGCCTGTTTGACTCCAAACTCTGTGCCATACCACTGCATCTTATCCCTGCTCCCCACTCTTTCTTTTTCCTTCCCGTCTCTGGGATCAAACCAAATGGCCCAATCGAGGTGGCAGGAGAGTCAGCCAAGGTCACCCCGAGCTGAGCCCTTTCGAGGCTGCACAATCCTGCCACTCCACTGGCTCCCTTGAAGCTACCTCTCCCTGTCCCATCTGCTCTCCTAGTCCCAGCCCCAAGCCCCAAGCCCCAAGCCCCATATACGAATGCCGGTATGACTCACAGCACCAAGATCGGTCCCTGGGAAAGAGGACTCATAAAACCTTACAGCAGTGTTATAACGTATTCTTAGCTTTCACAGGCATCCAGAGCAGCCGAAACTGGGCAGATGGGCAGGCCCCATAGACCCAGAATTGATGAGAACTGCTACAACGTTTGTGTGTGTGTGTGTGAAGACAGTACCGTCTTTTAGCTGCCTGATAGGGGAAGGGCAATATAAGAAATGAGCATTTCTTCAGCTCTTCACAGTTTAAAAAACACTTTCACATGTAATGTCCACCAGATAAGGTAGGTATAATTTCAGAGTCACAGATAAGGAAACCGGCAGAGAGCCAGAACTCAGAATTGGCCTTTCCTTCCTGAATTCAGATTTGGTGCTCTGTCCCTGGGACCAGCTGGCATGGTACTAACTCTCAGTGACCTCAGCTACATCTGCCCACAGAGACAGACCTTGGCAGCATCCTCCTCACGTAAGGGGGCACAGTCACCTAAAGTGGACATTGACACAACCACGGAGTCTCAGTCCAGGCCCTGTTACCAGCATATCCCAGAGCAGCCTCTGAGTACATTTCTGGGACCGA
The DNA here is from genome assembly GCF_001698545.2 of Rhinopithecus bieti. NCBI lineage: Eukaryota > Metazoa > Chordata > Mammalia > Primates > Cercopithecidae > Rhinopithecus > Rhinopithecus bieti. The sequence goes on from NW_016807677.1 coordinate 3,245,982, forward strand.
CACCCAAGGATAGGGGCTTTTTCACCCACATCTGTGCTGCAGAAGTCCTAGCTCGACTCCTTCACCTCCCTTCATGCTCCCTGACTGTGCTCTACAAGCCATCCCACCTTTCATGTCCAGTGCAGACCCACATTCGTGCCAGGCAAGGGGGCTCAGGGCAATGATGTGGTAACGATGCCTCACAGTTGTAATCACCCACACTATCTCATTTATTTGGATATATCTGAGTTCCTAATGAAAAATAAGTAAAGTGGGTCTTGTCATGCCTGTTTTACAGATGGGGTAACAGGTTCAGAGAAGTCAAGCAATTTTTCACATGTCCCACAGCTGGTGAGTAAGAGAAACAGGATCTGAATCAGGTATTCTGACTCAACTCCAAGTTTTCCTCTCTTCTCTTCGGTAAGTTTCTGATAGTCCCAGCTTGCCCCTAATTGCTCAGTTTGCCAATATTTCCAGTTCAATGGGTTTCCTGTTTCCTCCCAAATTGAAAGCTGGAGCTGATTCTCTTAGCTACTTTGGTCCAGAATGGGCATTTTTGGGCTTGTGAGTTTTTGAGAGTGTAGTTGAGCAGTATTCCTTATGTATCCATTTCCTTACCACTGACACTAACACCAGCCCCCAGTGAACACAACAGGCACCTCTAAGATCGTCTCACTTAGGCCTAAGCGAGGGACCCAGTTAATTCTCCTTCATCCTGCATTTATAGATCACTAGCCATTACACAGGAGAACACCTAGCATGGTGTATTAGTCCATTTTCACAGTGCTGTAAAGAAATGCCCAAGACAGGGTAATTTATAAGGAAAAGAGGTTTAATTGTCTCAGAGTTCTGCATGGCTGGGGGGACCTCAGGAAACTTACAATCATGGTGGAAGAGGAAACAAGCACCTCTTACATGAGGTGAGAGAGTGTGGAAACTGCCACTTATGAAACCATCAACTCTCGTGAGAACTCACTCACTATCATGAGAACAGCATGGGGGAACCTGCCCCATGATCCAGTCAGCTCCCACCAGGTCCTTCCCCCAACACATGGAGGTTACAATTTGGATTACAATTCGAGACGAGATTTGGGTGGGGACACAGCCATACCGTATCACATGATTTCAATTTTCTTTCCCTGGAAACGTCACCATGAGGCTTCTCCAGCACTGGTTCCTTTATGGCACCCAGCTCCTTGTGTGGTAAACAGGACCCTGCACTAATCTGGCCCCTTCCTGCTCCAGGAGCCTCATGTCTCTCTGTGCCTTGCCTCCCACTGTGCCCCAGTCACTAGCACTGCCTGCAGCCTCTCTAGGGACCCTGCTGTCTCACCCTCCTTCCACGCTGCTCCCTCCCACCTGGACTGCTCCCCTACCTGGAAGGCCCTACTCAGGCCTCTTGGCCTGGTAAAAGCCTACTCATCTGTCAGGACACAGCTCAAATGTCACCTCCTCTAGGAAGTCTTTCCTGGTACACACCCCCATCTCCCCTGCCGTAGAAATCCACCACCCCTCCTCTGCACAGCCCTCATTGAGTCCTAATTAAAAAACTAGCTCCCCGCTAGGTCTGAGAGCATTTTGAGAGCAGGAGTACTGTTTTATTTCTCTCATCATCTACAAAGCTTATCACAGAGCTTAGTAAACTGGAGATGCTATATGTGCCCTCACTGAATGTAACAACACATGAACCGATAAACAGTCAATTCCACTTTACCTGTGGAAAGGAAGGAAAGCTACACCAACGTGGAGCTTAAAACTTCCCCTACGTCTCCATCCACAGATGCCTGGATAAGCAAAATGTGGTAAATAGCATACAATGTAATATTATTCAGGCTTAAAGAGGAAGAATATTCTGACACATGCTGCAATATGGATGAAACTGGAGGAACTTGTGCTAAATGAAATAAGCCAGTCACCAACAGACAAACATTATGTAATTCCACTTATGTGAGGTACCTACAGTAATCAAATTCAGAGATAGAAGGTAGAAGGCAGTTGCCAGGAGCTGGAGGAAGGGAGTAATGGGGAGTTGGTATTTCATGAGTACAGAATTTTAGTTTTGCAAGATGAAGAGTTCTGGAAACCGATGGTGGTGATGGTTGCACAACAATATGCACTTAACGCTACGGCACTGTACACTTAAAAACACTTTTTCTCTCTCTCTTTTTTTTTTCTGATGGTGGGGAGGGAGTCTCACTCTGTTACCCAGGCTGGAGTACAGTGGTGCAATCATAGTTCGCTGCATCCTTGAATTCCTGGGCTCAAGAGATCCTCTCACCCTAGCCTTGCAAGCTGGCATTGCAGGCATGTACCACCACACCTGGTTGATTTTTTTTATTTTTATTTTTTAATGGGTAAGATGGGAAATTTTATGAGATATGTATTATGCCACAATTTTAAGAATGAAAATGATTTTCACCTATGTGTCTCAGGTCTTAGAGGATGTGGGGGTCACCTGAAGAGCTGGAGTAAGCACTGTTTGCTCCCTGGGCCTGCTTGCTTTTCATGGAGAGAGGAAGTTTTGAGAGCAGGAGAACAAAACTAGAGGGTCAGTCACTGGGACTATGTGAAAAACTATTTGTTTCTTTTTTTCTCTCTCTCTCTGTTTTTT
>NW_016807677.1:3249417-3264250 GCF_001698545.2 Rhinopithecus bieti
GGTTATAGGGGGAGGGGGAGGGTGGATGGTAGGGACAGGGAGGAGTGTAGCAGTCTGCCCCTCCCCAACAATTACAGACCGTGAGGTCTCAAGTCATCACACAGCATTTAGCACCCCAAAGTGGAATTAAACTCCATTCCAGCTCTCCCCTTCCCCATATAACCAAGGAAAAGTTGCATCTGGCCTCTACCTTACAGAACAGCATTTGGGAGATATATACATACATACAGGTTTGTTTCTGGACTTGCACAAATGCACAGCTGTTTGTCAACTTGCAGACTGCATTTCTGGGCTGTTTGGTTTTGAACGCCTCATGCCCTTTGGCCCCTGAGAATGCTGGGAAACCAAAATGGCAGCACCTTCCTTGGCCTGAACCTTGAATTTTTACCAGGACTCTCTCACGGACATCCTCTACAACCCTGCAGTGGATAGCCAAGGTGCTGGGGGGAACCAAGCAAGCCTCCTATGCAGAAGCACCAGGGAGAGAGGGTTGGCAGGAATTCAGCTTCCCTTCTCCAGCACAAGCCGTGAGGGGGAAGGACATTTGAGGATGGAGCCTCAAATGCAGGCTGATTGTGAAGAATGTTTCACACATGGAGCTCCTGCCAGGAAAGCCTGACTCTAAAAACTCCAGTCAATGTGATACTGTAGAGCTTATTTGTCTAGCACCTATTATTTGCAAGCTCTAGACTACCTGCTTTGGGGTTTTTAGTGGTGCCTATACCCTAGGAGGTCAACTGACAAGAACCCAACTAACTGTAATAAGGGGAAGGCTCAAAGTGCCAAGAGATGCATCTCAAATGCTGTAAGAGTTCAAGGGGGGGTGGAGGGAGCAAGATGCTCCAACCCTGGTAACATCTCCAGCCAAGCCAGCCTATAAACGCAAATAGCCTAGGGGGCTGCTTTTACAGGAGCGTTGGGAGCAGATTGGATCCCTGACAGGAACCATTATTCTTCTGAAACGGAAGAGTCTATCGCCATAGACTGACCACTCCTCCCCAGGCAGGCAGCTGAAGCTGTCCCAAGCCTTGGAATTAAAAAAGAAAGAAGATGCTGATGCCCCATCTGGTCTGGAAAAACAAGATACAGGCTGGGCAGAAACGAAGTCAGGCTTCAGGATGAGATAGGCCTGGGGCCAATCTTGGCTCTTCCACTCAAAACCTACATGACCTAAGGAATGACACTGAACCTCTCTGAGCCTTAGATTCTCCTTCTATAATATGAGGATGACAATCCTTCCATCACAGGGTTGTTACAAAAATGAAACAAAGAGGTATACTATGTAAAGTCTTTAGCCCAGACCTGGTATGTAAGCACTAACTTATTGATAGCTTGTATTATTAGTAGTATTAGTAGTAGCAGCATCTTTAGTGTTATTATTACTAAGATTTGCCTGGATGTTCCTTTTGAGCCACTCATTAATTTGTTCCATATCCCAGTAGGTCCTGGGGCCTTGGAAGTCCTCCCAGCACTGTGGGGAGATGCCTTCTTTCTGAGCTTGGGAGATTGGTGAAGGAGCCTGTGGTGCAATATTGTCATTAGTACCTGATACAGGGTTGTCATGAGGATCAAATGAGCTAAACATACATGAAGAGCGTCTAGTAGTTCCTGGCACAGAGGAAGTGACGGTGTGGTATAGAAGTGAAGATTGAAGACTCTGGAGGCAGACTCAGGTTTGAACCCCAGCACCTATCATTCCTAGCAGTGTGACCCTGAGCAAGTTATTTAAGCTGTCTGTCACTCAGTTTCCTCACCTGTGAATTGAGGAGGGAAATAATAGTGCTCATTCCATAGAATTGTTGTGGGGATTCAACGAGGTAACACAGGGTATTGGACTTGAATCCAAAATACCCAGATTTGAGTTCTGACTCTAGCAATCAACAGTTGTGTAACAGTAGACAAATGACTTCACCTTTCTGAATCTGTTTCATTGCCTGAAAACTAGAGATACTAATGCCCATTCTGGCTAGGTGCAGTGGCTCACACCTGTAGTCCTAGCACTTTGGGAGGCCAAGGTGTGCAAATCAATTGAGTCCGGGAGTTCAAGACTAGCCTAGGCAACATAGTGAGATCCTGTCTCTTAAAAAAAAAAAAAAAAAAAAAAAAAAAAAAAAAAAGCTGGGTGTGGGGGCAAGCCTATAGTCCCAGCTAATAGGGAGGCTGAAGCTAGAGGACGCTTAAGACCAGGAGGTTGAGTCTGCAGTGGATCACGATCCCGCCACTGCACTCAGCCTGGGTGACAGAATGAGACCTTGTCTCAAATCAAAATAAAAGTAAATAAATAAAAATAATGCCCATCCCACTTACCTTGATGGGTTAATGTGAGAATTAAAGCATTTTGTAAACTGTAATGAATAATAGAAGTATAATAGACAAATGAAAAAGTGAAGTTGTAAAGCAGCATTATAGTTTTCTTAGAAATACTATAATGTATACGTCTTGAGGAAAAGACATAGAGATAAGCATATGTGCTTGTACAGACATGGAACATTTTCCAAAGACTTTTTACCTTAAACTCTTCTGTAATAATTGAATATTTAAAAACAAACAAACCAAAAAACAAACATGTTTTCCTCCCACAACTTAAAACTAAAGCAAGATCGGGTGCAGTGGCTCACGCCTGTAATCCCAGCACTTTGGGAGGCCAATGTGGGTGGGTCACCTGAGGTCAGGAGTTTGAGACCAGCCTGGCCAACATGGTGAAACCCCGTCTCTACTAAAAATACAAAAATTAGCCAGGCATGGTGGTGTATGCCTGTAATCCTAGGTACTTGAGAGGCTGAGGCAAGAGAATAGCTTGAAGCTGGGAGGTGGATGTTGCAGTGAGTTGAGATTGCGCCACTGCACTCCAGCATAGGTGACAAGAGCGAAACTCCATCTCAAAAAAAAAAAGGCAATATCTCTCTGAACACTATGGAGTATTAGTAGATTGCCTAGAACTTCCGATACTTTGGGTTTTTGCCTTGACTATGATGTCAAAATGAACAAGGCTGGGCATGGTGGCTCACACCTGTAATCCTTTGGGAAGCCGAGGTCGGAAGATCACTTGAACCCAGGAGTTCAAGAGCAGTCTAGGCAACATGGTGAAACTCTATTTCCACCCAAAATACAAAAATTAGCCAGGTGTGGTAGCAAGTGCTGGTAGTCCCAGCTACTAGGGAGGCTGAGGCAGGAGGATGGCTTAAGCCCAGGAATTGAGGCTGCTGTGAGCCACAATCACACCACTGCACTCCAGCCTGACAGAGTGAGACCTTGTCTCAAAGGAAAAAAAAAAAACAAAAGAAGCAGCACCCAGCCACATCCCCACTCTTGGCCTCAGTTTTGTTTTGTGTTGTTTTGTTTTTTTACATTCTCAGAGAGGGGAGTGTGGGCTGACCTCTGCAAGATGATATCAGCCAGCCTTAGTGTGTTTCATCTGAAAAATGGGACGACCATTCCCTTTATACCACCAGCTTTATGAGGTTAGGGGTAAGATAAGGAAGTGATACCTATTAAAATAAAATGAAGAAAACAAAACAAAACGCTTTTAAATCAATGTATTGCCTCAAACTTAAAACAGGTGAACTTCTATACCTGTCTCAGGGACAGGTATCGGCCCCCACCCACAGCCCAAGGAAAAGATGAAAAACTACAGGCAGACCTCCCTTTACGGCACTTTGCTTTATTATGCTCTGCAGATTAGATTGTTTTACAAATTGAATGTTTGTGGCAACCCAGCATTGAGCAGGTCTATCAGTACCATTTTCCAACAGCACGTGCTCACTTCATGTCTCTGTGTTAGCATTTTTATCAATAAAATATTTTAAAATTAAGGTATATACTCTTTTAGACTTAATGCCATTGCACACCTAATCAACTATAGTGCAAACATAACTTTTATACACACTGGGAAACCAAAAAACTTGTGTGACTTGCTTTATTGCTATATTTGCTTTGCTATGGTCTGGAACCGAATCCGCACCACCTCCAGGGGTGTGCCGGTACTGTTGTTTCGCCCTGAGGTTCTCCGTTGGGATCCACAGTGCCTTTGATCCTACACACAGCCCCAGCAAGCCTAGGCCCCTCCCCTCCCATCCAGACAACCAGGAGAAGAACCAAACCCACAGACGAGTCCAAGGATCCTGAACCAAGGACTTCCGGAAGAAGCAAACTTCCGAGGACTGGGGACTGATCTAGGACTTCCCTCCTCAACCAGACAGCCCTGCACAGCCAAGGCGGGGGAGCCAGGAACCCAGGCTGGGAAAGTGGCCTGAGCTCCCTCTCCTGCCTCGGTGCCTCCCTAGCTAGGGGCCACACGCTCAGAAGCCTCCTGCCCTGTCCCCGCTCCCCTTCCCTTGGGCAGCGGCTGCTTGGTATTCAGGCCACATCACCCTTGCCTGTCTCCATTTGGAAACGGCTGTGTGTGACCTCTCTCTGTGTCTCTCAGTTGCCTTTGTAGGTTGGGGGAGGGAGAGAGAGGCGTCTCCGCATTTACTAATTAGTGGTAATTAGAAGGCAGGGCCCCGGTGCTCTCCTCGCAGCTGCTCCTAAGGACAGAAGCCGGAGGCTGGAGAGTAGCTCTAAACGGACATTGGATACACTCTGTCCCAGGGCGCTCTGGCCGGGCACCTCCCTCGGATCCCCGCCGCACTCCCCACGCAGCGGACACGCTCGTATCTCTTCCCATAGCTGCTGCTCCCAGGCGTTACTTCCGGGGCTAGCCCTGGATTCTCAGTCCCCAGAACGGCAGCCTTAGGCTATATCAACCAGGCCTGGTTCCCATGGTAACCAAAGCCACGCCCCTAGGAGACAGCCTCTCTGGGTAATGGGCAGGCTGCCTTCTCGGAGAGCGGAGGCTTTGGTTCTAGCTACCCTTGGAGTACGTAGATCCTTGCAAAGCCGAGAAACGGGACCAACTCCCATCCTTTGGTTGGGTCCCGATTCCTTTTCAGCTCCCTTGTGCCCAGGCAGCAAGTCCAGAACTCCAGTAAAACCTCAGCTCTGATGGTGTCTCAGCACATCTATCCCTCTTCCGGCTCATCTCAGTAGGTGGAGCAGAATTAAGTCGCCATGACCTGCCCCACCCCAACATTAGGCACCAGCTGTTGGGTACTGTCCATCCTGTCGATGCTTATTACTGATTCTGATCAACCTCTATGGAGATCCATTATCTCTAAACCAGGGAATGTACTATTAATTCCCATCTGTGCCGGATTACTTACAGTTAGTGGTTGGTAGTTTTCCATGGTCTCACAACACATCTTAATCAGATGGTGAGTGGGTTTAATTAGCCGAAGTATAGGTTGTATTTTTTTTATTCATATAACTACTTAATCTAATGGAAGCCTATTATCTGTGGCTTTTTCCCATGCATAATTATTGCTGTTTTTAATTGATGGTGCATCAGGGGTTGCAGCTACAATATGGCAGCTGGAACACAAAGTCGCCTCTCCCCAGAATGAAGGTTGAGAAAATGAGCTGTCAGTGAGGCATCAGATTTCTTGTTTTCATTGAGATTTGAGCTCCCATGTGGAAGCTGCCGGCTCCTGCCAAAAGAAAGGAAATGTGGTTCTCAGCTGGGCGACCCCTGGGCTTCACTGCTGCAAAATGCCCTTCAGGAGCCCTGGGGCTGGAGCCAAATCAGGAACAGCTGGGAAAGAGAGCTATTTGTCAATCCAACCAGATCATAAGCAACCCTAGGGCAGGAACCAGGTCTTTTTCTTGTTCTACTTTCTCCAATGCACAGGCCCTGGGATAGGCTCGCGTACCCTGTGTGTTCTCCATACGCATGCAGCGCATTAAACACAGAGCTAAGATGGTGCAGGAAACCTGGACGCTTGCAGGGAAAGTCACTTGTCTTCAACGTGAGGATGAATCTGAAGCTTTCCCTGCAGAGAGCGGGATCCACTTTCAAATATGGACAGGGGCTTTCATCCAATCTGCAGAAGATCCTGGCAGTTTCCATTTAGAAATAAGCTCCTGATCTTCAATAGGATGAATTGTCAATATTTCAGTGACCATCTGGGATAGAGGGAGATCTCTAAGAACAAAAGTGTCCCATTTACCCAGATTTATAGAAGAGAGAAACGGAAGGGCAGAATGATATCTGGTCAAAAGTAAGAGCCAGCAATTTTCTAATAACTTTAGAAAACTTGGGTTTCCTACAGATAAGCTATTTCTAGGGTTTGGTATGGGGAGCTGCCAGTTAGCAGAGCTCCCAGTTGACCCAGAATGGAAGGATTCCAGGGTCTTTGATCAATTTTCAGAGTACCTTGGGCAGAGCAGAACAGGGAGCCCTGTTCACCCCTAGAGAAGCTGAGATATTCACAGGACAGAGTATCATCTCTCCTGCTCTCTCTCAATCCCCGCTCCTTCTTGCCTCCAGCTCTCTCTAGACCTTAGCGTCAGTCAGAGGAAATCTGCATAGCTGGGTTCAAAGACTTATTTCCCCTCCTGCTTGTCTCTTCCTGTTAAATAATGTGACACAGAAAGGAGGCCATGGGAAGAAAAGGTGCTGGAGCTTTCTGGTTGAACTGTCTTTTCCAAGAGAGCCTGAGTTCCTGGGGCAGGAGGCCTGGACTTTCTCTCCCAGCGCACAGCCATGGTGGGCTATTGTTGAAGGTGGCTTTGGGTTTATTCCTTCTGTCCCATTTTGCAAAAATATTTGTACAGAGACTTCTGCGCCTGACCCACAGTCAGCAGCAGACAGGAGCCACGGATTCTTCTTGCAGCGTTTTACAGGGTGACGGATCAGATAATGTACACTTAGCGAGTGCACAAATAATGTGAATCAGGGTTGGCATAGTGCAGTGAGGTGTAAAAAAAGCAATTTGAATTGTTCTAGGGAAACGCCAGAGCCGCTCTGACATGCTTGCTTGCCAGAACGCTGCCCTGTGCCCCTCCAGAGGGCTGAGCTCCAGGCTCTGGCCAGAATGGCAACGAGGCTGTCCAGTGCTGCTGGCCTGGAGGGGAGCTCCCCCAGAGATGTGGAGAAGCTCTGCAACCACAAGGGAAGGGAGAGGGCATGAGTGGCCCAATGAAAGAGAGATCCATTTCACACTGGAGGGGATGGCTGGACCCGTGATCCGTTGAGACTCTCATCAGAAGGAGGGAGGGAAAGAGAGCAAGAAACACCAAACTCAGGATCTTTGGACAGGGCCACACATGAGCAGGCAGATTGATGCTGTACACCTACTTGGGGAGATCTATCCTTAGTCTCTGTGAACTCCCAGAAGTCATCTAGTCCATCCCTCTGCCTCCAGACAGAACTATGTCTCCTCTCCCACACAACAAATGGATTTCAAATGTGTTTCAACGACTCTCCAAAGGAAGGAGATTTTGCATCCTCTCTTAGTCACCTGTTCTGGTATCTCACAACGCCCACCTTCCGGAAGTTCTTTGCATCCAGCCTAAATCAAATCTCTCAGGCAGCCTTCAGCTTCCACATTTCATGAGGGACTGGCCACACTGGGCAACTTGATGGTCCCTGTGTACCATACGCCTAAGTGCAGCCCTGGACACAGTGCTCTCCTGGCCAGAGGAGGTTCTGGAAGCAGGTAGTCAGTTCCTCCCTCAGGTCAGCCCTTCCTTCTGCTGTCATTTCCTCTCCAATTGAAGCCCAAGCTTTGCCCTCCTCCCCTTGCTCTCTGACTCTGCAAAGCCATGGACTACCCAATGATGACACCCCGCAGGTTGATGAGGCTGATCCCCTTCTCGTGCCCTCTCTGTCAGCTTCTGTCCTCACAGCCCCTCCTTCCACCACGCAGCTTCCATGAGGTTTCCTGTCCAGAGTAGGAGACAGGCTGTTTATCACCATGACACCTGCTGGGCAGCCTAACCTTGCAGAGCCACAGAGTTTCTGCCATCCTCCCAGCCCTCGCTTCCCCAGCCCTCGCAGTTGTCTCCCAGCTCTCTGGGGAACCAAGGCTGTGCACACAGAAGATGCTCACTGCATTGGTCTGGATTTATTTTTCAATAACCACAAGCAGACACTGCCAACCTCCTCTATTAAGTCCCTTTGTCCAAGTCAAGTTCCAAACCTGAAACTCACCATCTGGGTGTTTTCTGAAACCTGGTCATAGGGAAAGTGGTAGGAAATCTCTTGATTGTTTCCAATGAAAGCCGATTATAGGGAGTGAGGGAGTTTTCTGGTGGCTCGGGAAGCTGAGAGGTTTCAGGATAATGGATGGCCAGGCTGCCACCTGCCCACCTGCATTACTGACCTCAGAGTGGCCAGGCAGGAAGCCCAGCACAGATTAAGAACCCAAACAAAAGGGAAGACAGGACAGGCCTGGGAACAGGCAGCCTGCTGAGGGACTGACTGAGGCCTCCAGATCTTTTTTTCCCAGGAAATCTTGGGACACATTTCCATGTTGTCTTTGCATAAATTTGTGTGCTTATTTGCATACATTTGCATTCCTGCAAAACACCAAAACTCCCAGAATATAAAATAAAAAGCAATTAATTAATTAATTGAGACCATGGATGGCAAATGCAGCCATACTAAAAAAATACAGGATCAGTAGGGGGCCCTGATCAAGAGACAGATTATCTAGATTGTCCCCCTAAGACAGTATGGTTTTGGGGACATAGTACAACCTGTTCTGAAGTTGTCTGTCTCTACCAGTAGACAGTGGACCTTTGAGAGCAGAACAGACAGAACTCTTTGATCTCTACATCCCTGGGCTTAAGCACAGGGTTTGTCACATATAAGACTATTAATAACTGTTAAGAGAATAAATGAACCAATAACTAAGTGACTAAATGACTCTCCTATAAATTGATGACCAGATGATAGGTCAAAAAGAACTGAAACTAAACCCTCTTAAAAACTGAGTAGATAAGGTTCAAATGAGCCTTTAGAGGGAAATGGGGAAGACAGCCTCACAGATCTACTGATCGGGGACATTGTTCTTCTCAAGCCCACTTGGGAAGGAGGTCTGGAACCAAGTCTGGATTGAGTCCAGAGATTGTGGGGCTGTCCCAGTCCAGGGGCAAGGGCTCCTGGACCTCAGAAGGCATAGACTTTGAGATATGGACCACACATGGCAGAAACAAGAGGGAAAAGTAGAGGCCATCAATCTGCCCTCCACCTGCCCATACTATGAGGCTTTAAGGTCTTCTGAACCTGGAAAGAGCCCAAGGAGGTGACCTGGCTCATCCTTTCTTGGTGCCTGGCATAAGGCCTTGCCCATAAAAAAAACTCAGCAAATTCCTATTTAAGTACCCTATTCATAATACTCAACAAATATTGATTGATTGATCGATTCTCTGATCACTTTCCAGAAGTCTTTAATCCTCTTCCCAGTCCCAGCTCCTCACCTATAGACATCGCCTTTCCTCCACACAGAGGGACATGTGGTTTTTGCAGACTCTAAGAGAGCCACCATTTGCTACCAGGGTATCACATGATGCTACTAGCCCTGCTATCAATTCTTGTAAGTAAAAAGTTCTACCTGATGTCTCACCTAATCCCACTTACTACAACATGACTCTTATTTCTTATCTCAAACTTGGAAACCTTCATTACTTTTCATTCAGGACACATCTTACCTACATTAATCCACTGTGACAAGTGGTTAAGAAAATCGATTTTGGAGCTGACTGGCTAGATTAAAATTCTGTCTCCGCCCTTCCTAGCTGTGAAACCTTGGACAAGTTTTTAAACTTCTTAGTCTGATCTGTAAAATGGGGATATCTACTTCATAAGACTGTCATGAGAATTAAATGAAATCATATACATAGGGTGCTTAGAACAGTAAGTGGCACATAGTAAATGCTGCTCTAGCATTAGCTACTATCATTTTACAATACAGCTCCTTGCCCTTGCTTCAGAGACAAAGAGAAAACAAAAATGGTTGACTGAAATGGATGAGGAGATGGGAGGAGAGTTTCACAGAAGTTACTTTTCAGGATGCAGAGTAGAGATTTAACGATTTTCTGCTTGCTATACATCTCCCAAAATACAAACTCTGAAGCCAGTGCCTGGAGAGATGCCAGGATGCTGTTTGGATAGAGAAGCAAGAGGTTCTCGGAAGCTGACCCAGGCATCTTCATCAGGGACAGTGGTGGAGCCAGGGATTTGGGGATGTGCCCCAGGCTTTGGAGATCAGGCTTCTCTGAAGCTGGAAGCCGCAGAAAAAGCAGCCTGCCCTGCCCTGGAATTAAGAACCAGGGCATCCTCAGGCTTCAGACACTGGGGAAGAGGCATGAGAAAAGCCCTCAGTTAGAGGACACTGGAAGATCTCCAAAAGGAACACTGCTGCTCACACTGCTTCTCCTGCCCTTCTCCTGGTTGTAAATGCAGCTTGGACACATGACCAAGAAAGATGACGATTTAAAGAATCAACTGGCTTATCCATCAGTTCCAGGAAAAATACCAACTCCAGCTCCGCAGTTTCCCTAAACTGATATAGAAGGCATGAAAAGAGAGCTGGGACCAGAACTGGCACAATTTGTCAAGTTCCTACTGCAGGGCCAGGTGCTTTATGCTAATTTAATTTAGTTTATTCTTTACAACAACTCTGAGACATAGATATTATTGTTCCCATTTTACAGATGAGCATATGAGAGACCACAGTTTTGTTGAGAATCGAAAGACAGCTACATGGAGGAGCTTGGACAAAAGTGCAGTTCTACCCAGAACCAAAGCTGTGCTCTTCATACTACTTTGTAGGACAAAGAGCACACAATAAGGAGAAAAAACTCATGGGGTGGAGGAAGAGGTGTTGAGAAAGGAAGGAGACGAAGGCACTAGGTGGGGGTTGGGGAGGCGAAAAAGCAGAAGCTGGAAAGTTGTGCACATCTGACATTAAGTGAATATATGCAAATGAGATGCAAATACCACATGCAAATGAGTAAGCAGTTTGGAGGGTGTGTGTGTGTGTGTGTGTGTGTGTGTGTGTGTGTGTGTGTGTTTTAAGCCAGCCTCTCAAGTCCACTTGGCACAATTGCAGCACAAGGCTTACCTGCCCAAAGCTAGCAGTATCCACGTGCAGAAAACGGGCTGGAAATGCCCCTTTCTCACTCTTGCTGTGGTCTCTTTCCTCCATCCTGCTACTCTCGTCCTTTGCCCTCCTCCTGCTCCCATCCCAAGACTGAGGTCAATCACACCAGCACCCCGCCCTCCAGACACTCCAGAAGACAGCTGGCCGTGTCAACCTTCGAATGGAGTGACCCCTCACCCCTTGATCTATCTCCACTTCTGTTTACCTTCACTGGGAGGCTTTCTCGCCACCCGGGATCAACAAATGCCATTTCCCTGACCTCACTTGTCAAACGATTCTCCCAGCCCAGTGCCTCCGTTTACCAAATGGCAGCAGAAACAAAACATACACTTTGAAGGGACCACTTCTGACCCTGGCCACACTCAGCAGCTTCTGAAGTTAAGCATGACAACTGTTTCTCAGCCTTGTCTCTGGAGAATCTTGGATCTGGAAGAAATCTTACAAGGTAATCTTATGAGGCACCTGCATTAGGTAGACAGTAGTTAGTAGCCTCTCCCATTCTTGAAGACGTCTGAAAAGAATCTCAGGCTAGCTCTGGCTATCCAGTCCAATTTTAATCCCTTCTTTTCTATCCCAAAGTTCTTGCCAATGTCTACTATAAATCTGTACTGCTGTAATGCCATCCTATTATCTACTCTATTGTCTTTAGTGGGACAAAGTAGTGAATCCCTACTCTTTTAACTTTTGATGTAAGAAAAGAATAGGGAATTGGAAATAATAAGCTTAGCAATACAGAGTTAAGGCACTATTGACAAAATGCTGGAGTTTTATTTTCTTCTACCTGCTCAGAAACCATAGGTTATGTTCAGGCCTCAGTGCAATGGCTCTGGAGACCTCCTGACTCTTGGCATGGGCAAATCACAGAATCTGAGAAAAGATTCTCAGAAAGATCTCCTGACTCTTGGCATGGGCAAATCACAGAATCTGAGAAAAGATTCTCAGAAAGATCTCTTTGCACTTTGTTTTTCATGTTTCCAAAAGAGGCTCAGGATAATAATTTTATTTTTAAAGTCAGTATCAGAAGAGTCATTTGCAAGATGGACTGTCCATGGAGGAAATCCTTAAAAAGTAGTATCCTATTGGCCAAAATATTCTTAGGAACGTACATGGTCCAGCTTAGAGTCTGCCTTCTCTAAGAAGCCTCCCTTTCCTCTCCAGGAATCATATTCAAATTCGAGATTCAACAAGTATTAAGTGCTTATTATGTGTCAACCACTGTGCTTGGGGCCCTCAGATCCATTATCTCTTTAAATCCTGTCATTATAGCCACCTTCAAGATAGGTATTTATCGCAATTTAACAGATGAAGGAACCAACGGTCATGGCTAATTCATTAACTTTTCAGTCTCTTTGGGACCTTAGAGTCAGGAAGTCCTCCCAAATGTCTACCTAAATTCTTTCTGAATGCCACTTTCCTCTCACTGTCCTCTGTTTAGTTGTGGAAAGCAAATGATTGGTAAACCTCTGCCTTCTGTGGCCCAGAGTTGGAGATGACTGCAAACTCCGCTCCTCAAACCATCACCACCCAACCCACATCTCCACCCCAGCTAGAAAGAAGTCAGCGCCTCAGAAAAGGTAAATGGTGGCAGAAAGACCCTCTGGCAGGATCATGGACAAAGTGACAGCCCCTCCCAATTCTCTGGCTTCACTCCAGAATGACTCACTATTCCAACTTCAGGCACTTTCTCTTTCTTTGATGTTGCTGTTCCTGGCATCCTCAGCAAGGAGACTCGGGAAGTAGGCTAGAATATTAAGGGGACACGTAGGTTGGTGACTGCATTAAATGTGGCAACTCTGGCATCTAAGTGGGCTGCTGTTTTGATAAATAGCATTTAACCATCCAGATCCTTCAGTTATCCACCTTCTGCTGAGCTAGTACTGAGATGAACTGTGCATGAAATCAGCAAGACAGACACGGTTCTGCCCTCTGGGAGCTGAGGTCTAACCCCCTCCTCGTGACGAGATCATCTCCATCAGTGGAGCCAGGTCTCTCAAATGCTGTGCATCAAGAAAGTTCCAAAGAAATCAGATAATACATTGGGGAAGGGCAAAAATTACAAGGTCTCCTCTAAGCCATTAGAAAAATTCCCAGTTTCCTCTGAAAATTGTTCTACATTGGATTCTTCTCTGTACAGATGGTCTCAGGACATAGAACAGTGTTGGGTACACAGTAGGCAACGACTATGTGTTGGATGGATGGCCAGATGAGTAGATGTCAGATGAATGGATACATAAAACTGGATCAAGAAACAGTAGGGAGAAAGACTCTCCTGATCCCCTTAAACTCACCAACCACACTAGGGGCAAATGACCTTGTCTCGTTGTCAAACGGCCATCCACACTCTGCCTACACTAGCCCCTAGGGAGCTTAGAAGTGCCTTCCTCGTATCTCTGTGGAAACGCAGTTCAGACACTTCACTCTGCCTGGGGAAGCTTCACTCTAAACCCAGGGACAGCTGGGATTATGCCTGGCCCAGAGTTCTTTATAAAGAAGCCTTAGACAATGGGAGCTGAGCTCCTTGGGAGACAAGAAGCTTTGTTAAAAAGACAGCTAGTTAGAGAGTGGACAGTATTTTTAAATGCATGAGTGTGCTGAATAATTAAGCAAAAACTTTTGTTTTCATGGAAAAATTTCCTCCAAATGCTACATCAAGCCGGGTACTGAATTTGCCACAGGCAGTTGTTGGCAAGATAGTGAGACTGTGTTTCTTCCAGTCCAGGGAATGGGAATTCGGATCAGACCTCCAGGCTATGGCCCTCAATTCATACATAGCCCAGGCTTCGTGATGCGGAACAGTCACTCTGGGCGTATTAGGAAAGGTCATTCGAAGGTCATTGTCTTTCCCCTGCCTCTGTACTAAAATCACTCATGCTCTTCCCGTGTCTAGAATGCTCTTCCCGTGTCTAGATTATCTTTTCGCTGGATCATAGTTTTACAGCAACCAGGCCAACTCCCATTCTACAGAAGAAAGCATTGAGGATAAGAGAGGTTAACAGTTTTGCCAAAAGTCCCACAGCAGCTAGACGGCAGAGCTGATACTCTACCGAAAATGCAAATTTTTTTTTTTTGAGACGGAGTTTCACCCTTGTTACCCAGGCTGGAGTGCAGTGGAGTGATCTCAGCTCACTGCAACCTTCGCCTCCCAGGTTCAAGCGATTCTCCTGCCTCAGCCTCCTGAGTAGTTGGGATTACAGGTGCCTGCCACCACACCCTGCTAATTTTTGTATTTTTCAGAAGAGACGGAGTTTTACCATATTGGTCAGGCTGGTCTTGAACTCCTGACCCCAGGTGATCCACCTGCCTCAGCCTCCCAAAGTACTGGGATTACAGGAGTAAGCCACTGCGCCTGGCTGAAAATGCCCAATTCTTAACCTTTATCATTTTCTCTGCCAACACAAATGGAATTCATCCTTCAATACCCTGCTCAAGTCCCCTCTTGCCCAATTGTTTCTTAATCTATCCCCCACAAACATCTTTCTCTCCTTCTCTAAATTATTTTTCAAAGCATTTTTTCTTTTTCCCTTGTTTTTTATTTTCTCTTTTATAATTGACATATAATCATTGTACATATTCAAGGGCACATAGTGATGTTTTGATATATATGTTATGTATAGTGATCAGGGTAATTAGCATATCCATCATCTTGAACATTTATTACTTCTTTGTCTTGGGAACATTCAATATCCTTCTAGCTATTTGAAACTATATAATATAAACAGTTACTTCTCAGAATGTTTATCCTCTGCATCATTCATGGTGTAATTGGCTCCTGCTAAATCATGTTGCTAGTTAACTATCATATGCCAACATCGTTTTTTATTAAAAAAAAAAAAAAAAGATCATAAGGT
>NW_016807677.1:3264543-3320269 GCF_001698545.2 Rhinopithecus bieti
TCAGCAGCTTCTGAAGTTAAGCATGACAACTGTTTCTCAGCCTTGTCTCTGGAGAATCTTGGATCTGGAAGAAATCTTACAAGGTAATCTTATGAGGCACCTGCATTAGGTAGACAGTAGTTAGTAGCCTCTCCCATTCTTGAAGACGTCTGAAAAAGAATCTCAGGCTAGCTCTGGCTATCCAGTCCAATTTTAATCCCTTCTTTTCTATCCCAAAGTTCTTGCCAATGTCTACTATAAATCTGTACTGCTGTAATGCCATCCTATTATCTACTCTATTGTCTTTAGTGGGACAAAGTAGTGAATCCCTACTCTTTTAACTTTTGATGTAAGAAAAGAATAGGGAATTGGAAATAATAAGCTTAGCAATACAGAGTTAAGGCACTATTGACAAAATGCTGGAGTTTTATTTTCTTCTACCTGCTCAGAAACCATAGGTTATGTTCAGGCCTCAGTGCAATGGCTCTGGAGACCTCCTGACTCTTGGCATGGGCAAATCACAGAATCTGAGAAAAGATTCTCAGAAAGATCTCCTGACTCTTGGCATGGGCAAATCACAGAATCTGAGAAAAGATTCTCAGAAAGATCTCTTTGCACTTTGTTTTCATGTTTCCAAAAGAGGCTCAGGATAATAATTTTATTTTAAAGTCAGTATCAGAAGAGTCATTTGCAAGATGGACTGTCCATGGAGGAAATCCTTAAAAGTAGTATCCTATTGGCCAAAATATTCTTAGGAACGTACATGGTCCAGCTTAGAGTCTGCCTTCTCTAAGAAGCCTCCCTTTCCTCTCCAGGAATCATATTCAAATTCGAGATTCAACAAGTATTAAGTGCTTATTATGTGTCAACCACTGTGCTTGGGGCCCTCAGATCCATTATCTCTTTAAATCCTGTCATTATAGCCACCTTCAAGATAGGTATTTATCGCAATTTAACAGATGAAGGAACCAACGGTCATGGCTAATTCATTAACTTTTCAGTCTCTTTGGGACCTTAGAGTCAGGAAGTCCTCCCAAATGTCTACCTAAATTCTTTCTGAATGCCACTTTCCTCTCACTGTCCTCTGTTTAGTTGTGGAAAGCAAATGATTGGTAAACCTCTGCCTTCTGTGGCCCAGAGTTGGAGATGACTGCAAACTCCGCTCCTCAAACCATCACCACCCAACCCACATCTCCACCCCAGCTAGAAAGAAGTCAGCGCCTCAGAAAAGGTAAATGGTGGCAGAAAGACCCTCTGGCAGGATCATGGACAAAGTGACAGCCCCTCCCAATTCTCTGGCTTCACTCCAGAATGACTCACTATTCCAACTTCAGGCACTTTCTCTTTCTTTGATGTTGCTGTTCCTGGCATCCTCAGCAAGGAGACTCGGGAAGTAGGCTAGAATATTAAGGGGACACGTAGGTTGGTGACTGCATTAAATGTGGCAACTCTGGCATCTAAGTGGGCTGCTGTTTTGATAAATAGCATTTAACCATCCAGATCCTTCAGTTATCCACCTTCTGCTGAGCTAGTACTGAGATGAACTGTGCATGAAATCAGCAAGACAGACACGGTTCTGCCCTCTGGGAGCTGAGGTCTAACCCCTCCTCGTGACGAGATCATCTCCATCAGTGGAGCCAGGTCTCTCAAATGCTGTGCATCAAGAAAGTTCCAAAGAAATCAGATAATACATTGGGGAAGGGCAAAATTACAAGGTCTCCTCTAAGCCATTAGAAAATTCCCAGTTTCCTCTGAAAATTGTTCTACATTGGATTCTTCTCTGTACAGATGGTCTCAGGACATAGAACAGTGTTGGGTACACAGTAGGCAACGACTATGTGTTGGATGGATGGCCAGATGAGTAGATGTCAGATGAATGGATACATAAAACTGGATCAAGAAACAGTAGGGAGAAAGACTCTCCTGATCCCCTTAAACTCACCAACCACACTAGGGGCAAATGACCTTGTCTCGTTGTCAAACGGCCATCCACACTCTGCCTACACTAGCCCCTAGGGAGCTTAGAAGTGCCTTCCTCGTATCTCTGTGGAAACGCAGTTCAGACACTTCACTCTGCCTGGGGAAGCTTCACTCTAAACCCAGGGACAGCTGGGATTATGCCTGGCCCAGAGTTCTTTATAAAGAAGCCTTAGACAATGGGAGCTGAGCTCCTTGGGAGACAAGAAGCTTTGTTAAAAGACAGCTAGTTAGAGAGTGGACAGTATTTTAAATGCATGAGTGTGCTGAATAATTAAGCAAAACTTTTGTTTTCATGGAAAATTTCCTCCAAATGCTACATCAAGCCGGGTACTGAATTTGCCACAGGCAGTTGTTGGCAAGATAGTGAGACTGTGTTTCTTCCAGTCCAGGGAAAGGGAATTCGGATCAGACCTCCAGGCTATGGCCCTCAATTCATACATAGCCCAGGCTTCGTGATGCGGAACAGTCACTCTGGGCGTATTAGGAAAGGTCATTCGAAGGTCATTGTCTTTCCCCTGCCTCTGTACTAAAATCACTCATGCTCTTCCCGTGTCTAGAATGCTCTTCCCGTGTCTAGATTATCTTTTCGCTGGATCATAGTTTTACAGCAACCAGGCCAACTCCCATTCTACAGAAGAAAGCATTGAGGATAAGAGAGGTTAACAGTTTTGCCAAAAGTCCCACAGCAGCTAGACGGCAGAGCTGATACTCTACCGAAAATGCAAATTTTTTTTTTTGAGACGGAGTTTCACCCTTGTTACCCAGGCTGGAGTGCAGTGGAGTGATCTCAGCTCACTGCAACCTTCGCCTCCCAGGTTCAAGCGATTCTCCTGCCTCAGCCTCCTGAGTAGTTGGGATTACAGGTGCCTGCCACCACACCCTGCTAATTTTGTATTTTCAGAAGAGACGGAGTTTTACCATATTGGTCAGGCTGGTCTTGAACTCCTGACCCCAGGTGATCCACCTGCCTCAGCCTCCCAAAGTACTGGGATTACAGGAGTAAGCCACTGCGCCTGGCTGAAAATGCCCAATTCTTAACCTTTATCATTTTCTCTGCCAACACAAATGGAATTCATCCTTCAATACCCTGCTCAAGTCCCCTCTTGCCCAATTGTTTCTTAATCTATCCCCACAAACATCTTTCTCTCCTTCTCTAAATTATTTTCAAAGCATTTTTTCTTTTCCCTTGTTTTTTATTTTCTCTTTTATAATTGACATATAATCATTGTACATATTCAAGGGCACATAGTGATGTTTTGATATATATGTTATGTATAGTGATCAGGGTAATTAGCATATCCATCATCTTGAACATTTATTACTTCTTTGTCTTGGGAACATTCAATATCCTTCTAGCTATTTGAAACTATATAATATAAACAGTTACTTCTCAGAATGTTTATCCTCTGCATCATTCATGGTGTAATTGGCTCCTGCTAAATCATGTTGCTAGTTAACTATCATATGCCAACATCGTTTTTTATTAAAAAAAAAAAAAAAGATCATAAGGTCTTGGAGGGCAGGAATTCTCCCTTACACTTCTTTTGTATCTCCTTCAGCATCCAGCACATAAGAGATACTTGATAAATATTTGTTGAAAATGTGAATCAATGGATAGATGGATGGACTGAAGGACTGAGTGATAGTGTTTACTAGGTACTTAATGAGTGAGAATAAACAAAATGATAAACTCATTAAATTATATCATGTCTATATTTGCTTAAAGCCTTAGCAGCAGCCAGGCGCGATGGCTTATACCTGTAATCCCAGACTTTGGGAGGCCCAGGTGGGCAGATCACCTGAGGTCAGGAGTTCAAGATTAGCCTGGCCAACATGGCAAAACCCCATTTCTACTAAAAATACAAAAATTAGCCAGTCTTGGTGGCCTAAGCCTGTAATCCTAGCTACTCAGGAGGCTGAGATAGGAGAACTGCTTGAACCCAGGAGGTGGAGGTTGCAGTGAGCCGAGATCGCCCCACTGCACTCCAGCCTGGGCGACAGAGCAAGACTCCATCAAAAAACAAAAAACAAACAAAAAAAACACGTAGCAGCAGCTTAGAGTTTACACACACACACACACACACACACACACGCACACAGTGTTCAGGCAGGCCGTTTCACTTCATATTCATTTTATAGATGATGAAACTGAGGCACAGAGAAAACAGAAGAAACCAGCCACTCTCTCACGGCTGGGAGAAGACACAGGAGGAATTAGAAGCCCCAGTTGAAGATACACGGTCTCATTCCTTTTCAGTGGATGTTTGTGCCTTTAGACTAAGGGATGAAGAGAAAGTGAGGTCTCCTGGAAAACGTAGGGCACCTTCCAGTGGCTTTTCTCAGGCCCTGGGAAACTGAAAGAAAATAATTCCACTCTTCAGAAAAAGGAGAAACAAATAAAGAACACATAGTAAACATTTCTTCTTCATACCCCAAATTACAGGTGTGACTAGTAGCTTATTAATTACAAAACTGTCTGATTATGCTCTAATGAAGGCATGGCCTTTTTTTTTAAATTCTCGAAGTACGTGTAGCAAATTTTAGCATTAAAAATTACTCGAGTCAAAATTACTAACCAGTATGGTAATTCTTTCCGAGGCAACTCTAGACTTAAAGTCATTTTCCCTACCAGTACCACCCGATAGAGTAATTGGCTGCAATTAGCAATGACTTTGTCATTCCTCTCAGAATCTGGCTTCAGCGTCCATGAAACATGCAGATCTTCTTCTCTTTCCCAGCAGGGACTCAGAGCTTCTGCAAATCCTGTCCTCCATTTAGAAAGGAAAAAGAAGGTATTCCTCTGTGTAAAACATCATAGAATCACAGAGATGGGGGAGGAGTGGATCACGATCACTTGGCCCAGAGTTCCTGAATGGGCAACACAAAACAGAATTTTAGGTGGCCCACAGATGAGCCTTAAATGAACTTAATAGTTTGTTTCAATATACATTAGAGAAAGTATGACTTCCACAGCAAACCCATTAGTATGTTCAGAGTGAGTACAAATTTTAAAAGTAAACCAATTGAGGCTGCGCATAGTGGCTCACACCTGTAATCCCAGCACTTTGGGAGGCCAAGGCAGGTGGATCACTTGAGGTCAGGAGTTCGAGACCAGCCTGACCAACATGGTGAAGCCACATCTCTACTAAAATACAAAATTAGCTGGGCGTGGTGGTGTATGCCTATAATCTCAGCTACTTGGGAGGCTGAGGCATGAGGATTGATTGAACTCGGGAGACGGAGCTTGTAGGGAGCCAAGATTGTGCCACTGCACTCCAGCCTGGACAACAAGAGTGAAACTCCATCTCAAAAAAAAAAAAAAAAAAGTAAGCNGAGTGAGTACAAATTTTAAAAGTAAACCAATTGAGGCTGCGCATAGTGGCTCACACCTGTAATCCCAGCACTTTGGGAGGCCAAGGCAGGTGGATCACTTGAGGTCAGGAGTTCGAGACCAGCCTGACCAACATGGTGAAGCCACATCTCTACTAAAAATACAAAATTAGCTGGGCGTGGTGGTGTATGCCTATAATCTCAGCTACTTGGGAGGCTGAGGCATGAGGATTGATTGAACTCGGGAGACGGAGCTTGTAGGGAGCCAAGATTGTGCCACTGCACTCCAGCCTGGACAACAAGAGTGAAACTCCATCTCAAAAAAAAAAAAAAAAAAAGTAAGCCAACTGAAAAAAGAAATATTTGAAGCTCTGACGAAACTTATGAAAATAGTGTGTGAATAAATTGGGGTTTGGAAAATTCTGATAACTGTACACCCTCTTTTTATGGGACCAGAAACTGAAGCTCTGAGAAACAGCCGTGGCACCAGAACCCAGCTCTGGTCATTCCCGGACCATTTTTGCTTTTCTCTGCACTATGCAACATCTCCCTTTACCCCAGAGCAGTGGTCATAAACAATGTGAGATTGGCCACCCCTCTTTTGTGTGTAGAAAGACACACTGTAGGATGGCCTTTCCCTTCCCCAAGCCCTCGCCCATTCCTCTCCTTCTCCAAGGTCCTGATTCCCCACTGAAGGAACGAACTTATGCTCAGATAATTTCAATATCTACCCTCTGCCCCGTGGCGATCACGCACCTACCAAACCATGCTTGTCCTGGAGCCCCAGTCCTTCATGGCTCCGTATCAAACCAGTTACACCCATGGCTTAGCATGCTTTTCTTTACTATGAATAGTTACATATATGTATTTTTAGAGCTGCTTCCTAGAATCAAGAAAATGTTTCTAATGGTGGCATCACAGGACGACAAGGAGACAGGAAGGCTTCTTATCACCTTTCAAACACGAAACTGGGAGATGTTCTTTCAACTGCCAATGTTTTGGGTCCCTGTGTCCCACTCTTATGAAAGAGTTGTTTGATTTACACTGCTTTGCAAACAGTCTTCAGCTATGAGACCTCCTTGCTGACATGATCCTTCCTGCCCTCCAGCCTGAGTTGCACAAACGTTGCATTGATGGTATTTATAAGGTCCTGTGCATGTCACTGAGCCCAAATGCTATAAGCAACCAGGTCATCTGCTCCCCAAGATCTGATCAGGTACCCCAGGCCAGGGAGCCAAAAGAAGGGTGGTACTTGCTAACCGGCCCTATCCACTGACCAAAAATGGGTACCTCTTTTAGAACTTGAGGCCATGGGGACTCTTACCCTTTCAGAGTTTAGGAGTCTAGAAGTGTTACCTCATGACTGCTCATTTATCCTGAAGCCTCTGGCCATTGCTGGCCATCCTACGCCCCTTCTTTACCCTAAGTCTCCTGGCCACCCTGGGGTAACCCCTAGGTGGCTTCCACATCTCCCTCCAGATCATGAAGGAAAGATCTCTGCAGGTTCAGCAAGTCTTAGTGTTGAGCCAAGTGAAGGCAAGAGTAAGACCCAGCTCCTTGCTAGGCCTCAGTTTCCCTGACTATAAAATGAAGGGACTTGATGTAGGTACATTCCATTCCCCATCCATTAGTCCTTGACCTCTTCATAGCACTATGCTTTCAAACATTTTTCTCTTGTGGGTTTTAAAAATTTTTGGTGTCTGGTCATCTGCATTCTCTACCAAAGATAAAAGAGCTCAGAGATCACCTGTTAGATACCGTCATAGAAGAGCTCTTCATAGTTCCTTCTTGGCCTTGACAAAGACTTTAAAGCCAGAGAAGTGACAGAAATCCTTTCTCTTGAAGGCCTGGATGTCAGAGAGTGAGGGATATGAAGCAAAACCTGGATTCAAGGCCTGGCTGTAGCCCTGCTGGTCGAGGGCTGTGAGCAAGTTTCCCAGCCTTTCTGAGCCTCAGTTTCCTCATCCATACAATGGGGAAATAGTAGCTCCTAGGTCACAGGGTGCTCATGAGAAGTAAATGAAATAATTTACATAGCTGGCATATAGAAGGCATTCAGCATGCGCTAATGGTTAGGATTTGAACAACTGCTTTCTGAGAACAAAACCAGTTCCCTTAAAATCAGCCTACTTCCATTAATGACTTTCTCCCAAACCCTGGATTTAAATTGTGTGTTCAGTTTTACTGGAAAACAAAAGAGAGGAGGGTGGAAGACTGGATCTGTTGCAGACAGCCAAAAATCACAGTCAGCATTGGCCCTACCCAGATGCGCAAGGAACAGAGAGGGTCCCTGGAAGTCTGGGTCACTGACTGGTTTCAGAGTTGCTAATTAAAGCCGGAATCCTTGTTCCCGCCATTACCAACCCCCATCACCCCATCCCTTTCCATCCCCTCTCCTTTCAATCAAACACTTCAAAGAGGTGCCCGGAGAAGGGAACTGTGAATTCTCTGCTCACTAGTTTACATGAGAGGAAACCAAAGAATGTTTCTTTTCGAGACTGTGTCTGCTCATCCAAACCAATTTTACTAGCTGGGGGGACTTGAGCTCAAAGGCAGGCCCAGGGGCTGATGAAATTCAGATGTGAGGCCGCAGAGAGCTTGCACCATGGACAGGAAAATGAGAGGCGCCCAGCAATGCTGGGCTGGGCAAGGGCCAGGACAGCAGGAGAGGGCGCAGGAGAGGGAGAGAAAGAGGCACTGTAGGGATCAGAAGAGGGAGAGGGGGCGCCCAGGGAGAAAAGCAGATAGTGAGAAGAAAAGAGCCGAGAAAGGCAGAAAGAGAAAAGAGGAGAGAGGAGAAGAGAAGAGACAAAGCCCGAGAAGGCATTTTATTTTTCTTCTTTAAAGAGTGAAAAAAACAAACACTCCAACTGTTTCAACTGACGGGGAATGTTCATCTGCCGAAGGCATTATTAGGACGGGAGATAAGGAAACCACGGAGATAGGAAATAATTATTTTGTATCTGTCTTTATAAATGAAAATGAAGGGCATTAACTTAAATAGGATTTAGATTTTCAGGGACAGAAGGGAATGAATTAGGAAATAATTCTGATAACAAAGGAAATGTTTATTAAAAGGTCGGGGGGGGGGGGGGCATTTGAAACTAACAGGGCCCCTTGGGCCAGATTTAAAACCCCTGCTAAACTGTGAGGGAGTTTCAGCAGGGCCAGAGCTGCCGGGTCCAGTGGGTACCACTTGTGTGAGATAACTCAGCTCAAGGCAGAGGATCAGTGGAAAAGATGACTGACCTTCTGGCCTGACTTGGAAGTCAGTGGCCTGTAACTCAACAGGTGGGAGCCAGGCAGCTGTGCTGAGAGCAGAGCAGAAGTGGGCAGAGGCATCCTGAGCTGGACTCAGCTTCCTGCAAGGATCCTTCATCTTCACTTCCACCCTCCCGCTAGCTTGTGGAGGGGAGGGGGTGCTACATGGATAAATTGGGTGGGAAGGGAAAAAAGGAAGGAGCCACATCAGTGACAATGCCATATTCACAGATCCTCACAGCCTGAACGCCCTCCATGAAGTCCTCTGTCTCCTGGATATGTACCCAACCAGGCCAGATGGAGCTCTCCCCAGCATTTCTTCACTCTTTCTACGGAGGCACCTGGAAACCTGCAGTCAGGAGCCTATACTCTGGCATCATATTGCCTGGGTCTACATTCCGATTCTGTCTCTTTCAAACTGCTGACCTTAGATGAGTTATTTCAATTATTTGGACCTGGCTGGACGTGGTGGCTCACACCTGTAATCCCAGCACTTTGGGAAGCCAACATGGCAAAACCACATCTCTACTAAAAATACAAAAAAAAAAAAAAATTAGCCAGGTGTGGTGGCACATGTAACCTCAGCTACTCAGGAAGCTGAGGCAGAAGAATTGCTTGAACACGGGAGGCAGAGGCTGTTCCACTGCCTCTAGACTGCACCACTGCATGCTAGCCTGGGCAACAGAGCAAGACTTCATCTCAAAAAAAAAAAAAAAAAAATTACGTGGATCTCAGCTTTCTCAGATGTAAAATAGAAATCTAATGATCATACCTCTCTTACAGGGTAGTTGGAAGGATTAAGTGACATAATATTAAAAAGTTCATTGGGAGGCCAAGGTGGGCAGATCATCTGAGGTCAGGAGTTCGAGACCAGCCTGGCCAACATGGTGAAACCTTGTCTCTACCAAAAATACAAAAATTAGCCAGGCATGGTGGCACTTACCTTTAATCCCAGCTACTCTAGAGGCTGAGGCAGGAGAATCGCTTGAACCCAGGAGGCGGAGGCTGTAGTGAGCCAAGATGGCGCCACTGCCCTTCAGCCTGGCCACAGAGTCAGACTCTGTTTCAAAAAGAAGAAAGAAAGGAAGACAAAAAAAAAGTTGATAGAACAGTAAATATAATAAATAATAAAATTATAGTTATTATAACACAATTATTAGAGGTATCCTGGCTAACCTTCAAAACCAAGTAAGTTCTTCTTTATGTCTACACTTAATGCCTCCTCCTGTCATTTGGGCCTCTCCTGATTGAAAAGCCTTGCCACTCAAATCCACCTACATGTCTGCCTGCCTTGGCCTTGATTTCTGTCACAGAAGTGGCTCTTCCTCACCCCTCCTGTCCTTCTCTTCCACCCCCAGCAAGGTTGGAGTTGGAAAGCTTTTCAACAGCCAAAACTAGTGTCTGTAGACTGACCGTGTTAAAGACTCCAACAGGAGAGGGAATCAGAGGCTCAAGTTCAGAAGTAAGGGAAGCCACAGTTTGCCATGGCCTAATCTCCCAGAACCATGTGGCAACGTGAAGCTTGGAGCGTGTTTCGGAGCTGCAGGATCTGCCTCCAGTGCTGATACTGTAAGTACCCAGGACACTTTCCAGGGGCAGAACTTCACACGAGGACTCCTTTGCAGGTGTCTAAGCTTAGCGTTTCTATGAGGAAATCAGGGGGCTGGCTCTGTGGACTCACTGAAAGCTCTCTGCTGACAGAATCAGGTAATCAGCTAATACCTGACCCCGTCGCGTCCTGAGCCCTGGACTGATACATAACAATGTCATCAGGCCTGCCTTCTAAGAGCCTTAGCCAGCTTACCTCCTCTTTCAGAGAGTCTGCCCTGGGTAATTATTCCAAACTCGTGCCTGTGAGGAGGGTTAAGTGTCCTGTCCCTGTAATCCTCTGGGATGATCTCTCATAACACCCCCTTCTCTTCACATTTAGCACTCCCGAAGTTCTGTGCTGGCTCTTGGAGATGGTAGCTTACTCCCGCCAGTGGGTAGCTACCTTAGATGATGAGTTCTTGAGAAAATGGTTTGGGACAAAAGATTGGCCCTGGGATCTGCAGAGGTGGAGGCCAGGAGGAGATCCCCAAGTGCACCTGTTCCAGGAATCCCAAGCTGAGAGCTAACCCTTCCCAACCAACCTTGCAAATAGTCACTGGCCCACCCATTCAGGTCAATGGAAAACCAGTGCAAATGAAGTAGCGGAGACCCAAGATGTCCAACTGCCTCCAGTTTAGGAGCATTCCAAGGAGGGGGAAATATTTGACATGTTGGTAAATCAATATTTGTGTTTCTGCACAAAACCAGGAGAGTTACCTGCTCCTCAGTCTGGAATGGGTACCTGCAGAGTGGGAGGGAAGAGACAGCCTAGACTAGAATCTCAGCTCTGGACTTCCCTTAACCACCTCACTGAGTGTCCTGAATTTCCTCTTCTTAAGAAAGGGGAGGTCCTTTTGTAGTTCATAAGCGAGATGATTGGGTGTTCAGGCACATGTGTGAGATGTGCCTCCTTCAAACCTTGTTACAAAGTCAGCACATTACTGGCCTGACACGAAAGAAAAAGCGGGGAGGGGGAATAATAGTATCAACCTCACGGGGATTTCTGAGAAGATTAAATGAGCAAGTAAGTGCCAATTGCATAATGGCAAGCACATCGTGAATGCCTAATACACTTCGGCCTTTTTAAATTGCTTTTATACTCATTCAGCATTTTATAGTTTACAAAGCGTGTCCACATATACGTATTAACTAATTCGGTCCTCACAGCATCCCTGTAAGGAAGTCATTATGGACTCCAAGTTTGGGGGATGGAACGTCAAAGCTCAGGGAAATCTAATGATTTGCCCAAGGTCAATAATTCATATTTTTAAACAATCCAATCAAGACCAGTTGCTTGCTTAGGATTTTGACCTTTTGGTACAGGTATCAAGAACCAAATACCAAATGCAAATCATTACCCAATTCCTTGAAGTGTCTTGCCAAAAGGGTATGATTGTGGTTTCCTGCTGACATGACCTGCAGCTGTACCTGAGCTGGACCAGAACTTGGCACTGTGTGGGGCATTTGCAAGGTTGAAGAGAGATCAGTGTCGTCGTGCAAATTATTTCAAAGCCATGAGGATTCAGGGCTCTGTTGTAGCTCAGTGGAGAGTGTAGACAAGAGGGTGACAATGTCACACATGAATAATGCATAGAGGGTGCTAAGCTTCAGTTTCAGCAAGATCCAAATGCTCATTTCATCTTTGATTTCTCCTTCTGGCTGTGCCATTCCCCATAGCCACTGATCCCGGGGCCTTCTGCTGGAACTGTATGGCCGCCCGCTAAATTGGCTGTTCTTGATAGTGAATAGAAAGAGGAGGGGGGCTGGAGGCAGAGAGAAAAAAAAAGATAAGTCGAGGGGAGGGGATTAGGGAAGATGAAAGAGGGAGATGAGAGAAGGAAGCTCTTTCACTGTACTACTCTTACACAGACTGCCACGGACCCCGAGAACTTGGGGAGGTTTTGTTCCAGGAGAACTTTTCTGGTCTTTTCACTGTGTGGCTGTCACAGACTGAACTCACTTCTCAAGAAGTGGGAGCGGTACAGGGCCGGCCCCCAGCCTGATGGGGAGAACAGCAGAGGAGTCCTGCCATCGTTTGTAGGTGAGCGAAAGGAGACTTTCAGACAGGGCAGAAGGCAGACTTTGCTCAGCATGACCCAAAGTTCAGCCTCAGGAGATGAACACAAATATGGAAATGATAGCACAGATTCTGGGGATGTGGCACAGGCGGCTTCTGCCCCGGCTGCGAATCTAGAAACAAATGAGAGCTCCAAAACCGGCTTGTTTGGCTTAGCGAGAGGGCAGGTGCCAAAACAGCAAATGTCACCCTCCCCGTTAAGCCTGGGCAATTAAGATTCCCATTAGTCCTGGAAATGGGATACCGCCTCTGTGGGGTCAGAAGGCCAGAGGCTGCAGCAGCGTCGCAGCATCAAGGGGGAAGAGAGGACACAGAAAGACTTGTGATGTCAGTCCTAGGTGAGGCCAGTCTGTTTTAAGGAGATGTTCTAAGTTCAAACCCAGGGTAGATGGGCTTTGGCAAGCACAAGTAGAAAGATTTCCACCTGTCCCCTTCTTAAAAATCAGTAGGTAGACTGACTACTCTAGGATAAACCACCAAGAGCTTTGTTTTCTTTGGGGCAGCCATCTGAAGCAGCTGCAGCTGATTTTAATGAGACATAATAATATTCTATCAGTTCTGTGAGCTATAGACTGAGCCCACTGAGGGAACCTGCTCAACCCCCAAAATGATCAGACTTGTCAAAATATGATCATTTTGTTCCTTATTATAAATGAAAAGAAGATATGATTTAAGTGTCATCCTCTGGGTATGGGAGCTGCATTCCTATAAATCAATCATCCAAAATAAACTCTTTGGAGTGATTTCACTACAAATATGCTGCAAACAATTTCTTTAAACAAAGCATAAAAGTATTACTGTAGCTCTGCAACGTCAAAATGGCTTTAGACATGCATTTTTGGGTTGCTGGGGTGTTCTTTGCTTAAAATATGTTATTTATGGTGTTGTGCTTGACAGGCGAAGTCAGTGCTGACTGCCTGCTGGAAAACCCTCCCTCTTGGTTGCCTGTCAGTCCCCAACAGTGAAGATGGTGAAAGAGGACAGGTGCCCAGGGTAGGGAGAGGTCCAGGGGCCAGACTGGGGTCCCTAGACTTTGCCCATGTGACATTTTTCATCTTCATAATGGCTCCCATTGTATTGAAGGGTGGTAAGCACATAATTTCAGGCTATAGGATTCCCAGGTCTGTTACTAGCCATCAGACTTAGAAAATCACACAATGATTCTTTCATTCAGTTTTCTTTCTTAAAATGGGGACAATGGTGACAACAATAACATCTAACTCATTTGGTTTTTGTGAGGATCCAACAGGGGCAAACATGGGAAAGCACTTAGCATGGTGTCAGCCCACATGGTTGCACCAGGTCATGTTAGTTAGCTATTGTTGTTAGTATTAGAAACCCAGGGAGTTGCAGGGCATGGTGGCTCACGTCTGTAATCCAGCACTTTGGGAGGCCAAGGCGAGCGGATCACGTGAGGTCAGGAGTTTGAGACCAGCCTGGCCAACATGGGGAAACCTCATCTCTCTACTAAAAATACAAAAATTAGCTGGGCATTGTGGTGCATGCTGTAATCCCAGCTACTGGAGAGGCTTAGGCACGAGAATTGCTAGAACCCGGGAGGCAGAGGTTGCAGTGAACCAAGATCGCGCCACTACACTCCAGCCTGGGCGACAGAGTGAGACTCCTTCTGAAAAAAAACAAAAAAAAAGAGAGAAACCCAAGGAATTTTCTGTCCCAAGGAGGTGCTATGGAGCAAAGCTATGCTCATAAACTGTAATCTGCCCTAACATGATGTCTTCACTTTATTCTGTCCAGAAAACTAGACTTGCAGAGGACAATGAACAACTCTATGCCATAGAGTTCTGGAGCCCCATCTTCCACTAAGGTGCCTGTATCACCAGTCTCAGAAAGAAGGCAGTGTGCGGAAGGAGGTGACGTACTAAGAGTTTTTCTACAAAGTAGATTTGTCTATCAAGCCCCATGTCACCGGCTTTCCATCTCTCTCTACTCACCTGGACAGGCATTTCTTCCATGCCACATTTTCGTAGTGCTCCAATCTGTCCACATTTTAACAACCTTGTACCTCAGTCGAGATAGAGTCTGAAAAGTTTAATATCATGTCAAATGAGAGAGCCAATACAACTTGACATTATTAATATGATGTCAAGGGATTTTTTTTTCCCAACTGCTTAGGGAAAAAACATTGTGTCCCATTAAGTCGAGCTCCTTGCACGGAGAAATATTAAGTGACTTTTCAATGACTACCAGCTGGAACTATCAGTTTTTCTTCATAAGCATTGCTGCCGTCGATTCTGAGAGGCCAGTTGAGAACCTGTTATGAAGATGCTGGATAAGCTGGTGCAATCAGAAAAGCTTTTAGGTTTCCCTGGGATCCCTCTTTAAGTGGGGCTGTGTATGGAAATGGGGATATGAATTATTAAAAGGCTTAAACACACTTGGCTGAGAGAGCATGGGCTTCATACTCCCTCTGTCCATTTATCCCCAAAGGACTGCAGTAGCCTTTCAGGACAATCTGCTGTGGACTGGAAAACCAAGGCAAGAGTCCTGGAAAGAGGAGAACACAGGCCTTCCTCTCCCTGCCTGGCACCCCTGCCCCAGCCATCAGTGGCATCACAGTGGGCGCAAGAGCTGCTGGTGTGGTGTGGCCCACTGTTCCACCCTGGCAAGGGAGAGGGGCATGAGTGCCCACAGCTGCTCCTGGCCCTTGCTCACACTGGGCTTCTGGGAAGGACGCTGTCAGGAAGCAGGGGGTTGGGGGGGGCCTCTGTTTCTCTTGGCCAGGGTCCATGGTTGCTTCACAGCACGTGGCTTTCCATGTCGGAGTCCCTTCCCAGGAAGAGGTCAGGACTTAAAATAAGCTGGCATGACTCATGTCTGAGTTGGGAGATGCCTCGCACAAGTGCCGGCTTTTCAGGAATGTGCAGCTGGGGCAGCTGAAAAGAAAGCTCCAGAGGCTCAGACCTGGATTTCCAAGAAGTCTTTTGGCTGCTCAAGCCCAGATAAGATTGTTTCATCTGTTCTTACCTCTGGACTGTTTAGAAACCAGCATTTCTCCTAGGCTTTCTTATCCCCAGGGAAGCTGTTTCTGTAGCATTTACCCCATTTCCGACCCCACTCCAACACCATTTGCCTGCCCACCCAAGTATCTCATCGCTTGCATTGTGGATGACTTTTATAGTTCCTAGCTGTGACACCTTCTAAGGGCTAGACCTCTGTTCTTAATCTCAGGAATCCAGTGAGCTGGCTACAGAGGCAGTTGCAAGCTGGTGCTTATTTATGTAAGGCTGGAGTGTTTATTGTAGGGTTGTATTCCTTTAGTGAGATCAAAAAATAAGACATGGATGGCAATCAGAACAGTCCTTATTTAGACTTCTGTGATGTTCCAGTTGACATACTTCCCCCTGCCCTTTGCCCCCACTCATCCTGAACCATCTGGGGGCACATGACCCCAGGGATAGCAGATGGAAGGCAGCTTGCTCTTCTTAAATTTCACCCAACTCTTAGAGACCTCTAGGGAAAATACCTTTGGGATGGTTCCTTGGGGGCACCTTAAGTACTCAAACCCCAACACTGTGGTCAGGAGCAGCTGATGAAGAAAATCCCTGTCCATGGACTTCTCTCTTCTCCATGGAAGTTCAGGATTGGATGACTCAGCCAAGGGCAAAGAGGTTGGGTGAGAAATGTGTCTTGTTTAGGTGTAGCATAATTGACAGCAGCCATTCCTCTCTGCTCCCATTGATCTCAGGATAATAGGGAACACAATTATTATTATTGTAGAAGGGACTTAGTTCAGATGCCAGAAGCATCTCCCAACTCCCAAGATGGTGGCCTTCATGAAGCTGTGAAATCTCTAGTGCAGTGGGTCCCCCTGTTCTGAGCTCTTAGCTTCACCCCAGCTCAAATCTGACAATTCCTAAGCAGCACCTTTCCTTTTCTGGGACATGATCTAGAAGGTTCATATAGCTGACTTGGGGTTTTGCAGTGATAACTCCAAGAAGATTAGGAAAGAGTTAAGTGTACCTTGGCTAAAGAATGAAATAGAGGCTGAGTGCCGTGGCTCATGCCTATAATCCCAGAACTTTGGGAGGCTGAGGCAGGTGCATCACTTGAGGTCAGGAGTTCAAGACCAGCCTGGCCAACCTGGTAAAACCCCATCTGTACTAAAAATACAAAAATTAGCCACGCCTGATGGCACGTGCCTGTAGTCCCAGCTACTCTGGAGGCTGAGGCAGGAGAATCTCTTGAACCTGGGAGGCAGAGGTTGCAGTGAGCTGAGATCATGCTACTGCACTCCAGTCTGGATGACTAAGTGAGACTCTGTCTCAGAAAAAAAAAAAAAAAAAAAAAAAAAAAAAAAAAAAAAAAAAAAAAAAATGAATGAAATAGAAACAGGTCTACAAACCTGGGCTATTGTGGGAAAGGATGGAAGACTAAAAAACAAGAGACTCCATCACAATTGCTCAGAAGCAAATTCGACTCTACCTCTGGGTTTTGGTTTCCCTCTCAGTAAAACAGGAAATAAGACCTACCTGGACCTACGTTAGAATTGTTGTTAGGATCCAGTGAAATCATAGATACAAACATCTCAGGAAAAAATGTGAATTACTTAAAAAATATGGAGGATTACCACTCTTATCAGTCCACCTTCCCGCTCAGAGCTGACAGTGAGGATGTCCCCCAGTGGTGGGAGGTAGAATCAGATGACATTTAAGATCCCCTTCAGCTGTAAGAGTCTGTGGATATATTCTCATTTTTCCCCCTACAGGTTTCACTTAGCCCACTCTTCATTTTGAGGCAGGGCAAGGGAGCAGAGTACATGAGCTGGCAACTCTCAGTCTACTTAGAGCAAAGACTGACATCAAGGACACACGCTGCAACACAGACAAACCCTGAGGACATTATGCTAAGTGAAACAAGTGAGGCACAAAAAGACAAATGCTGTATGATTATCCTTCTGTGACATACCTAGAATGGACAAAGACGTAGAGGCAGAAAGTAGAATGGTGGTTTCCAGAGGCTATGGGGAGTGGGATGAAGAATTAGTGTTTAATGGGTATAACGTTTCAATTCAAGAAGCTAAAAAAGTTCTGGAGATGGGTGGCGGTGATGAGTGCACAACAATCTGAATATACCTAATGCCAGTGAGCTGCACACTTAAAAATTGTGAAAATTGGCCGGGCACGGAGGCTTATGCTTGTAATCGCTACACTTTGGGAGGCTGAGGCAGGTGGATTACTTGAGCTCAGGAGTTTGAGACCAATCTGGGCAACATGGAGAAACTTTGTCTCTATAAAAAACACAACAACAACAAAAATTAGCTGGGTATGGTAGCAAGTGCCTGAGTAGCTGAGGTGGGAGGATCATTTGAGCCCGGGAGACCAAGGCAGCAATGACCGTGATCGTACCACTGCACTCCAGCCTGGGGGACAAAGTGAGACCCTGTCTCGAAAAAAAAAAGAATGGTAAATTTTGTTACGTATATTTAACCACAATTTTGAAAATCCCTGACATCAAGTTGTACAGCTATTAAGTAATAAATTCCAATTCAAACCTAGGAGTAAGGTTTAGTCACCAAAATGTACTGTCTCTCACGACAAACTGACCCGCCACAGTCCCCTATGATTTGGGAAGCCTATCTCATTCACTGTCCCATTGGTGAGGGCAGCAAGAAAGGATTCCATGGTGGTGTGGGGTTGTCATTAGTGCCCCTAAGCACCCAATGTTGTACATGTCACAGAATCTAGGATTCTAAGAAAGCCCTAAGTTTGTGTCATCCCAGCTGGGGTAGCTCAAGACCATCCTTGGGCCCAGCAATTGGAGGTATTCTCCCAAGAAAATGGAGGAAATTGTCTCTCTCTTCCTTTTACTGCAGCTCAACCTTTCTTCACCTTCCTGCTTTAATGACTTAATCAAGGGGCAGATGAGAGGAACTGATGCATGCAAAGGACAGAAGGTTCAACAGGATGTGTGGAACCCACTGCTGCTCCCTTCCCCTGCCCCAGAGTCACCGCCCCACCAGAGAAAGATGGGGGAGACAGAAAAGAAAAGAGAAAAGGCGAGAGAGATTTTGTACCCTTAAGCCTCCACTGCCGCAGTTCAAAAGACCAATCTTTACTGAAAATAAATTTAAAGGAGAATTTTTGATGTATATTATGGTCTCTGGTGGTAGACAAGAGCGCTGCCGGCAGTGTATGGAGTTATGCAAAGCCAAAGTGGGATTACTTAAAAGTGTCTGTAGTGCTTTGATTAACTGGTGTGTATTTTATTTTTTATATGACACAATCACAGACCTACATTGATAATATCTTGCTATTATTGTTTGACACTTGAATCTCCCTTTTTCCTATCACTTGGAAGTGGGCTTTGCGCAGTTCGGGGCAAGGGGCAGAGGATCAAGATAATCCCCAGAGGGATAAAAATGAGATGTGGTCCCAACTTTGCATTTTAAAAAAATAAATAAAAGCAATGTATGAAAACCCCAGGACCTGTCGTAGAAAACGAAGAACTGACAGATCAGACAATAGAGACTCAAACAGATGGCCAAGTGCATGGGCTGAAAGAGAGTCCAAACTACCTTCTGAGGTTCCTTATGCTTGTCTGGAAAACATCCCCCCAATGAATACATCCTCTGGGAATCAGAGGATGCCCCCACCTTTCTCTGTTCTGCTTTGGGACACAGGCTCTGGAACTCTACAAATTGTATTTCTCCTTTGCCAGTTAGCTCCTGCTTGATTCTGCATCTAGTGGGAGCTAGAGGAGATTAGAAAGCTGGAGGAGACAAGAAAGGATTTGTTGCTCCCTATTTGCCTGGTGCTTCTGCCAGTGTCGTGCCCGCAGAGAAGCACTGTGCCCCCACAGCAGCAATTGCTTCCAACCGACAGCTTGGCTGTCGTTGGCTCTCCCAGTACCAGCCTCACTGCACGCCCCCCAAGAGGTCACAGCACCAGCCAGGCAGTGCCCCCTCCTTGGATGGCTGAGTCCTCACTCCACAGAGCCCCTTCCCAAGCTCCTAAGGTATTAGCAGCAACTGGGTCACACCTCAGAACTCTGAGCCTTGGGGCCCCTCCTTCAAGCTTCAGAGGCAGCAGCAGCACCCAGGCAGCACCCCCAGCTTTAAGGTGTAGCTCCAAGCTCTGCAGGGTTCCTCCTTGGGGCTTCTAGGTTCTCCTTATTGTTCATCCAGACCTAGGTAAGAACTGCTTCCTTCCATTTAACCAATCCCCTGTATAAAATCTTTTCTGTTGAAATGCCTAGAGTGGTTTCTGTTTTTCTGACCGTACTATGAACAGAATATGCTCCTTGAAACAAAGTTGTATGAGCACTTGGGGCCAAGGGATGGAGGATTGCACCGTCCTCCTTAAGGCAAAGATGATACAGGCCAGGACTTGGGCCTGGCTGGGCAGCACTCCTGAGGTTCACAAAGCTCAGGAAGAGAGGCCCATCAAGCCAGTTCACCACCTCACAAGGCAGGAATAATTCAAATGGAGGTAAGGATACCAACCGTGGTGGCTGAGAAACCTGGAGAATCCTCCTCACTCCACTGGGAAGAAAATGAAAGGTGAGGCAAGGAGAAAATCCACTCAGGGCCAGACATGGTGGCTCACACCTGCAGTCCCAGCCAGCACTTTGGAAGGCTGAGGCAGGAGGACCACTTGAGCCTGGGAGGTCGAGGCTGCAGTGAGCCACTGTCATGCCACTGCACTCCAGTCTGGGTCACAGAGCAAGACCCTGTCTCAAAACAAACAAACAACAACAACAGAAAACCCTCACTCAGGCCTTGCCTTGGAAACTCTCTAGAACGAGGAAATAGACCCTTGGGATGCATCCTCTTCATTCATAGAATGGGCAGAGCAGCTGTTTTCCTGGCTGGCTTTCCCTAGCTGAGTCTCTTGCCATCCCCCTCTGGAGCTCACAAAAACAAACTCAGAGATTTACTTTTCTTTCTAGTTTCCTGAGATCTCATAAGTACTAATCTGACTCTCCCTGCACCCTAGTTCCTTACGTCCTCTGCTCATGCACATACTGCACCATGGGGGGTCTTGTCTAAAGCCTGAGCTGAGAATTCCATCGTTGACCCCATCCTCCACATCCCCTGGTGTCTAAAAATAGAAGCCAAGTCTCTATTGTCACTGTACTAGGAGGTTATGTGTTTGAAGGCAAAACATACACTCCGGTGTTCATGGGCACAGCCCTTCTGCCCTCCCACCTGCCCTGGTATAAGCTTGAGGCTTTGGGGAGTCATTTTATTTCCTTCCCAGTCAGATTCTCTATCTGAACTTCCCCCAAGCATAGTGGGGAGTCTTCTATTCTTAAAAGATGACTATGATATTTCTTTATCCTTTAGCTCTGCACGTCCTCTGGTTCATTCAGGTAGATCTCCTTTTAGCATTGTAAAGTCAAAAGACCTGGCCTCTCACTAGCTGTGTGACTTCTGGTGAATTGATTAATCTCTCTGAGTTCCAAACTCTCTCATTTGAAAATCCGGGCAAAGATTGTCTATTTCACAGGGTTGTTGTGAGGGTCAAATACAATAATATATGTAAGAGCATTTTGTGCACAGTAAAGTCCTGTACAAATGGGAGGTAATATTATTGCAACAGTTGCTGCCCAAGCCACTCACTGCATTATTATTATCTAAGTCTTCCTTCTTGTGCTTTAAACTCATTTCTTTTTGCTCTGTCTGGTTGGGTTATGGCTGTTGATTTCTCCCTGGGGCACCAGCTGCACAGACAGGAGAAGGCTAAATCAGCCCTGTATTTCCAGTCCTGATTCTAAGAACTCTCTCCAGGCCTCTGGCCCCACCAGGCTCCC
The DNA here is from genome assembly GCF_001698545.2 of Rhinopithecus bieti. NCBI lineage: Eukaryota > Metazoa > Chordata > Mammalia > Primates > Cercopithecidae > Rhinopithecus > Rhinopithecus bieti. The sequence goes on from NW_016807677.1 coordinate 3,285,533, forward strand.
CAGAGCATGGCCCAAGCTTTCCCTGGGGGGCCATATTTTTAGGCCTATCCAGTTCCAACTGTGGAGTTTCTTCAGACCAGGCTGGCAGGAGCCCAGGCAGCGTGTGCATGAATCATAACTGCCTGTGGTCCCATTATGCAGGTCAGGGTGGCTGCGGAGGAGGCAGGGCCCTGACCTCAGAGGTCCGGGCATTATTTATTGCCTTTGGCCTCATGGGCTAATTTGGGCCTTTGCCCAGCCCGGGGGAAATGGCTTCATCTTTTTTCTTCCCCAAGGGCAAGGTGAATTCAACTCCCTTTATTGTCTACCTCACAGGAATAAAAGATGGGGCCTGGCGGGGAGGGGAGAAAAAATGTAAGCACTCCCACCTACAACGTCCTATACTAAATTCTGCAGTTAAAAAAAAAAAATTGGGCCAGGTGCAGTGGTTTATGCCTATAATCCCAGCACTTTGGGAGTCCAAGGTGGGCAGATCGTTTGGGGTCAGGAGTTCGAGAGCAGGCTGGCCTACATGGCAAAATCCTACCTCTCCTAAAAATACAAAAATTAGCTGGGCGTGGTGGCGGGAGCCTGTAATCCCAGCTACTCGGGAGGCTGAGGCATGAGAATCACTTGAACCTGGGAGGTGAAGGTTGCAGTGAGCTGAGATTGTGCTATTGCACTCCAGCCTGGGTGACAGAATGAGACTCCATAAAAAACAACAACAACAACAACAACAACAACTATTTCATCATTTTTTGTAAATAACACTTTTCTCCAGACCTACCGTACAGTTTCTGTGATGTATTGTCTTCCAGTTGCAATAAAAATTACTGAGCTGCATCAATTAAAAAAAATTAAAGGGAGGACCCCAGCCCTGGAGAAGTTTATAAAGGAATGAAAATCACCTATGGGAACAATCTTAGGCCCTTACAATTGAGCCTACAGCACGCATGCTAAAACAGGGCCAGGCAGTGGGAGCATCAAATCTAGGAAGGGTTAAGGAAGGCGAGAGGTAATCAGGAAATATTTCTTAGATAACATTCCCTTTTTCTTTCTTTTTTAAACAAGTGTTTTGCAGAAAATTAGAAAATGAATATGTAAAAAGAAGAAAATAAAAATCACCCATAATCCCTACCTGAGGATAACCACTCTCTACGGGTTGATCTATGCCCTTCCAGACATTTTTCGATACACGTATTTATATTCATACAATATTAATAAAAATCAAATTATTCTGGGTGTACTATTTTATAACCTACTTATTTCACTTAATTTCTTGTGTCAATAGATATATATCTTCATTATTTTTAATGACTGCCAAGAATTCTCTTGCATGGATGTAAAAGAGAATGTGTATGAATTTTGCCAGTCCTCTGTTATTGGACATTTCAGAGATTTCCAGTTTGTGGCACCTTAAACAATGCTTCAGTGAACATTCTGGTGCTTAGCTCTTTATGCACATGTATGATTATTTCTTTAGGATAAGTTCCTAGAAATAAAAGCACTGAGCCAAAGGATAAACATATTTCTAAGGCATTTATTATCCTCTGTCAAGTCGTCCCTTACATTTTGCACCAAGGTACACTTATATAATCAAATGAAGAATGTGAAGATTTAAATTAGGCTTCGAGGCCAGGCATGGTGGCTCATACCTATAATCCTAGCACTGGGAGGCCAAGGCCGGCAGATCGCTTGAGGCCAGGAGTTTAAGACCAGCCTGGCCAACATAGTGAAACCCCGTCTCTACCAAAACTACAAAAATCAGTAGTCCCAGCTACTTGGGAGGCTGAGGCGTGAGAATCGCTTGAACCCAGGTAGCCGAGGTTGCAGTGAGTCGTGATCGCGCCACTGTACTCCATCCTGGGCAACAGGCTGTCTCAAATACAAATAAATTAGGCTACAAAAGTGGGGAGAGATGTGGATTGGAAAACAGGTATGGAGACAAACTTGGGATAGGGAAAACAGGTACAAGATGTGGTCTAAACAAGTCATTTCTTTATTATTAATTTTTTATAGAGAGACAGGGTCTCACTATGTTGCCGAAACTGGTCTTGAACTCCTGGCCTCAAGCTATCCTCCCACCTCAGCCTCCCAAAGTGCAAGGATTATAGATGTGAGCAACCATGCCCAGCCAAGTCATTTCTTTATTCAACAAACATTCATCTAATGTTGACTGTGAGACAGGCACTATGCTCGACAAAAAAAAAAAAAGCCTTTGAGAAAGGAGATTATAAGGAATATGGGGTTGGGCTTGGTTAAACATGTGTTGGGAGTAATGGAAAGTAATGGAAAAATGCCTCATGGGTGCACTTGGAAGGCTTGGCTGAGTAGTGGGACGAGGCCTGGCTCTGACTTTCTATGGAGTGAAGCTTAGGGGTCAACACTGAGTTCTTGAGAAATAGAAACCTACATTGCAATCCTGGCTCAGCCACTGTCAGTGTTTAGCCATGTAACTTAACCTTGAGTGGCTCATGTCTTTAGCTTCAAATATGGGGACTATAACCTACCTCATTTGGCTGTTGGGAAGGCAAAATAATCTAAGTCATGTTAAGGGCTGAACAGAAATGAAGTAAATGCTCAATAACCATTAGCCATCATTACTGCATTGGTGGGAGGTGAACAGGTTGGTGCAGGTCTGAGAAGATGTAATGGACCCCATATCCCCAGCTCAGTGACCCATTGAGTTCTGGTCTACCCACATTCTCTGTGTAGCCATTGGGCCCCCCCCTTTAATGGTGACCTCAGGGGATGATGCGGAGTGGTCCAGTTGGCTTTCTCATAGGGCAAAAAGAAATAAAGCTGAAGACAAAAACAAATAAGAACATCGCCCACCCCCAGGGGCCATGAGGTCCTGAGGCTGGATCACTTCTGTTCACCCAACACTACCCCTGCCTGCTGTTGCAATGGGCCTGCTGGCCAAGTTTGCAAGAGCTGCTGCGGAGGCTTGCTCCCATCTCACACAACACGTGCCACAGGGAGTCTCTGTGAGCCTATGATCTACCTATTTGTCCAGTGACTGCCTGTCAATCTCCCTCGGTGTCACTTCTGATAAATAGCTCAGAGACAGCGACACCTTGATACATCAATTCCATCTGAGATTCCCCTGACAGGCCTCCCAGTGTCTGAATCATCTGGGTGATTCATGGCCAGCATAAGCACCGATGAACCCTTTCAACCATGCTGGGCGCTGCATCAGCCTCACACTTGTCAAACAGACTCTAGGCTCCTCCTCAGACCAGCCTCATTTTACTGTCTCCTACCCACTTCCCAAGGATGAGGGAAGTCCATCCTTCTAGCAAACATGAATCAATCCAGGGCTAGCAGAGGCTAAAAGAGAAAGGGAGCAGACTGAAATCATCATCACAAGATCCAGGTTCCGGAACTGTTTCTGCTACCAGCATTCCTGCAGCTCCTAAAAAGTCATTTAACCTCTGTTAGATGGGACAACTGCAAACATCTCTACTTCACACATAAGAAGATATACCAGTAAAGAGAAGAGGTCTTCAAGATCATCAGGTTTAACTGTCTTTATATTTATTCATTGAACAAACACTTACTGAGTGTCTATTATGTACCAAGAACCATTCCAGCTTTGGGAATATATCAGTCAACAAACAGACAAAAATATCTTACACTCATGTGGCTTACAACCTTTATGAGAAGAGACAGAGAGCAAACTAAATAAATAAGTAAAATAGATAGTATATTAGATGGTGATAGGTGCTAAGGAGGAAACTACATCAGAATAAAAGGAAGGGAGATGATTTGGGTTTAATTTTAAATAGGGTAGTCAGAGATGGCCTCCCTGAGAAGGTGATCTTGGAATAGATCTGAAGGAGGTCAGAGAGCAAGCCATGAGGCTCTCTGGGGAAATGTGTTCCAGGCAGAGGAAATGACAAGTGAAAAGATCCTAAGGAAGGAATTGCCTGGTGTGTACCAAGAAAAGTGAGAAGGCCCACGAGGCTGGAACAGAATAAAAACAGAGGAAGTACCAGAGGTCAGCTCACCTAGGGCCTTGTTGCCTTTCCAACTTTGGATTGTATCCCAAGAGAGATACTGGAGGTTTTGAACAGAGGAGTAACATGGCCTGATTTATGTGTCAACAGGTTCACTCTGAGGCTGTGCTAGGAATAATACCAACAGTAATAAAATCTAATGCTTACATAGCACTTCCTATGTGCCAGGTACCATTTTAAGTCCCTTCTGCATATTAAATCATTTAATCCTCACATCAACTCTTAAGATGTAGGTCCTAGCATTGTTCCCATTTTACACCGAGAAAAGGAAAGCACAGAGAGGTTATAAGTAACTTGCCTAGGTCACACAGCTAGTCAGCCACAGAGTCAGGTTTTGAATGGAGGCAGTTTAGCTCCAGATACTGCGCTTTTCCCACCCTACTCTGCAGCTCAATCAGGGCAAAGATGAAGGCAATTAGTAGCCATGATAGGGGTCTAGGAAAAGGTGGCGGTAGTGGAGAGAATGGATCAGATTCTGGCTCTCTTTACAGGTAAAAGCAATAGGTTTTGCTGTCAGATCAGATGTGGGTGGAGTAGAGAGGATTCAAGCAACTGGATGGACAGAGTTGCTTCTAACTGAAGTGGGGAAGATCAGAAGAAGAGCAGGAGTTTGGTTTGGGACACACTGAACTTCCCATGGAACATCTGAGTCACAGAGATAGGAGCTTGGAAGAAACTGAGGAGCCAAGAATCTCAAATATTTGCTCAGTGTCATAGAACCAGTTAGGAAAAGGAGATTCAACCTTCTAGGTAGGAGCTTTTCCCCCTTTTGTGTTTCTAAGCACCTTTTCCATTCACCGTGGGGAACCCAATCTACAGTCACGCACCATTTGTCTATCAAAGTAAATCAGGCACTGGCTCCAGAGTGAAGAGCCTTCTCTTCACATCCTCGTCCCTTGCTTGGGGTGACAGTGTATGCATGCTAAGGTCTGCAGTGGGAAGGGGAGTTCAAGGGGGCTGGTAACCTAGGAGACTCTCTCCAAGTGGTGAGGAAGAGACAGCTATAAATGTTTACAAAAGTCTATCGTTTCTCCCACTACAAAGGGAAAGCCCCCAAGACCTGCTGGAGCTGGGGCATTTGGCCACTACAGAAGGCCATTCCATGTAGCCTGGGAAGGCAATTACAGCCTCTGTCGTGTGGAGCTGGATGGAGCTGCCGGTGTTTATTTGGGTGGTGAGCTGCTATTTAAAATCAGGCTTTGTTTCTGAAAATGAGACAGCTGGGGCTACATTTGGTGGATAAAGACATTTTGTTGAACTTTCAAAATGGGGTATTATTTTCCATTTACACTTATTTCACGGAGAATTGTAAGAAGATGAGATTGTAGACGTGTCTGTGATATGCAGTAATGAGTGATGGATCTTTGAAGGTAAAAATATCTCTAGGATTTTTTTTTTTTTTTTTTTTTTTTTTTTTTTTTTTTTTTTTTTTTTTATCTCCTCTCCCTCTCCTCCAGGCCTCAGGTTGGGTGGGTTTAGGTTTTGTTTTGTTTTGTTTTTTAATATCAAAATGGAGAGTGTCTCTAGTGGGAGTATAGACTGTTCTCTGCTCAATGTTTGTCTTAATAAAGGTTAAAAGAAATGAAATAATATTAAAAAGGCTCTCAGGAGACAGGAGCACCAGATGCTTCCAACTCCCCGGACTGTTGCGGAAGAAGGCAGGATAGCAAGACTGGGGAACCTACAGGGCAAACGGAGCAGCTGATCCCTCCAGACCACCCAGCCCCAGGCTGAAAAACTCAGGAAACAAAGGAACGAGCAAAGGCGGAGAGGGCTGGAGAAGAAGACAAAGGAAAGGAGAGGAATTCAGATGCCAAGAAGATGCTTCTCTCTCTCTCCACATTCAAGGCCCTCTCTTTCCCTGGGGATTGGCGTCGGGAAGGGTATGTATCCCAGAGGAGTCAAATTCGATATCTTCCCCTCTCTCTACCTTCTCTTAATTGCTTTGGAAGAAAACCAAGAAAAGAGATACCAGAAGGAAGAAAAACATTCAGCTTGATTTTCTTGGATAAGGGCTTGTATAAAGAAATCCAATGATGTTTATTGAATAAATAAATGAATTAATCATTAATCTATCAGACAGTATATCAAAGAATCAATACATGAATCAGGGAATGAATTGGGGAATCAGTGAATCTGGCATAAATTCTCAGATTTCTTAACCTCCTGCTTTAGCACACAGACCTCTATATCTTTGTGTATTGACAAAGGTCAGTATCCTCCATTAAAAAAAAGAAAGAAAAGAACTCACCACTGTCAAAAGCCTGCATCTCGCTATGTACTTATGAAAATACTGGAGAGACCCCCTACCCTATTGAGTCCTTTGTGCATAAGTATTAGGAAGTAGAAACCAATTTTCTTAAGGGAAGAAAGGAAATATTTTCTAATATACTGAGTTCAAAGCAGACACTGCATGCTTGTAGCTTAACCCTGCCAAAGGGCAGGGTTAAACTTTCAGTGTTGCAACTTTTGAAGGTCTTTTTAACTGTGCTTTGCTTCTCTGAATGTTTCAGGTACAACTACCCTGCACCCTATCACTACTAACTGGGCAGGGTCTATGTCTTCTTCCTCTTGATGTCTTCCTGCATCTGTAGTGGCCAGGACTGTGGTGGAAACATGGTGGCCATCAGTAGATGCCTCTTCAATTGAATTCAAAGTAGTCACGTCCAGTGTGGCAATCCCTCAAGGATCTAGAACTAGAAATATGATTTGACCCAGCAGTCCCATTACTGGGTATATATCCAAAGGATTATAAATCATGCTACTATAAAGACACATGTACATGTATATTTATTGCGGGACTATTCACAATAGCAAAGACTTGGAACCAACCCAAATGTCCATCAGTGATAGACTAGTTTAAGAAAATGTGGCACATATATACCATGGAATACTAGGCAGCTATAAAAAAGGATGAGTTCAGCTGGGCGTGGTGGCTTACACCTGTAATCCCAGCACTTTGGGAGGCCGAGGCGGGCAGATCACGAGGTCAGGAGATCGAAACCATCCTGGCTAACATATAAAAAATTAGCTGGGCATGGTGGCGGGTGCCTGTAGTCCTAGCTACTCGGGAGGTTGAGAGAGGAGAATGGCATGAACCCGGGAGGCGGAGCTTGCAGTGAGCCGAGATCACGCCACTGCACTCCAGCCTGGGTGACAAAGCGAGACTCTGTCTCANTGGGTATATATCCAAAGGATTATAAATCATGCTACTATAAAGACACATGTACATGTATATTTATTGCGGGACTATTCACAATAGCAAAGACTTGGAACCAACCCAAATGTCCATCAGTGATAGACTAGTTTAAGAAAATGTGGCACATATATACCATGGAATACTAGGCAGCTATAAAAAAGGATGAGTTCAGCTGGGCGTGGTGGCTTACACCTGTAATCCCAGCACTTTGGGAGGCCGAGGCGGGCAGATCACGAGGTCAGGAGATCGAAACCATCCTGGCTAACATATAAAAAATTAGCTGGGCATGGTGGCGGGTGCCTGTAGTCCTAGCTACTCGGGAGGTTGAGAGAGGAGAATGGCATGAACCCGGGAGGCGGAGCTTGCAGTGAGCCGAGATCACGCCACTGCACTCCAGCCTGGATGACAAAGCGATACTCTGTCTCAAAAAAAAAAAAAAAAAAAAGGATAAGTTCTTCTCCTTTGCAGGGTCATGGATGAAGCTTGAAACCATCATTCTCAGCAAACTATCACAAGGACAGAAAACCAAACACTGCATGTTCTCACTCATAGGTGGGAGTTGAACAACGAGATCACTTGGACACAGGACAGGGAACATTACACACTGGGGCCTGTGGGTGGGGGGCAGGGGGAGGGGTAGCATTAGGAGAGATACCTAATGTAAATGATGAGTTGATGGGTGCAGCACCCCAACATGGCACATGTGTACCTATGTATCAGACGTGCATGTGGTACACGTGTACCCTAGAACTTAAAGTATATATATATAAAACAACAACAACAAAGTAGTCATGTCAAGATTTCCAGCTTTTCTCCCAAAGACCATATTTTATGAAGCTACAGCAAAAGCTGATCAATGGTCAATTGTGAAGAGCAATTCTATTGTTTAAGGCCAAATACCCGGGAGTCATCCTTGAGGTCTGCCTGGGATAAAACTCATAAATTCCCCTGGCATTGGAACCAGGCTAAAAGAGACAACAGCAACTTGCCAATTAACTCTTCCTAATGACTTGAAGTAGCTGAGAACTTGGATGCGTAAGATTCCATTGAGAGAAAGTGTCCTGCATTTTGAGCTGGGGGCAATAAGATCATAAGAAGCAGGAAGGGAAGAGATAGTTGTCTCTGAGAGCATAATTTATATTCAATAAATTAAGAAGGGCCACCCGGGGGATCCAACACTCAAGTATGGAGTAGGAAGCTAGAAGAAATTCTCCAGTCTGGGAAGAAAGGACTACATGAAAGCAGAAAATGGCCCAGATGTCCTGAACAACACAGAGTAGATCAGTAGATGATTTTCAGGGGCTTTATTTGGACAAGGGGTGGGGTGATCTGCTTTGGGACCCCATCTTTTTTAATGGGGATGGAGTGAGAGATGAAGTGAGAGACAGAGATGGAAGAGAGGCCAGAGAGACTCCTGTTGTGCTGAGGAGGCAACAGGCTATGCTGTGAGTGAAACATAGGGTGCTCCAACTTCTTTTCCACACCTAGAAGCTGAAAAGTTCTTCCCTGATATTAGGCCATGGGGGAATGTTTGGCCTGAAGACTGGAGAATCCTAGAATTCTAAGAAGGAAGGGCTTTTAGCGATCGCCCTGACCGATCCCCCTATCTTACCGAGAAGGCGACTCAAGCTCCGGGATGGGAGAGTGAACGTCTGTACCTGAGCTCACCTCCCTTTCCATAGTGCTCTATAAGTTCACACCTCCCACGTTCATCCTCCCCCAGGCAAGTAGGCAGATGTTAAAGAAAAGCCTGCCACATTTCAGATCACTTTTTTCTCTTTTTTTTATTGCCTGGCAAATGAGACCTGGATTTTGAAAATACCATCTCCAGCCCTGACAAGTTTGAAAACTTGCAGAATGAGGAGGAAGGCACAGGGATGAGGAGGCTTCCAGGAGGTAAGGAGTTGGTCTCCCCCCTGCTTAGAATGTAAGGACATGCCTGGTGCAGTGATTCCCAAATGCCAGTCCCATAAGGGGGACTTGGGAAGCCTGTTAAAAATATTGAAAACCTTGACCACTCCTGAGAATTCTGATTCCACACATCTATTCCATATATCTGGTGTGGGAATCTGTATATTTAACGAGCATCTTAGGTGATTCCTATCCATGGGTTTGGGAGACGAGATTGCTCAGACCAAAGGAGAGAAGCATGGCTTCCTACCTGCTGCATAGATATACACGGTTCCTTTTGTCCGTCCATAAAATGGGAAAGAGAGTCCCCACTCACACCTTCTGGCCTCCCTAATGGGTCAGTGAAGACAAACAGAAAGCAATGACTCAGAAAAGGCACTGCACTCCTCTGAGATGCTCTGTGTGTCTGGGGTAGTAGTAATTCAGGTTTTGATTATTGTCAGTTCTATCACTGAGTCCTGGAAGGAAGGGCTGGTCTGAAATAGCCCCATCCACGTGTGTCCAAAAGTGACCCTCTAACCCCTCACCCACCTTTTGCCAGCCCACCCGAGACACATACCCCAGCAGCTGACCCCCATTCTGGACTCACCCTTGAGTTAAGGCCACCGGGGAAGTAATTAAAGATAATTGAGGCTGCAACTTCTAAATGAAGAAATACTGCCACCCAGGCGGTAATTAATCACCTCCTCCACCCTCCCCCACCCACCACCCAAACCCCCCTTTGGTTCAGACCAAACTGGGTCTTTATATCCACATGTTCAGGCAGACTTCCAGTTCTCCCAAAACCCTTGTCATCATTGGCAGTCTTTCATTACCAACATAGCTCAGCCACAATGCTTAACATTCCATTTTGTTCCCCACTTAACATTTTTTGATGTGCATTGAAAGCAACAGCCCCCACCCAGGGCTTCTGACCATCTCACTTCCCCAAGTCTACTATGGAACATTCCAAAAAAGATAAAGAGTGACACTCCCCAGTTGGTAAATGTCAACCATCTAGGTTTTCTGCACAAGCGCAGGGTTTTACGTGCCCCACACTATTCTAAGCTGATAACATAGATAACCCATCTGGTCATGGCCTGCTTTCCCTCCCAGGGTGGGCAAGGGATTATAGCTGTTTTAACGCTGGGAGACTCAGAGCTTGTAAAGACTGTGCTCTGAACAGGGGGACAGTTACATAAGTCCACGGAGCTCTGGCACTGCAGGACAGCGGGCTCCACGTGGCTTCTAATTACAGGGCGGCTGATGGCCGTGGTTGAAGATACTGTCACAGGACCCGGGTCTCAGCCTGCTGATGTCCCACCAGCCATTGCACTAAAACGGAAATTAAGCACAGTGTCATGGCCATTTAGGACATTAGGAACGGAAGGCACCTCAGAGCTGCTTCCTGGCCCTTTGCCCACCTTATTAATAAGGTGCAAACGAGGACCTCGGCTGGGAGAGGGAAACAGCTGGAGAAAAGAGACCTTCTCTGCAGGTAGAGACATAAGGAGAGGAAGGGGATGCAGGGAGGCTGTGTCCCAAATCACCTTGGCTGAGAAGAAAATTGGCTTGATAAATGAGAAAAAAAAAAATCAACTTCTGATGAAACCGTTTAAGGAATATTTTCTAGGTTGCAAAGTTTCTCCAGTTCCTGAATTTGCACTCTGCCCTCCGAACACACACACACACGCACACACATGCACGCACACACACAAACACAATTGGGGGATGGTCATAAGGGGGTCTGGGGAAAGAAATAGGACCAAGCAACATTCGCATTCATTGACTTCCACCTCTCATCATTTGTAATTTGTTTGAAACCTTCAGGCTAGTGGCTCTCTGCAAGGCTTCACCAGCCTGCCAAGTTCTCTAGCTCAGAATCTGGGGAAATCCTAGCCTTGGCTAGAATCCAACCCTGGATACCAGGGCTATCTGCTAAATAAAGACCACAATCCCCAGTGCTGAGGGATGGACAGGGAGCTGCTGTGAACTCACCCCGACTCCACTTCCACCCTCCCCTACACACTCCCTATTTCCTTTCTCCTCAGTGACCCTGACCTTTATTTCTGGCAATTGTCCTGGCTAAATGACTGACAAGACTTCTCTCAGAAAATGTAAAAAGCCACAGAGATTTGGGTAACTCGGCAAAGAGAATAAATTCCATGGTTGCCCTCTTCACCTCCTTCTCGTGGACATGGACACACATTCCAAGGTGCTTTCTTCTTCTGGCCCAAGGCAGGTCAGGGTCAGGAGGACCCTGGGAGCTGCCACGCAGCCAACCCAAACCTTCTGCGCAGGGCCAGGCTTTCTCGTTTCTTTGCCAACAGCTGCAGCAGAGGTGAACTGGGACATGGGAAATACCAGCTCCCTTTGGAGAGAGGAAAAAAATTAAGAAGCCCGTTTTTTCTGTCCTGTCAGGTCTATTTAAGTATTTAATGAGGTGAGATAGTACCAATAAATTTAACATGGCACAATAACTCTGATGATGTGGGCCACAGACTAATAAGCTTCCATCCCAGGGACAGAAGAGTGATCTTGCCTTCGCTAGATCTTACCGGGTTTGATTGCTTTGTTCAGATATTAAAAAGGTTGAGCAAGGACTTTCAGGCACTGCCACAAATCCATGCGTATCCTCCCAGCCAAGATAGATTGAAGCCAGGCCGTGGAATACAAGGCTGTTTATTTTAATTGACAATTGAGAGGAGTGGAATAGGTGGAAGGTGGAGGGTGGAGGGTGGGTGAGGAGCCACAGGGGCCCCTGTGATTGGGTGGTTTGCGTGTATTTTCCCTTTCTCTTCAGAGTCTATGGCAGACCTTCAAATTCCAGGAACTATCCAATTGAGAGTCTGCTCCTGAGGCTTCAGAGAGTCTCTTTCTTGTGTGTCTTGAGTCAGGAGACGGGCCATTGACCCATGTGTCACCAGTAATTTTCATCCTCGCCTCCCGGGGAATGAGACCTGCTGTGGACATTTCCCAGCCACTTGTGTCCAGCCCCGAAGCTGGTCCCATTTTTGCAGTCTGTGAAGCTGGTCCCATTTTTGCAGTCTGTCCTCTCCTTCTGCAGATTGATGGGATGCACGATGGAGTCCTTTGAGGTCAGAGAACCACATGATTCACTTCTAATTCCCCCACAGCACCAAACACAGATCAGAACTTCTAAAGTGTCATATGCATATATTAGAGGGTAAGTGAAATAATTGTACATGGCATATGTGCGAACATTTTTAAGTTAACGTTTAGATATATTAAGTGTATTGTATTATATAAATATAACTAATGTAAGACGCTTAATTTCACAGATATTATTACTCAGGATAAGGCTAAGGTAGAACATAAGTTTAAAAATTAGTTACGTGGCTGGGTGCAGTGGCTCATGCCTCTAATCCCAGCACTTTGGGAGGTCAGGAGATCAACACCAGCCTGACCAACATGGTGAAACCCTGTCTCTACTGAAAATACAAAAATTAGCTGGGTGTGATGGCACACGCCTGTAATCTCAGCTACTTTGGAGGCTGAGGCAGGAGAATTGTTGAACCTAGGAGGCGGAGGTTGCAGTGAGCTGAGATCACGCCATTGCACTCCAGCCTGGGCAACAAAAGCAAAGTTCTGTCTCAAAAAAATAAAATAAAATAAAAACGAGTCACATTCAGATACACTATTAAATAAATAATGATATGGGGAGTATTCAAATGAGTAAAGTTTGGGGAACACTGTTTTAGCTGACTTACTAATTGATTGGTTAGCTATTTGGTCATTTGGTTGGTCAGTTATTGGTTGCAGATCAACAGATATTTTTCCCAACATTTTATTATGTAAGTTTTAAAGCATAGCAAAAAAAAGTTGAAAGAACTGTATAGTGAGCACCCATATACTCGCCTCCTAGATTCGCCAATTATCATTTTTCTATATTTATCACATAGCTGTCCATCGACCATCTAGCCATCTCTCATATCCCCCATCAATCTCTTATGTTTTTGGATGCTTTTCAAAGTAAATTGCAGACATCAGTGCAGTTCACCCTGAAACACTTCAGCATGCAAATCATGAGTCTTCAATATTTGCTTATGGTTATTTTTGTTGAAGAAAAATTTACATACCATGAAATGCACAAATCTTAAGTGTATCGGCTGAGTGTGGTGGGTCACGCCTATAATCCCAGCACTTTGGTGGATCACTTGAGGTCAGGAGTTTGAGACCAGCCTGGCCAACGTGGCAAAAACCCATCTCTACCAAAAAATACAAAAATTAGCTGGGCGTGGTGGTGTGTACCTGTAGTTTCAGCTACTCGGGAGGCTAAAGTGGAAGAATCACTCAGGAGGTGGAGGTTGCAGTGAGTCAAGATTGCTCAACCACACTCCAGCCTGGGCAACAGAGTGAGATCCTGTCTCAAAAAGAAGAAAAAAATCTTAAGTGTAACATTCAATGAGCTTTGATAAATGCATAACTTTGTGCAACCCAAAATCCTATCAAGGTGTAAAACATGACCATCAACCCCAGAAGTTTGCCTCATGATCCTCCCAATTAAACCCCACTCCTGCCCTCCAGAAGACACCACTGTTATGATTTTTTCACTTTATATTACTTTTGCCTATTATAGAAGTTCATATAAATTAAATAATTCAGTGTGTACTCTTGGTGCCAGTCTTCCTTCACAATGTAAGGCCCAACGTTTTTGAGATTCATCTGTATTGAGGCATGTATCAGTAGTTTGTTCCCTTTTACTGCTGAGGGGTATTCTTTTGTTTGTATCCATTCTCCTGTTGATGTACACCTGGGCTGTTTTCAGGTTGGGACTTTAATCAATCGAGTTGCTATGAATCTTCTACAAGTCACTTTATGGATGCCTGTCTTTACTTTTCTTGGATAAATAACTAGGAGTTGTATTGCTGGATCATAAGATAGGTGTATGCTTAGTTTTAAAAAAAAACTACCAGACCAGCTTCAAAAGTGTCTGTGTACTGCAACTCATAATGTATGAGAGTTACAGTTAATCCTCATCTTTGCCAACATTTGATGTTGGCTGTCATTTATATTTTAGCCATTCTCATGGATATGTAGTGGTATTTTATTGTTGAGTATATTTTCATGTACTTATTGGCCATTTGTAAACTTTCTTTAGTGAAGTATCTGTTCAATCTTTTGCCCATTTCTTGTTAATGTTGTTTGTCTTTTCATTACTGTGTTGTGCCAGTTCTTTTCTATTTTTATTTATGTATTTATTTATTTATTTACATTTTGAGATGGAGTCTTGCTCTGTCACCCAGGCTGGAGTGCAATTGCACAATCTCGGCTCACTGCAACCTCCACCCGCCAGGTTCAAGAGATTCTCCTGCCTCAGCCTCCCAAGTAGTTGGGACTATAGGCACATGCTACCATGCTTGGCTGATTTTTTGGCATTTTTTGTAGAGATGGGGCTTCACCATGTTGGCCAGGCTGGTTTTAGCACCCGGCCTTTTTGTTTTGTTTTGTTTTGTTTTGTTTTGTTTGAGATAGCTTCGCTCTGTTGCCCAGGCTGGAGTGAAGTGGCTCAATATCTCCTCACTGCAACGTCTGCCTCCTAGGTTCAAGCAATTCTCATGCCTCAGCCTCCCAAGTAGCTGGAACCACAGGTGTGTGCCATGACGCTCAGCTAATTTTTGTATTTTTTTAGTAGAGACAGGGTTTCGCCATGTTGTCCAGGTTGGTCTCAAATGCCTAACCTCAAGTAATCCACCTGCCTCGGCCTCCCAAAGTGCTGGGATTACAGGCTTGAGCCACCACACTTTGTTTTTTTTAGGACAAGGTCTCACTCTGTCACACAGACTGGAGTGCAGTGACATGATCATGGCTCACTGAAGCATCGACCTTCCAGGCTCAAGTAATTCTCCCACCTCAGCCTCCCTAGTAGCTGGGACTACAGGCGCTTGCCACCAGACCTGGATAATTTTTGTATATTTTGTAGACACAGGGTTTTGCCGTGTTGCCCAGGCTGGTCTGAAACTCCAGGACTAAGTGAACTGCCCACCTCAGCCTCCCAAAGTGCTAGGATTACAGTTGTGAGCCACCACACCTGGCCTAGAAACTTTATAGTTTTAGCTTTTACTTCAGGTCTGTAATCCATCCCAAATTAATTTTCATATATGGTAGGGAACAAGGAAAAATTTTTTTCCTTATAAATATCTAGTTGTTTTCAGTAAAAATTGTTGCCAGCATGGTGGCTCACGCCTGTCATCCCAGAATTTTAGGAGGGTGAAGCAGGAGGACTGCTTGAAGCCAGGGGTTTAAGACCAGTCTGGACAACACAGCAAGACCCAGACTCTACAAAAAACGAAAAAAAATTAGCTGCACATGGTGGCATGTACCTGTGGTCCCAGGTACTCAAGAGGCTAAGGTAGGAGGATTGCTTAGTGACAGAAAGAGAGTCTGTCTCAAGAAAAAAAAAAAAAAAAAATGCTGAAAGACTTTTTTTCCCCCTCTTTATGGCTTTTGCACTTTTGTCAAAAATCAAATGACTATATAAGTGTAGGTCTATTTCTGGGCTTTCTGTTTTGCTCCATTGATTGATGGATTTTTTTAAAACAGTCTTGGAATGTTAGAGCTTGAAGGAAACAAATATTCTTTATTGTTTTGTAAACTTTCTTAGATTACAGATCCCTTTAAGAATCTGATAAATATTTTGAATCATTTCTAAAGAAATTGCACATAGATATAAATGTTTGCATGTGATTTTAGAGATCATAGGCCTTTGAAGCCTTTATCCCAACACTCATATTTTACAAAAAAGAAAACTGAGGCCTAGAGAAGTGACGTGGTTTGTCAAAGGCTACAGACTTTAGCAAATGACAGAGCTAATGCTAAAACCCAGGGCCTTCTAATCTATTACACCAGCCCCCTCCAAAATGTGTATGTCACAGTCCCGATTCACCAAGAGCTTATATTTTAGTGAGGAAGTTAGACATGTTTACAGCCAGGCATAATAGAAGACATTACATGATAAGAACCAAACCAGAATAGATTTGGGGTTATCAGGAAAGGCTCGGTGGAGAAGGAATGCTACAGGCAGGGTGCGGTGAGTCACGCCTGTAATCACAGCACTTTGGGAGGCTGAGATGGGCAGATCATTTGAGGTCAGGAATTTGAGACCAGCCTGACCAACGTAGTAAAACCCTATCTCTACTAAAAATATTTAAAAATTAGCCGTGGTGGCACTCGCCTGTAATCCCAGCTACTCAGGAGGTTGAGGCAAGAGAATCACCTGAACCCGGAAGGCACAAGTTATAGTGAGCCGAGAACATGCCACTGCACTCCAACCTGGGATCTCAAAAATAAATAAATAAATAAATAAATAAATAAATAAAAATAGGATGCTACGGTCTAAAACACTCTAGAATGAGCCAAAGCTCTGTAGTAGAATAGATTCAGAAAAGACTAAGCTCCTCAAAGCTAAAATCTGGGTCTGTGTACAGATGGAAAAATAGACATTGCATATTTATAAAAGGATTTGGAAGATAACGATACCTCTTACATGTTTTTCTGATGGGAAAATGGTGAATAGCTAGAAAGAAACTTCCTACGAGTTTTTTGTTGTTGTTGTTGTTGTTGTTTTCGTTTTTTTTCACTTTGTCCCTGAAGCCATCACTATTATAAATTGAAAACTCTGTTTCTGGGTGTATTTAGAAAGGCAGGCTGAACCATCCTCAGGGCAAAAAAAAAAAAAAAAAAAGGGTAGGGGAGGCAGAAAACATTGAGCAGAAAGAATTCATAAGCTGGTATCAGCAGTCCCCAGATTGAAACATGTTTCTAAAATTTACTAATTGTGTGATCTTGCACAAGTCACATAACCTTTCTGACCTCGTTTTTTCACTTGTGAAATGAGATTAATTATAACACCGACCTCACTAGTTGTTGTGATGTGTCAGAGAAGTAAAATATGTGAAAGCACATTACCCTGGGTAGAAAACTGTGCAAAGGAAAGTGGCATCATTATTGTGGAGTCACCGTGGGACCCATTTGGAGGAACCCACACACTGGTGCTGGGCACTGGCTCAGGGAGGCAACTGCTGCCAGGGAAACCCAAAGCACCATGCTTACAGCCAATCCCTGAACAATACCTTCCCTCCCCAAAGGCAAAGCGTTGGGTGGGACTCCAACTGCACACATATGGACAGGCTTCATTTTTGACATTTCTCATTCAAGGCTGCCTTTGAAATTCTTTAACTCTGCCCTATGTCTTGAGAGTGAGGGTGGGTCTGAGAAGGGGGGAAAAGAAAACCACATATTGCTATTTCTTTAAGCTATATTTACTTGATAAGTCAGGATAGAGTAGGTTATGTTGCAGTCACAAACGACCTCAAAGTCTTGCTGACTTGTAGCAGTAAGAGGTATTATTCTGTAAACAATACAATACGGAATAGAACAGAACTAGGGAATCTCTTCTGTGTCTCCTCCCTCCACACCTACTCTAAGAGAACAGCTGCCATATTAAACATTACCAGTCACTGTAATAAAAGAAAAGAGAGTTTGGAAAGTTTTCATGTCAATAATAAAATGCCCAAGCACATGTGACTTCTGCTTACTACTCATTGTCACATGGCCATAGAGTGGAACCCAACTCTAAGGAGGGCAAGAAGTACAAGCCTGAGACTGGGTAATTTATAAAGAAAAAAGGTTTAATTGGCTCACAGTTCTATAGGCTGTACAGGAAGCATGGCTAGGGAGGCCTCAGGAAACTTACATCATGGAGGAAGGCAAAGAGGAAGCCAGCACATCCTGCACGACAGGAGGGAGAAAGAGCAAAGAGGGAGGTGCTACACACTTTCAAACAACCAGATATCATGAGAACTCTATCACAAGACAGAACCAGGGGGATGATGCTAAACCTTTAGAAACCACCTCCATGATTCAATCACCTCCCACTAGGTGCCACATCCAACACTGGGGATCGCAATTCAACATGAGTTTTGGGTGGGGACACAGAGCCAAACCATATCACCAACAATACTTAGAAAGTAGAAAACTGGGCCAGCCTCAGTGGCTCACACCTGTAATCCTTACACTTTGGGAGGCCAAGGTGGCTGGATCACTTGAGGTCAGGAGTTTGAGACCAGCCTTGCTAACATGATGAAACCCTGTCTCTACCAAAAAATACAAAAAATTAGTCAGGCATGGTGACACGCTCAGGAGGGTGAGGCATGAGAATTGCTTGAACCTGGGACGCAGAAATTGTAGTGAGCCAAGATGGTGCCACTGCACTCCAGCCTGGGCAACAGAGTGAGGCTGTCTCAAAAAGAAAAGAAAGAAAAGAAAGTAGAAAACTTGAAATAGGATAAATAACTTTTATTACTTCCCTCTTACATCCCCTGGACCCATTGTGCTGTTACATATTTGATGGCTTTGTATGTTCTGTTTCATCTTCTGTTTGGAATGCCAATATCTCTTCCTAGGAGCACCTATTCATCTTCTAGAACTCATTCAAACATCTCCTTCTCTAGAAGCCACTGCAGAACCCCTTAGCACAGGGCCTCACAGTGTATTTTTCTGTTTGGTTCCCTACTTCATTGAGGATGCCTTGAGGGCACAAAATAAAAGCTTATGCAATGGATGAATGGATGAATAAATGAATTATGCCCAAGATAACCTGACCTTAATCCCCCACCCCACTCAACCCCGTGAATGGCCCTGAATGTCCCAGAAGGAGAAAAGCAAGTTTTGCCACACCCTTTCCCGATTTCTTCACCATTAATAGTTAACATTTAGTAAGCACTTACTAAGGGCCAGGCACAATTAAGAGTGCTAATTATATTATCTAATTTAATCTTCACAACAACATTACAAGCTTCCTGTTTTAGAGATTATGTATTAGAGATTATAGTAATCAAGTTTAGAGAGCTTCAGTGATCTGCCCGACACTACACAGATAGTAAGAGAACCATGCCTGAACTCAGGTTTATCAGAGGCTAAAATCCATACTCTTAACTTCTCAATGTGGTGCCTCCACAGGTTACAGAAATAGGCCACTGACACATGTGACTCAGATTGTTCTACTTTCTGTAAGCACAATGCTGACAACAAAGACAGGAGAATCTCTCTGTCCATAGCCCCTAAACAAAAGTGTGCAAAGGTTAGAGAACTAGGATACAATAGAAGCCCCATCCCATTGTAGTTCCTTTTAGCCAGAGAGCCCACAGCAAAGCCCACCATTGAAACTGGCCTGCTCTGACCATGACAAGAGAAGACTGATATGAATAGTTCATTGAATGGAGATTATTTAGTCAGAGAAAAGAAAACTATGAGTGATTTAATAGATGTTGGTTGGTCACCAGATGTTCACTAAATCCACTGAGGATAAAAAAGACAGCACTTAAAATTCAGCTTGGGGGATTTCAATTAGGCAGCAAGAAGGCTTTCTCAACAGTAAGAAGTATTAAATATCTTTGATTAATGAACAGTGATGGAATGCTTCTTTAAGTCTAGGGTCCTTATTCAGGGATTTATTCTTTTATGTATTTAGCTACTTACTCATTCACTCTTTCAGCAATCGTTTATTGGCCAGGCACTGTGGTAGGTACAGCTATCCCTTGGTTTCTGCAGGGGATTTGTTCCAGGACCCCCAGCCCTAGATACCAAAATCCACAGATGCTCAAGTCCCTTATATAAAACAGTATAGTATTTGCATATAATCTACTCACATCCTTCCATGTACTTTAAATCATCTCTAGATTACTATAATACCTAATGCAATATACACACTGTATAAATAGTTGCTATACTGTATTTTTCATTTGTATTATTTTTTATTGTTGTATTTTTAATTTTATTGTTTTTTTTTTTTTCCAAATATTTTTGATCTGTAATTAGCCAAATCCAGGAATGTGGAACCTGTGGATATGGGGGGTCGACTATACTAGAAATACAAATGTGAATGAAAACACTTCTGTTCTTCAGGCTGTCTTCCTGAAATCTTTTTTTCATGATGTAAAATTTCTTTGAAAGCTATACAACAACTCATAACACTTTAATGCAAACAAATTTTCCCATTTCCCAGGCAGGCCCTGGTTACCAGACTTGGTATATATTGGTTGGATGGTAGAAGCTGAAGAGAAAGGGAGGGAAATTTGGGGGACTTAGGACTCTATTTGGTTTCCTATTGCTGCTGTAACAGATTATCACAAACTTAGTGGCTTAAGACAACACATACTTTCTTCGGGACTGAAGGTCAGAAGTCTGAAGTCAGTTTCACCTGGCTACAGTCAAGAGGTCAGTAGGACTGATACTTCTGGAGGCCCTGAGGGGAGAATCTGTTTCCTTGACATTTTCAGATTCCAATGGCAGCCTATATTCCTTGGCTTGTGACCCTTTCCTCCATCTTCAAAGCTCATCATTCCAGTTTCTTCCTTCTGTTGTCCCATCTCCTAGTATCTTTGATTCTGACTCCTCTGCTCTCCTCTTACAAAGACTGTTTTATTTATACTGGACCCATGAAGATAACAAGATAATAATTTCCCTATCTCAAGATCCCTAATTTAATCACATCTGCAAATACCCTTTTGCCAAATACCCGATGACATTCACAGGTTCTGGGGACTAAGACATGGGCATATTTGTAGAACCATTATTCAACCTTCTACAAGGACAGAAGGCCTATTACAGCAACTTTACCTATGTGGCAGTTGTGCCCAGGACTGGCTTTGACGTTTAACCTTGCTGAGGTTATTATAAACTATGGGAGAAGGCCTTACCGAAGTCACACAGATGGTTGATGCTGGCGGAGTTACTGGATTTACCCAATGATATCACCAGCCCTGTGGGGGAGTTTAGCTGTTGGCCTGACTAAAGGCAGGGGAATGGACAAAATAATCTTTTCCTACACACTCTAGTTCTATAATGATGGTTAATGTTTGTTTATTTATTTATTATTTTTTGACTCAGTCTAACTCTGTCACCCAGACTGGAATGCAGTGGTGCCATCTTGGCTCACTGCAACATCTGTCTCTAGGGTTCAAACAATTATCCTACCTCAGCCTCCCAACTAGCTAGAATTGTAGACACATTCCACAACTCCCAAGTAGCTGGAATTACAGGCACACTTCACACCCAGCTAATTTTTGTATTTTTAGTAGAGACAGGGTTTCACCATGTTGGCCAGACTAGTCTCGAACTTCTGACCTCAAGTGATCCACCTGCCTCGGCCTCCCAGAGTGCTAGGATTACAGGTGTGAGCCACCATGCCCAGCCAATAATGATGGTTAATGTTTATGAAGACTTTAATATGTGCCAAGCACCATGCTAAGCACTTTGTATGTACTACCTTTCTAAATTAATTTTGTTTTTATCAGAGTAATCTATATACATGGTTTTACAAATTAAGTCGTACTAAAAGACTCATATCAACCAATAGGTCTACTCCTCCTTACTTCCTCAGTCCCACATAGGTAACCTCTCTCAACTCTTAGCAATTTCTACTGGCATTTACCTTTAACATTTTAAATAACATATTCATATTGCTATTTCTCAAGTTATCCATTTTAGACAGTTTCTACTAAATTCCTTTCATTGCAATTGAGAATTTTGTTCTCTAATACACTGCCACCTTCTTCCTACTGTCTCTCCCCTATCCTTCTACTGTAATTATATCACATTTGGGGTTGAATCAATCATCTGTGTTTATATTAAGATGACTGTGTTAAGTATTGCTCTCTGCTGAGCCAGGTTGTCCAAATCCACGCATATCCAAGTCCCATAGTCAGCCCTGAGCAACCTGCCTGTATGAAAAGTCGACCCTCCATGTACACGGGCTTCACATCCTGCAAATACTGTATTTTCAACCAACATTTAGTTGGAAAAAATACCTGTGTACAAATAGACTGTGGAGCTCAAACCTCTGTTGTTCAAGGGTCAAATGGACTCCTCACCACCACTAACAAATACTCCAATTGATCTATCGCCTAGCAATAATTTTTAAAACATTTGTATTCATCAGATAATCTATTCACTTCTTTTCTCCTCATGATCCTCCGCAGAGTAGAATTCTACATTTTGCTCTTGAGGCTAGAAGCAGGCTGCTTCCCCAAGATGGTTTATACCATCTTTCTATACTAGATGCCCCAAGGCCCCACACCATTGTATCAGACCTGAGATTTGAACCCAAGTTTGTCTAAATCAAAATTCCTCATCCTCAACTGCCATTGTATATGGCTTTTATAAGTTAAGAATTTGAAAAAGTGGCTATAATGTTTGAGTAGGACGTAGTTCTACATAAAAGTAATTACTGCTAATGGCTGCATTGCATTTGAACTCTATCCTTATACACACTTTCAAATCAGACAACAGTTCTCAAAGTGCTGGGACCTGCCTTCACACCTGGGAGAAACAACATTCAAACAGGGAATTTGTTTTTTTTTTTAATTTTGCAGACATTTCCATGTGGGTTTGTTGACACTTTGGGAATTGGGTGGCTGTGGCTGTGGGGTTTTGTTTTGTTTTATTTTGCTTTTGTTTATTTTGTCTTTCTTCCTGATTTATTTTCTCTAGTTGTTCCTGAGGTCTGGGAAGACTCCCAGTGGGCATATAGCCTGCCAACCCCAGGGACAATATAGCTTCTATCTGAACGTATACCCTTCCATCCATTGACCCCCACTCCTTGCACATACCTATCCACACATACATACACACACACACACACACACATTCATATACACACACTCTCTCTCTCTTTCAGCCCACAGCTCCAACCCTGCTGAAGAAAAGAGTCTAGTCCGTGTCACAAAATATGAGTCTCATCATCCCATTTGGACTGGAATCATGAGGATGAGGGACACAAGGAGGGGGAAAAAGGAAAGGAGATATGGGTAGACTTAAAGGTGTTCCAAATATTCCTCAATGCTGTTTTGCATCTTTTCCTCTTCAATTCTCCCAACTCCTCTACAAACATAGACATCCACCATAGAGAAGTTAAATTACCATCAGATTTTACTCTCTGCCTAGGTGAAACCACGAGTCCCCCAGAGGCTATAAATCTTTTCAGGAGCAATGCTCCATTGATCCAGTTCCACTAAAATGGTCCTGAACCATAGCCCTCTTTCCTACTTTCTCCCCTTCTCTTTTTTCCTTTTTCTTCTTCTTCCTTTTTTTTTTTTTTTTTTTTCCCCAGAGTTCCACTCTTGCCCAGGCTGGAGTACAATGGCGCTATCTCAGCTCACTGCAACATCTGCCTCTCAGGTTCAAGCGATTCTTCTGCCTCAGCCTCCCCAGTAGCCGGGATTACAGGCACCTGCCACCACGCCCGGCTAATTTTTGTATTTTTAGTAGAGATGGGGATTCACCATGTTGCCAGGCTGGTCTCCAACTCCTGACCTCAGGTGATCTGCCTGCCTCGGCCTCCCAAAGTGCTGGGATTACAGGTGTGAGCCACCGTGCCCAGCCCCTCCATTTTCCTTTTTTTTTTTTTCTCACTCTCTCCCTTGTTTCTCTGGTGCTTCTTCCAAAACAAAAAACAAAACAAAAAAACAGCCACCCTCTTGTTTATCTGTTTGTGTTCTGTGTGTGGAGCTCAGGGACCTCCCAGAATAGTTTATTATGGCTTTTCTGTTTAGCTCGACTGCAATATAGCAGAGGTAATACAATCATGTCTCAGCTCCATATGGTCTTGGAGGCTGACAAGCAGAACAACCTCTGCTTTGTTTGTGTTTTACTTATGGTGTTATGTGAGCCGCGTGGGGCTGGTGTGCTAAGTTCCTCCCGCAGGACAGATCAGAGAAGGAGCCAGGCGCCATGTTGTCGTTCCCCACCCCCTTCCACTACCACGCACACAAAACACACACACACACACACACACACACACTCTCTCTCTCCACAACTCGGGGCATAGTGGAGATAAGGGGGGATGATCAACCCCAGAGAACATTAGGGACACACAGGAAAGGTCGTGTTGTGGGGAGGAGGAGGGTGAGAAGAGGAAAGTGAAGGAATATTTACAGAGGCATGCTACACGTCTTACTATAGACACTTACGTAATTCTCATACAACTCTTTGGAATATATATTGTTGCCCTATTTTCTCTTGGAAAAACCTGAGATCAGTAAGCTATCAGGCCTTTTCCTCAAGTGATATACCTGGAATTGAATGCTTATTTGTTTGATCCCCAAACTCACACACAGTCTATTACAACCTTTTTGTCTACAATGTGGGGCTGCAGGGGTTGGGGAGGGGGAGTCTTACAAACTCTTCTAGGCAAAGAGCATAGATGCTGTAGATGATGACAAAGGATAAACCACTACGCTCCCAAACTTGAAACACAATGTGGTTATGACAGTTCTCAGGGGCTTAGTGTCACCTTTATCCACATTCCAATCAGGCATGGGCATTCCTGGGCACTGGAGCCAGTGAGGTACTGTATCTTAAAAGCATTTGCAAAACAGATTTCAGTACAACATACTTACTAGGTAATATCTTCATTGCTGCAGTTACGTTAATGAGGTTTTACCTAAAAATGCAGAGAGGAAGATTCAGTGGGGATGAGTTAGGTACATATTACAGCTGGAATAATGGAAGACCCAAGCCACAATTGTTGTACCTTCAAGGTGCTTAGGTGCAAAAAGTTGCAGGGAAGCATATATTGGACAGATTCACTGACCATATAACCTCATTTTTCTAGACAATTCCAATTCCATACATTCTCTCTAACAAAGAGAACCAATGACAAGTCCTGGATATTCCAAAATGTTGGCATCTAAACCATATGAAATAATGACAATAGCTAACATGTGTTTCATGCTTTCTAGCTGACTGCAATTCATACATTATCTCGTCTATTCCATGCAGAGCCTCATCTATTGACCTGTGATGTCAATGCCTTTAGTAAACTGTACCTGGTGCACGGAAGTGATTACTAAATATTTGTTGAGTAGATCATCACTGCTGCTTTCTAGACTAGAAAACTGACCCACAGAGAGGTTTCATAACATGTTTGGCATCACACAGCTGATGAGGGGTGGGGCAGGAAGGTGAGCCCAGGCTAACTGCCCCTGCCACTTGCCTGCTATCACTACCCAGTACAGAAACCTCATCCTATTGCTTCCCCAAGGCTCCCAAATTGGCCTTCCCACCTGAAAGCAACCCCAAATCTTTCATTAGATTATGCGATCCAATGTCAAATTTGAAATATAACACTGTACTACATGCAAAACATGGCAGGGGATGCTGGGAGAGTTAAAGAAGCACTAAGTGGTGAGACCCCACTCCCAGAGAGAAGTAAGGGGTCTCACTGGAGGATACTGAAAACAGGGCCAGAGCAGTGGCTCATGCCTGTAATCCTAGCACTTTGGGAGGTCAAGAGGGGCGGATCACTTGAGGTCACGAGCTCGAGATCAGCCTGGCCAAGACAGAGAAACCCCATCTCTACTAACAGTACAAAAATTAGCTGGAAATGGTGGCACGTGCCTGTAACCCCAGCTATTCAGGAGGCTGCAGTAGGAGAATCACTGGAACCTAGGAGGCTGAGGTTGCAGTGAGCTGAGAACGCACCACTGCACTCCAGCCTGGGTGTCAGAGTGAGACTTCATCTCAAAAAATAATAATAATAAATACTGAAAACAGCCTGTGCCCTGGGCACCACCATTTGGAGAAACCCAATGGTGGCTCTTGATCAGTCTGGGCCTTGAGAAAGGACTGGTAGGGAAGCTGTTATCAGAAGAGGGAGACCAGCCCTCAGGAAATATGGTCCCAGTCACGAACAGCTGTCTTACCCTTCCTCTTCCAGCCTCAGGCCTCAATCACACAGAGCAATCTTAGACTCACATTGTGTTGAGCGGCAATAATTAGTTTTAGTGGTAGAAGCCGTGTGGCATGCAATGGTAACATACATGGGGCAGCCCTTAAGTGCTAGGGGCTTGATCATACATTGATCCATTTTCTTGACCACTTGATGAGATCAATTTTATGAAGCCCATTTTGCAAATGAGAAAACTGATATATTAGAGGTGAAAAATCAAAGTTACATAAATAGCCAGTATCCAAATAGGAATAAGTAATGTTATGGGTAGCCTTGAAGAAGACAGGAAGTTTTTTAAAAAAAAAAAAATCATATGCTTGGGGGTTTAATCGTGGGAGAAAGCAGAAAAGGAGGGTTGCACTCTTTACCTTGGTAACAGTAGAAGGTTACAGGGTGGGTGATATGTATATGAGCATCTGTATTTTTTAGTACAAGCTAATTGAACCACCTGATTTTCCTCCACCATCTGTCTCCCACTCTCACTATCATCCTCCCCATCCACCCCCAGCAGCAGTCACTATAGCAGCCTGGAGCCCAGAATAGCTCCTAAATTCACCAAAGCCGAGAAGAAATGATCTTGTACTCTACGTACCCTTGTCAAGGTGGCCCTAAAAACAAGGATGCCTAGCCATTCATTAATTCTACAAATACTTAATTGAATGCCTATTGTATGCCAAGTGCTTTTCTAGACATCAGAACAGACGAGTGAACAAAGCAGACAAAAAAAATCCCTGCCTTCATGGAGATTATGTTCTGCCAAAGAGGTTTCTAGTGCTCAAAATTGTCAGTCCATTCACCTTCCTAAGAGAAAAGTCAATCCATGGAGGATCCCAGAGATCATGATAGAAGTCCTAAATTGAGCTTCACAGTCCTAAGCTCCTCAAAGGAGACCTGTGGTCACATCCATCCAGCACCTGCCCTTCCCTCATCAGCCTTTTGTTCCAACAATGAAAGACAAACAGGGGTGAGCTACTCCCCTAAGGCAAACCCCACCCCACCTGCGCCTCAGGCCCCCCTCTCCAGATCCTGCACTCCGAGCCCTTGCTTTTTCATTGGTTTGCATCATAAATGTGTAATGCCAGGCTAAGAAAAGCACCCAGCCCAACCCGCTCTGCCTTGCATCCATAACAACCTTATCAAAGGGTTTTTTTCTGAGCACAGAGAACAGAGAGCCCTCCAGGTTTTGATTCATAGCAGGTGAAGGCTGGATGTGCTGAAAGCTGATTGAAATCAGCGAGGTCAACAAAATACAGCTGAGAGTGCACAATAATTGGGAGCGAAGCATCGCTTCCTTGTTTTTTTGTGATCCCCTGCACTTTCAAGCTCCCACTTCTAAAGGAAAGTCTTTGTCTTACACACTTTATTGCATTGGTGTGGGCTTTATTTTATAAACTTGGGATTTTGTTGACCCACAATTTCCTCTCCTTTTGCCCTGTAACTATCTAGATATTTTGAGGTGGGAGGGTGGGGGTTGGAGACTGAAGAGGAGAGGCTTTAGGACCCTCTGGGTTTTCCTGCCTCGAGGAACCCCCTCTCATGCATGTGTACGCAAGCACACACAGACACACACACACACACACAGACACACACGCATGGACACACACGCATACACCTGCAAGCCCTTCCATTTTGTTTCAGGAGAGGGGAGTCTGCCCTATAGCTCTACAGTCTTTTCATGCTGATAGGAGTGCTGTTGTGCCAGACAATTCTAACTCATTCAAGGGCCAGTGACTGCATTCTAACTAAAGCTTAAATTCTCACATACACATATTCTTTCTCAATGTCGTGTGTGTGTGTGTGTGTGTGTGTGTCTGTGTGTGTCTGTGTGTGTTTCTCTTCCTTTATGGAGGTTCTGCCTGAACTGAAAGTTGCCTGAAGGTAGGGGTTTTGTTTGTCTTGTTCAGTGTTCAAGAGAACTTGGCACAGAGCACAGCGTGTGGTTGAGAATCAATAAATATTCATTGAATGAAAGAAGGCTCACTGACACTGAGTGTTACCGCTCCAAGTCTCCTGGGCCTCTGCTCTCTCTTCAGGGCAAGAGGAATCTATAGGTGAGCCTTGGCCTTCCTCAGAAAACCGAAAACCATCATGCGGCCACTACCCAGAGACGAGACTGGGACTAACGCAGGACCTTGGAGAATACTGGTAGTGTGGCAAGGACTTAAATGGAAAAATGACATTCTTGAAACTGTCATGTCAGAAAGTGTTTTCGTTAGCTGAGCTTCGTATATTGGAAGGTGGTGCTGGTTTGGAGTCTTGACTAGGCTGGCCTAGAGAATTTTATCCATTGGATTCAATCCCATAAGAAGGAACTCATTATCCTGCTTTCCAGAGTTAATGATTGTTGTTCCATCTCATTCTCTGCCCAAAGACGTTTTTGTCTATTTTGAGTACCTCCCTGTGAGAACAAGGCAAAATTCCTTAATCTCTGTCACATAGCTGAGCTAGAAAAGCCCTCACGACTACCACGAACCGAAGAGAACAGTAGCAGTAAACACCAGAAGTGTATTTCTTCTTGGATTGAAATTCTTTCCTGCTGGCTTCAATGGAACCCCACGGAAGGGGAGAGGAGACTTCTTCCTCACAGCAGAATGCTCATGTCCGCATTTGTAGATCCAGAAGAGAGAAGTTGGATCAAGAAGTCTATACAGTCAGTAACAATATTAGCCAGATTGGCAGCCTATTCTGCTATCATCTCTCACGTGGGTCACTGAAACGGCCTCCTAAGGGGTCTACACCTGTCTACCCTTCAAACTGATGCCCTAGCAAGCCTCTTGTAAAACAAATAGGACAGATAATAACAAGAGTTGGCAAAGATGTAATGAAATTAGAACCTTTATACATTGCTGGTGAGAGTGTACAACGGTGCAGCTGTTTTAGAAAACAGTCCATCAATTTCTCATAAGATTGTTAAACATAGAATTACCATATGATACAGCAATTCTACTCCTAGGTATATACCCAAAAGAAATGAAAACCTAGGTCCACACTAAAACTTGTATATGAATATTAATAGCAACCTTATTCACACTAGCCAGAAAGTGGAAAGAAACTAAATGTTCATCAACTGATGAACGGATAAACAAAATGTGGCATATCCAAAAACAATGGAATATTATTTGGCAATAAAAAGGAATGAAGCACAGTTAAAACATGGAGAAATAATTATGTTAAGTGAAAGAGGGCAGTCACAATAGGCCACATATTGTAAATGTGCTTTCATTTACAAGAAATATACAAAATAGGTAAAGCTATAGAGACAGAAAGTAGATAAGTGGTTATGAGAGAGGAGAAAGAAAAAAAGCAGGCAGGCAGTTAGGGTGGGTCCTCAGTTGAATATTTTCAAACAAAAAAACAGCCTGCAGGCACAGATAAGGGAACTTGCACAGGAGGGCTTGCTTAAGACATGTCCACAGCTGCACAGATAAGAAAGGCTACACAGGTGACTTGCCTGGAAATGCCCACAATAGAAAATTCCATCCCCTGACACATGCGTGGTAAGGGGAACAAAGCAATATGGAGTAACTCTAGCTAAGGGCCGGCATGTGCATTAGGAGGATGGGATGGAGCTACCAGAAATTTGTACCTTATGCAAATGAGGCACCAATCCCTCATCGGTTTCCTTTAACAGCCTTTGCATTCAACTGTAAAATGGCAACCCCTTCCAGGTCCCTTCTCAGAAGCAGAGAGCTTTCTTTCACTTCTGAAACTTTCACCTCAACCTCACTTTTTGGTGTACATGCTCCTGGTCGTGAGACAAAGAACTCCGGGTGATACCTCACAATGAGAGACTGCTACATCATGGTGCACAGGCGAGACTGTAACCGTTAGTTACCTAGAGCTGGAGAGAGATTGGGGGAAGAGGGGGTGGGTGTGCTTACCATTAAAGGGTATGAAATGCCTTTTGGGAGTGATGAAAATGTTCTAAAATTGATTGTAGTGATGGTTGAACAATTCAGTGAGTATAGTAAAAACCACTTAATTCTACATTTTAAATAGGTGAATTGTGAATTATATCTCAATGAAACTGGTACCCCCAAAAAGAAAAAAAAAATTAAACCTGCTCATTCCCCTACCAAAGGTTTCTGCTGGTTTCTCATCACCCAAAAATAAAGCCCAAGCTCCTTGGCCCGCCACGAAACTGTCCCTTGACAATTTGGCCCCAACCTGTTTTTCAGCCTCATCTTCCTCTCTTCTTACCATGTACCCCAAATGCAGAGCTTTTGAGCTTGCTCTGTTCCTGAACACACCATGCTGTGGCTGCCACAGGAGTCCAGGCCTTTGCATTGTGTTCTTGTCTCCTGCAATGCCTTTTCTTTGATCTCTATCTGACAAATGCTGATTTATTCTTCAGGATCCAAGATGAGCATCACCTGTTCTATGCAGCCTTTCCCAGCTTTCCCAGGAAGAGTGTGTCTCACTCCTGGGCTGCCACAACACTCTGTTTATAGTCTATTTTTGTGCTTATCACATTTTATTTTAATTGCCTGTCTGCATAGTACCTTCCCCAGTAGCCTGGACCATGGGCACTTCAAGGACAGAATCTATAACTTATTTATCCTTGTACCCTTCTCTCCACCCCACTCCCACCACATGTGATTAAACGTATAGGAGAGAAAGAGAGAGAGAGACATGCATGCACACCTTAGACTCCAGCCTTTAAAAAGTAGTTAACAAATGTTTAGAAGGGAGAAGGAAAGCAAGTGAAAGAGGACAGTCTCTGGCATTGGAGAACTAGGTTTGATTTCATCCCACTCCATACTGGCTGAGCAACCTTGGTTAAAACTTAACCTCAGTCAGGTGTTCGAGACCAGCCTGGCCAATATGGTGAAACTTCATCTCTACTAAAAATACAAAAATTAGCCAGTCATGGTGGCACACAACTATAGTCCGAGCTACTCAGAAGGCTGAGGCAGGAGAATCACTTGAACCGAAGAGGTGGAGGTTGCAGTGAGCCGAGATGGCACCACTCATTGCACTCCAGCCTGGGTGAGAGAGTGAAACTCCGTCAAAACAACAACAACAAAAACACTGAACATCAGTTTTCTCTGGTACAAAAGATGGTTAGCTGGGCCATTTGTGTTAAACGCATTAACCCCTACAACGTCGCTTTGAAGGAGGTACTACTTCAAAGTAAGAAGCTCAAGGTCACACTCCTAGCAACCTAAGTGTTCCACGTTCAGAGGTTCCACGTTCAGAGGTTTGTGTCTCTGACCCCAAGGCCTAAGCTTTCAACCTCCTCAACAATCTGCATGTCATAAGCTGATAGTTGCTACCTATTATTTAACTTTCTTCCAACTATCAGAGGACCCTGCAGGCAAACAGCGCCAGGTTCCACTCTCCCTTGACGTGAACTGTATTCGGTTCAAAGTGCTCTCTGCCTCTCAAACTCAGTTTACTACCCTGGGGATTTCCAGAATGTTACCATGAGGCAAATGCCTGCCTGAAACTTCCATTCACTGCTCTCCACCCAGCCAGAGCTCACCCATTTTTTAGGACCCAACTCAAATTCAATGTCCTTTAAGACATCTTCTTAACTCTTTTTTGTATTCTTCAAGGTCTTACATTCTGAACCACTTATTTTAATCACACATCTCTGTTTTATTTTATTTCTATTTTTATTTTTATTTTATTTTTTGAGATGGAGTCTTCCTCTGCCACCCAGACTCGAGTGCAGTGGCACAGTCTTGTCTAACTGCAAGCTCCGCCTCCCAGGCTCACACCATTCTCCTGCCTCAGCCTCCCGAGTAGCTGGGACCACAGGCGCCTGCCACCACTCCCAGCTAATTTTTTGTATTTTTAGTAGAGACGGGGTTTCACCATGTTAGCCAGGATGGTCTTGATCTCCTGACCTCGTGATTCACCGGCCTCGGCCTATGAAAGTGCTAGGATTACAGGCATGAGCCACCGCGCCTGGCTGACCACACATCTCTAAACTTCACTTTCCATTCACAGACAAAATTGTCCATTTATACCCCTACTCCTGTCTCCTTCCTGCCCAGTTATTTGGTGACACCCTGTGATACGAACTCCATCCTCACCACTCCATTAGAGCTACATTCTCACTGTTACCTACAGCCCTACCTCTGTGCCAGATTAAATACATTTTTCAGAGCTCTTCTGCCTCATCCCCTGCAGCATTTTACAGCATTCTCTCCTCCCTCCGCCTCCTCCTGGACACACTGGGCTGCATTCTTCACTGGCCTTCCCAATCCCCACTCCCTATTCCCTCACTCCTTTTCCTCACTGGGCCTGCCTGAGGCTCAGGTGGGTCACTTGCTTCTCCAGCCTTCACATCTTCTTCCTTGAAGTGTGACATCTCTCATGTCTCAAGCAATAGCCCTGACTTCCTTCCTTAGCTCCAGTTGAGTGTCTCCAACTGCCTTCTGGGCTTTTCTACTTGAATGCCTCACTGTCACTCAGCATTTAATGTGTCTAGATCCTGGAAGTGCTATTAATACTTATGTACAAAATGAGCTTGGATACCAATATCCTGATGAACTATAAAATACCTCTCCCATTGTTCTACACCCCCCACCCCAACCCGGTCCCTATCAGAATGGCACATGAATTTGTTTATCCCACCAAATGAGTCATTGAGAGCTCTGAGAAGAGAATGTTCACATACACACACACTGCCTGAGGTATTAGGGCCTGGATTTGTCACCAGGACCCTTGCAACTAATAGTCAACCCATTATCATGTACTGCCTGTTCTGTGCCCAGCACCGTGCTAGATGCTTCTAGAGTACAATGATGATTCCTGCATAAAACCTATCATTAAACAGATTACAGCACGTACCTTCTTAAAAATAGCATAGTATAAAACCACACTCATCATCTTCCCCCACAGTTAACAATCATTTTAGTCATCCATGTTTATGACAGTGGGGGGTCCCCCCCCTCATTACTTCTTCCTCTTCTCCATGCTTTCCCCCAAATCTGATCAATTCCAAATCCTGCTAGTTCCTGTGGGGGCTCAGAAACTGATACCACAAAATATGGTACTTTGTCATAACAAACTGAAGAAGGCTCAAGGTCTTTCTGACCTTCCCCCGACCTCTAGCCCCAATCGTCTCTCCCAAAGCCTTTATCTAAGGCCCAGACCCATCAAAAGTAGCAATAGTTTTTTTCTTCCCCTCCCTCTAAGACCAAGAATATCACCGCACCTGAACAGACCCTTTCTCAAGATTACGTACAAGTTGATCTCTGCTCCCTGACCCGTTCATTTAGTAATCCCCTCCACAGAATTCTTCTCTCTCCTCCCTCTTATAACCTATTTTGCCAGGATGTTGTATAAGCTTCTGATCTACCTTGAGGGGTGGGTAATTATTCGGTGATTCTTCCTGTGAATACTCTGTGCCTACATTAAATAAATTGGTATGCCTTCTAATTATTCTACCTTTGGTGAGTTGATTTTTCAGAGAACCTTCAGAGGACCCAGGAAAAAGCTCTCCCTTGATCCTTACATTCCTATTCCTTAGAACCCATTCACCCTCATTCTTTCTGTCTCTGCCTCGGCACATACATTTAGGTCTCCATGATTTTATGATGCGGTCTCCACAAGGAGGCCTTTCCTCTGGGAGCCTTTCTACCTCTTTCAATGGGTCTCTCAGAACTTCCAGATTAATTATCTTAACACGCCCATTCTAGGAACTCACTTCCTTGTTCAAAACTGGCATTTCCTACAGCAGTTTTCACAACATTATGGAACCTCAAAGTCAGAAAAAAAACATGTGGGTCTTTGAGTCAAAACACCTACCCATTGTTGTCTTCCCTTCCACAACACATCCTCCTCTTAAATTCATTCAGGAATGAGAAACACTCAACCAATCCATTCCATGATTGCCCTGATTGTTACAAAATCCTTCTCTCATTGACTTGGCTCTCTTATTTCTACCCACTGGTTCAAATTATCCATTTTTACCTCCTCCTAGCTCCTTCATCACTTTGTTACAGTAGGTAGTTAGGCATGAGCAGGGCGGGAGAGAGCCCCCTACCACCAGGAATGTCAGGTGACCATCAGGTGATGGTCAGGTAGTTGTTAGCTGTCTAAAGTAATAATTGGTTACAGCCAATGCCAGGGAAAGGCAGTTTCTCAATAGATAGAAAAAACCTGAAACTGGGGCCAGGCACAGTGGCTCATGCCTATAATCCCAGCACTTTGGGAGGCCGAGCCAGACGCATCGCCTGAGGTCAGAAGTTCGAGACCAGCCTGGTCAACATGGTGAAATCCCATCTTTACTAAAAGTGTAAAATTAGCCCGGCGTGGTGACGGGTGTCTGTAATCCCAGCTACTCAGGAAGCTGAGGAAGGAGAATCGCTTGAACCCAGGAGGTGGAGGTTGTAATAAGCCAAGATCATACCACTGCACTCCAGCCTGGGTGACAGCACAAAACTGTCTCAAGGCCAGGCGCGGTGGCTCAAGCCTGTAATCCCGGCACTTTGGGAGGCTGAGACGGGCGGATCACGAGGTCAGGAGATCGAGACCATCCTGGCTAACACGGTGAAACCCCGTCTCTACTAAAAAATATAAAAAACTAGCTGGGCGCTACTCGGGAGGCTGAGGCAGGAGAATGGCGTAAACCCGGGAGGCGGAGCTTGCAGTGAGCTGAGATCCAGCCACTGCACTCCAGCCTGGGCGACAGAGTGAGACTCCGTCTCAAAAAAAAAAAAAAAAAAGAAAAAAAAAAAACTGTCTCAGTGCTTTCCCTTTTTTTATTTCCCCCCGCCCAAGGAACATGGTATTTCTAAATGATTATCATTAAAATTGAAATAAAATAAAATAATTGTCATAGAACATTTAAATACCTGAAAATTGATTTTATGGATTTATGGGGCCCATTTGATAAATAGTGGTTTACTCTGCTATTATTACCATTAGGCCTCTTTTTTTTTTTT
>NW_016807677.1:3320359-3331189 GCF_001698545.2 Rhinopithecus bieti
TGTCCAAAAAAAAAAAAAAAAGAAAAGAAAAGAAAAGAAAAGAAAATGCCTGAAACTGGTGATCAGCAAAGCTACCCAACAGGATCTCAGGAGTTGGGTGAGTGGGCACAGGCATGCATGCCAAGAGGCAAAATGGCAGCATTTAACTGGTATTTGACCTTCCTTTAGGAACACTGGACTAGGAAGAACGCCTACAACTCCAGTAAACACACTGTGCAAGCTCCCCTCCCAAGCGCTGGCAGGCCACTGAGTACGTGGTCATCCCACCCCAAGGGAAGAATCGGGGAGAAGTAATCTAAGACCCCAGAAGTATGCCAATGTATAAAACCCCAAATCAGGCCGGGTGCAGTGGCTCCCACCTACAACTCCAACACTTAAGGAGGCCGAGGCAGGTGGATCATCTGAGGTCAGGAGATGGAGACCATCCTGGCTAAGGTGGTGGAATCCCATCTCTACTAAAAATACAAAAAATTAGCTGGGTGTGGTGGTGGGTGCCTGTGAGCCCAGCTACTCGGGAGGCTGAGGCAGGAGAATTGCTTGAATCCGGGAGGCGGAGGTTGCAGTGAGCTGAGATCACGCCCTGGGCAACAAGAGCGGAAACTCCATCTAAAAAAACACAAAAAACAAAACAAAAAAACAAATCAAAGGTCAAACCACGCACTTGATCTCTCAAGTCACCCGCTTGGCTCTCTTCCAAGTGTACTTTTCTTTCATTCTTGCTCTAAAGCTTTTTAATAAACGTCCACTCTTTCTCTGAAGCTTGCCTGGGTGTCTCCTTCTGCCTTATGCCCCTCGGTCAAATTCTTTCTTCTGAGGAGAACTGAGGTTGCTGCAGACCCATGCAGATTCGCTGCTGCTAACAACTTCATTCTAGTTCCCTAATAGTCCAGGGTGCTCCTGGTGCTGTAACTCAACTCCACACAGCCTCCTCACCTCCAGACCAGCTCTTGTCCACCCCGTCCCCATCTACTGGGCAAAAAAGGAAAAGTGCAGGAGTTTGACAAGGGAAGTGTGCTGGCTTGCTCACGCTCCCTCTTTTTGAAGATGTTTGATGTATGTGCGTGTGTTTTGTGTATTCACTGCAGCTGGTTCAGTTTTCTGTGTTCACCTAGCATTTCTGGAGGACAGCATTGTGCATGAGCAAACGTGAAATCTGCTTTATGCTCATATTGTTCAGTATATCAATCACATTGGAGCCACTATACATGTCATTGCGGACAGCTCCTCCAGTCATTTGCCATGGCGCACATGTGCACACGTGTACACACACACACACACACACACACAGAGTACATCAAGAGCAAAATGGCAGCATTTAGAGAATAGACCCATAGATTAACACTAAAATAATGAAAAAGTTGAGCGTCTGTGTTCGCGTCACTGTTTATCACAGTTTCGGTTGCCATCTTGCTAAATATGCTACACTGCTCAGAACACTCCAGAACAAAGCATTGTCTGGCCCAAATGAGAGCAGGTTGAGAAACCTTGCTGTGAACCTACTCCTCTGAGTTTTTATTTTCTCTTCCTGGCCAGCTTGGATTTGAACTCTTGTGTAGGGTGTGGCCAGCCAGAGTGCTGGGAGGCTGCCAGAGGAGCCGCCT
The DNA here is from genome assembly GCF_001698545.2 of Rhinopithecus bieti. Classification (NCBI taxonomy): domain Eukaryota; kingdom Metazoa; phylum Chordata; class Mammalia; order Primates; family Cercopithecidae; genus Rhinopithecus; species Rhinopithecus bieti. Next base: position 3,321,961 of record NW_016807677.1, read on the forward strand.
ACTCCCAGGGGACCTGGAGGCTTGTGATGTGACCTCCCATCCGTACCCTGACCCCCTGTGCCCCAAGCAAGCCCATTGAGGTAATTAGGTTAAAAAGCAGGCACTTTGCTAACTATCAGCTGCTGTGTCTGGGCTGAGTTCCCCTTGGGGGTGGAAGCAGAGTGGGTGGGGGGAGGAAAACAGTCGCAGGAAGATAAACTACAGGCCAGGGAACTGGTGGGAGGGCAGGGGGAGTCCAGGGAAGCAAGAGCAGGGGACGTTGCATCAAGTAGGGGCTGCTCACCCACCCTGAAGGGCTCTTACCTTCCCTCAGCTAATGATAAAAACATTTCTCCTTACAGCTTAGTAAAACCTTACAGTTTACAAAGTGTTTTGCATTTGTTATCTCACTGAAATATCACAATCACCCTGTACCATAGGGAGGGCAATTATGATTGGCCTGGATATAGAAGGGAAAACAGTATCAGGGAGAACAGTATCAGGGAGGCTCAAGATCACAGTAGATTAAAAGAGGGAGAAAGGGAGGGGAAGAGGGAGACAGAGGGGAGAGAAAAAAAATAAGTGAGGTACTGAATGTGGAACCAGGACAAAGAGAAAGTCTTTAAACATAATAGAGGCTCCCCGAATGCTTATTTATTCATTCATTCTTGGCACTTAAGAAAGGAACCTATGTTAGGAAAACAAGGGCATTATCTTCACAAAGGGCAATGGAAAGAACTCTAGGGACCCAAAGTCCTGGGGTGTACCCCACTTCTTCTGCTACCCGACCAGGATGCCTCTCCTTGCTGATCTGAACTCGTCTAAAAGTGGGGAGGTTGGATTCTGTCATCTCTGGATATCCTACTCCTTTTTCAGTTTCCTAGGCTGCCCAACCCCAAGTTGAGCCTCTAGCCACAACCCGTAGCCGCAGGGCAAGAGTGGAGGGTTACAGCTTAGTCAGGAGTTGGTTAACCGCACTTGTGATTCTTCAGAGCTTTGTCACAGGCTCTACGTTTTCATCTTCAGCACAACTGTTTGAGGAAGATAGGGCAGGGATAACAAATCCTTCTGTTTCTGGGAAGAGACCGCACATGATAACAGAAAAAACATGAGTCTAGGAATCAAGAGAGGTGAGCTCTCTGGAAGGATGACTCTTGCCCGGTGCTGAATTGGTTTGCACTTAGAAAACTCCAGAAGCTGCGATTTGCCATTAGACTAGGACAAAGCAGAGGGCCAGCCTCTGCTATCTTACTGACTTTAGCCTCCATCGTTGCCTGTTTTGTTACTCACTCCAGCAGCACTGGCTTGTGCTTTCTGCTCCTTGAACATACCAAATTCCCTCCCTCTTTGGAGCCTCCACCCACTCCCTGTACTTCCCCACCCCACCCCACGTCTTGAGAGCTCCTTTCCAAATATTCACATAGTGGCTCATTCCCATCATCTGGGTCTCTAATCAAATGTCACCTCCTCAGAGTGCCTTTCCTAACCATTCAGGCTAAAGTAATCACCGTGTTCCCCCACCCCTCACTCTCCAGCCTATCATTCTACACTATTTACCCTATAGCATTAGGAGGGTACAAGGTTCCAAGGTTCCCTTCCATGGGAAGGACTTTCCATCAGACAGTCTGATGGTCTCCCCAGCCCTTACCCATTCCTCTGCAGAGCAGGTGGTGTGTCTTACCTGGTTGGCAAATTCGGAGAAGTTCCTGGGACTACATGCCCCCCCCCCCTTTCTTGTTGGGACAAACTTCAGGCAGAGAACATGAGTGCTGACCGGCTATTGGGAAGTAGGCTTTGGGGTAGAGGCTCTGCCCTTGCAGATGGAGGCCTGTGGTCAACCATCACTGCCTAAAACTGGATGTGCAAATCTGCCTAATTCCAGGGTACAGCGCCATGAAGGCCATGGTTGCTGCACTCCAACCATGGGCTGGAGCCACATCCTCCAACCTAGCTATGATTAGCCATGGTGCTTGGGTCTCCACTGTCTGACTCACATATCTGTCTCTCCAACGGTTCAGAACACAGGCTGGGAACAGGTATATTATATATTGGACACTGCAAAACCACATTTGCCTCTTCCTGAAATCATTATATTTATTGGCTGATTCATCTATTTACACATCTTTTGCCTTACCCTCAACCGACACATACCACATGGACACACACCTCCCCTTTCTTACCATCCCCTACAGAACGTAAACTTCTTGAGAACAGACACTCTGTCTCTTTTGCTCATACATTCTGTGCCGGGAACAGTGTTTGGTTCAAGCAGATGTCAAAAAGTAGTCACTGGATGAATAAAAGACTTCCAGATGTCTCTGCACTGTGTAAGATCCCGGGACCTTTGCACAGCCCTAGGGCAGGGAGTCTCCTCAATGACTAAGACTAAATAATTATCCACTTGCTTAGAAGAATAGGAACCTAGAATGGGTTCCAGTTGATTTAAAGAAATGTTTAGAGTAGTTCTTATAAACCTACATTGTAGATTAGATTTCTATCTATAAAATATGTTTTCCCCAAGATAAAGAAACTAGGGTGCACGGAGGTTGGGTTATTTCTGGAGGATCCCACTGTCAGCTGGCAGTAGAGCTCTGCATTGCTGTGGCTCTGCTCCATACTCTTCTCCACTTGCAGAGGCAGCTTGGGCTCCTGCCATTTCTTCATGGAAAGAGCCACTGCATGCTGGTTTCCCCGTCCTTCTTTCTCCCTGGATCTATCAGCCCCTGCCAGCTTTCAGTCCATTTCCATTGTAGGCCCCGAGGACCTTTCGTCTGCAGGCTGACACTCTCCTAGACTTTGAGTAGAAGCTGACCCCAGCATGGGCATGTGACAGCTCCATCTGTACCAGGAGGCATGGTCTGAATTTTGCTATCTTCAATTCAGCATCTAGTGGCCTTGGGTGACCTAGGTGCTCACCAAGGTTCAGATGGCCGCACTCATGATGTCCCAGACAGCACAGTGGGCTCCTACTTTGGTTCCCTGCTAGAGTCTGGGGCTAGAGAATGGCCCTGAATCTTCGACCACATGGCCAGGGTTTCATCATCTTCCATAACTCTTGCCAGCTTTCTCTGCCTCTCCCTCAAGGACTGTAGCCATCTCTGTAGCTGAGTCACTACAGGAGGTCCTGTGACAAAGTATAGGAACCTCCCTGAAGCAAAGCCCTGCCTCCTAACTGAAGTTAAGAATCTCCATGGTCTGTAAGGTCCAGCTTTGGCTGTCGGGCCTGCCCTGGCACTAGTGTGACTTTATTCCTTGGGGAGTGTGTTTATTTGTTTGTTTATTTATTTATTATTTATTTATTTTACTAGTTGTCAAATGGTCCTTTATTGAAATATTTTCCTTTGTGCTTTTTAACCAGCTGGGCGCTCCTCTGAGCCGCCATCGATATTGTGTATGATGTCATGAGGGTGGCAGCCGTCAACACTGCAGCCCACAGACTGGACAGTCCCCAGGGTATCTTTTATGGTTCCAGAGAATTCTCTGGCTAAAGACTGGTAGTGCATCTGTCAAGCAATGTTAACAATCTCTTCAAAAGCGATATTTCCAGGGCAGTGGATTTAGGACAGCTGTCCCCACCATTTCCCCAAAAGAAATCCTTTAGGCCCACCCAGTCCACCTACCAACCCACTCCTAGCTTCCCCTCCTGCCTGTCGTCCCCTGCACCACAGTCTCAGCCTGGCCCTCCACGAAGCCATTCCCCGAGTAAGGCCTCAGTCTGTTACCTGAGCAGCCAGAGGACAGCCCCTCCCTCAGGGGTGGGTTCCTCTCAGGGAATGGCTGGCCATCCTCCAAGAAGGCCCCTCTTTCCTGAGCATTCCAGTCATCTGCCTCAACTTCTCTCTCCTCCCCCAGGCCCTTCCTGTAAATTTCACATTTGAAACAAATATTGATTTTCTTACTTACTCCCCTTGCCAGGGTTGTAAGACACACACAGACACACACGCACACATACACATACACACAGAGAGATAGAGAGAGAGAGAGAGAGAGAGAGAGAAAACAAAAAGCATGGACCTGCTACCACTTCTGGAAATGAATGAGGTGAAAACAGGGAAAGCACAAAGAAAAAAGATGTGGTTTCTGAGCAAAATGCGGCCATTGCTATTATTTTCAGAGTCTCTCCCTGACCCTGGCCCTGAGTTAAGAGCTCAGGTAGTGTGGTGGGTGTTAACTGGGAGTGAGAGACCCAAGAGGGCTGTTTTCTTCATTTAAAAAATAAATAAATAAAAGGGCTCTTAACTTTTCCATCTTGTTACCTGAAATGAGAGCAAAGACCGGGATCTGCTCAGATTCTGTGGCTGCAGGACTCCCAGCCTCGTCTCCCTCCCCAATCCCTCTCCCCAACTCCCTTTTCCCTTGGCTAATAAGTAATCCTGAGAAGGTTTGCGCACTTTGCTTATTGTATTTGGCTCAGAAATACATTCTCTTTTTCACCCCCAACCTCAGGCAAATGCTTTCTGATATCCATTTGTATGCCTGAACACATGTGATTAGGCTTAATGTCATTTTCTGGGGAACTGCGGGAAGGTCACTGGGCACAGTGAGAACTTGGCTCCTCTGGGGCATCACATGCCCAAGACCCGGTCAGCTCCTGTCTCAGGCTCAGACACCTTCCCCCAGCCACCATGACAGGCCTCTGGGACATCTAACTAGTTTCATGTCTTCATTATGCTCCCCTCCAGGGGTAAATCCTGAATCTACCAAAGACCATGCTCACATTCCAGAGAATTTGCATTATAGCAAGGCAATTTATTGAGACTTTAATGGAGCAGAATAACTGACTCAGAAATTACCTGTGTCTTGTTTTTCTCTGCAGTAGGCTCAACACAAAGGCACGAAAGGTATTTCCTTTCCTCCTCCCCACCCCTCCTTCTATCTCTCTTCCAGGCTTTTGTGTCCTTGAGGTCTAAGTTTTTTTATTCGGTTAATAACATTTACCTCTGCTTCATAGCACAAAGGAGAAGTTGCCAGATGCCATTATTTTTGCTAAAACTTGAGAATGATCAAGCGATTAAATGCGATTTGACATATAGGGGAGAAACCTGGTGGGTGTGTAGTGTGGGGTTTGAAATGAAAATGGCTGGCTGAGGAGGAGGGCCTACCTCTGATCCTGGAGAGGATAGCCAGATCCTCAGGAAGAGAAAGGAGAAGGAAGAGGCCTGCGGTTGCCATCAAGGCAGATATCTGAGCCCCAGGGAATGCAGATCCTCTGAGGAGGGAGGATCAGGTGGCTCTGGAGGGCTCCATGGGTATCTGTGAGGACTGAGCACCCAGGCCATGGCCTTAGGACTCTCCATGGTATCAGTTCACCTGTGTGGACCTGGATGATGAGCACAGCCAAGAGCATCATAGACTGAGGACCAGACAGAGGACACCTCACCTCCACCTTCTGAGACCTGAGAAGCCCAAATTTTGTTGTTGCTGGTTTTTTGTTTGTTTTTGTTTTTGTTTTAATGTGAGAATATTCTGGAAACATGCAGACATTGGCAACCTCAGGGGTGTCAGACCAGTTATACTTCTTTTTTTGGCTAATCTTTTCTGTATTATTCTAGTTTTAGTGGATATGCTGCTGAAGCAAGCACTCAGACCAGCTGTAATAAAAAAATGTTCTGGACATATTTTATCACATGCTCACCATTTCATTGATGGGAGGTGGGCTGCTGCCCTTCAGAGAACTTGGCAGCAAGGGATGCCCTCTGTGGGGCAGAGGTAAAATGGACTTTCCGCAGCTACTCCAGGCTCCCAGAGGCTGTGTACAATGTCTGTAGCCAGCAGGATGACCAGATATTTAGCTGGATCCCTTATAGTCTGATGGCCTCATCCAATGACTGGACTTCTCCCCACTTATTCCCTGACTCCCTGTGTTCCAGTGCTTCCTCTGGTTTGCTGTTCTTTGATCTTTGGCTCACATTTGTGTCTGTGATCCTAATACTTCCCAATTAGGGCTTAGTGTTTTCCTATTAGTCCTGGGCTTCATTTTGCTTACCTTTAGGATCAAGGATATGCTTTTGGTATTTTCTATATTAAATTTTGGCTGCTACTGTTTTCAGCCTTTTGGAGCAAAACCTCATATTGAAACAAACAACTCCATTCAATTGTTCTTCCTCTTTTGAGCTCCAACATCCAACTGCTCTTCCTCTTGCCACACTCTTCGCAGTCCCACTGAAGCCATTTGCTGACCTCAGTCACTCTCGCAGATTCCTACAGACCTTCCATCGCTAGCACTTAAGTCTTCTTCCCACCCAAATCTCTGTCATCATCCCAAATGGCTTCAGTCTCCAAGCAGGTGACTCATCTAATAACTTGAACTCGCAGTTTCTTGATTTCCTTTGCGACCAACACATTTCACCTTCATTTAATTTAAGTGACCCACTTCCATGGCAACACCCTGGGTCTTGTCATCACCTAGAACTGCTTCATTAGCAAACCCTTAAGTTTAAAAAGCCCAGTCCCTAAAGCCAACTTCTTATCTTTCTACTTGTGGCTTCTTTAGAACCACGCATCTCCCTTTCCAGACCTCTAGTCTTTCAAACTCTTCCCATCTTCTCTCCACCAGCCCTCTGGTCCTTCCTTGACCTCCAGATTCAGCCACATAGTTACTTCTCTGATAACAGTGGCAAACACATAGCATGACTTTTGCTGGGCCGTATGGAAAGCCCTTTATATATATTAACTGTCTTCATCTTTTTCATCCGTTTGCAGCTAAAGAAACTAAGGTTGAGTAATTTGCCCAAGGCTCCCAGCCAGGGCCAGCTGCATAATCTGTGGACCCAGTGTGAAGTGAAAATTCGGGACCCCTTGTTCAAAAAGCAGGGAGGGAAAAGTACCCTTTAAAATACTTGCCTATAAAGCCTTTTACTTTCTTTTCTCTCTTTTTTAAATTTTTAAAGAATTTTTGTAGAGATGGGGTCTCATTGTGATGCCAGGCTGATATCAAACTTCTGACTCAAGCAATCCTCCTGCCTCGGCCTCCCAAAGTGCAAGGATTACAGGTGTGAGCCACCACACCTGGCCAAAGCTTTTTTCTTTCTTATTTATTTATTTGTTTATTTATTTTTATTATATTTTTTTCCTGACTTTTAAGTTCCAGGGTACATGTGCAGGATGTGCAGGTTTGTTACATAGGTGTGCCGTGGTGGTTTGCTGCACAGATCAACTCATCACCTAGGTATTAAACCCAGCATCCATTAGCTGTTCCTCCTGATGCTCTCCCTCCCCCATTCCCCTCATAGGCCCCAGAATGTGTTGTTCCCCCCTATATGTCCATGTGTTCTCATCATTTAGCTCCCACTTATAAGCGAGAACATGCCATGTTTGGTTTTCTGTTCCTTCATTAGTTTGCTGAGGATAATGGCTTCCAGCTCCACCCATGTCCCTGAAAAGGATATAATCTCATTTCTTTTTATGGCTGCATAGTATTCCAGGGTATATATGTAACACATATTCTTTATCCAGTCTATCATTGATGGGTGTTTGGGTTGATTCCACATCTTTGCTATTAGCTTTTTGCTTTGAAAATACTTTATTACTTATAAAACATGAGAGGTAAGTAAAGTTAAAATTTTAAACCATTAGCATAAATTTTACTGTTCATCTTTATGTTGTGCAATGCCAGTTTTAGATGCAAATATAAGAACACACACACACACACATACACACACATACAGAATCACTTCACTGGAATTTCATACCTTGGGCACATATTTGTATCTTGTTCTTACCAGAATAGTGGAAATGCTGCTCAAACCTGGTTTTGTTTCACTTCTTGGTATGCACACATTCTATCAATACTTCTTACCCTCGGCTCACTGGTGAATAAACAAAGACTGAAAGGGAAAGGAAATACGTGTTGCTCTGTTTTTCGCTTTCCTCATATGTCATCATTTTCAGCATAAGTGGTTGGCTAATACAGGAAAGTAATGCACATAGAAAGGGATATGATAGGGTTTCTTGGTCGTTTGTGCTTCTTAGAATGCCACTGCCTTCTTTCTGAGTTCAAAGCAAGTTCTGGATGAATGGGAAGTATGGCCTGGTGGGTTGCAAGTATCTTGCTTACTCAGTTATAGACCTGTTGATATGAAGCATGAGCACAGAATTCTGTGAAGCCACGATGCATGAGAGCTCAGCGAGACTCAAAGTGAGTACAGATTAAGCATGTGATGGAAGCTGCACAGTGATCCTGAATGCTGTATCCAAAGGAGGCAGCAAGAAATGAGGGGCATGCACCTGGGCTGTTTTCCTTCTGTTCACACGTGTGCTCCATTGTCCCATCAGATTAATGAAACACAAATTCAAAGATAAAATCACTGAGAATTTCAAGTTAGTCTCAGCAGAGCTTTTAATCAGGCAGAAGACCCTTCTGAGAGCAAGATGTGGGATGCCCCAGGAAGAGCTGTGGCCTTGCTTAAGGCGGCTCTTCAACTGAGGCCATTCTCAAAGAAGAAAGGAATACCCAGCACCTGGGACAACACAGCCTACAGTCCTGAAGTGTGGATGTGGGCAGCTCAGCTCAGCATTCAGGATGCCTTCCCTCTTACCTCGCAGAAAGGGCGAGTCCTCCCTCTTCCAGAACTAACCGCTCTCTCAGTTCCAGGCCAATCCACTCACGTGTACGCTTATGTCCTCTCCCACATCTCTCCAATTTTGTCCATTATTCATCCCCACTTCCCCTCATCTCTTCAATTTCTTCACTAATAATGGCTCCTTCTACTCAACCTAATTACATATCCAAGTCTTTTCTGTTAAAAACATCCCATTATTCAACTCTGCTTCCCCCACAAAAGCCATGTCCTCTTGCTTTCCTATCCACAAAGATCCCTCAAAGAGTAAACTCCACTTCCATCTCCAATGTTTCACTGTGCAGCAACACCCAGCCCAGACCAGAGTCATCTGAGAGTTCTCCGACCTGCTCTTTTTTTTTTTTTTTCCTGACAACCACCCTTCAGCCTTCAACCTACTGGACCTCTTTGTTGCCCACCACAGTGATCACTTCATTCTTTAAGAAACCTCCTTCTTTGATCTTTATCACAGAGCATGACTTGCTTTTGATCAACCACCATTCCTCCTAGTATTCTTTCTCAGGAAATCTTAATGAATTTCCCTTCACTAACTCCATAAATCTTGTTAATCTCCAGGGCTCACTTTTTTCTCTTTTCTTCCTTCCTTCCTTCCCTCCTTCCTTCCTTCCTTCCTTCCTTCCTTCCTTCCTTCCTTCCTTCCTTCCTTCCTTCCTTCCTTCCTTTCTTTCTTT
>NW_016807677.1:3331527-3384034 GCF_001698545.2 Rhinopithecus bieti
CATTGTTCAATTCCCACCTATGAGTGAGAACATGTGGTGTTTGGTTTTCTGTTCTTGCGAAAGTTTGCTGAGAATGATGGTTTCCAGCTGCACCCATGTCCCTCTTTCTTTCTTTCTTTCTCTTCCTTCCTTCCTTCCTTCCTTCCTTCCTTCCTTCCTTCCTTCCTTCCTTCCTTCCTTCCTTTCCTTTCTCTTTCTCTCTTTCTTTTCTTTCCTTCTTTCCTTCCTTCCTTTCTTTTTTTTTTCAGGGTCTAACTCTGTCACCTAGGCTGGAGTGTAGTGGTGCAATCACAACTCACTGCAGCCTCGACCTCTTGGGCTCAAGCGATCTTCTTACCTCAACCTCCCCAGTAGCTGGGACTACAACTGTGCACCACCATGTGTGGCTAAGTTTTTTGGTTAATTTTTGTAGATACAGGGTCTCACTATGTTGGCCAGGCTGGTCTCAAACTCCTGGTGTCAAGGGATCCACCCACCTCAGTCTCCCAAAGTGCTGGGATTACAGGCTTGAGCCACAGCCTTCAGCTTAGGTTTTGCTTTCACTCTCTGCCTGCTGTCCCTGGGTTGTTTCATCCACTCTCATCTAAAAGTCAGTGACTCCCAATTCTTCACTTTTAGTACTCATCACCTACGAAGCTTCAGGTTCATTTCTTCTGTAAAAGTAATCTTTATTGCTGAATACTTTAGACTTTTAAGTTACTGTTTAAGATTCCACAAGTAATACATGATTTTGTTGTTGTTATTGTTATTGTTTTTGAGACAGTCTTGCTCTGTTGCCCAGGCTGAAGTGTGGTGGCATGATCTCAGTTCACTGCAGCCTCTGCCTCCTGGGTTTAAGCAATTCTCCTGCCTCAGACTCCCAAGTAGCTGGAATTACAGGTGCCCACCACCACTCCTGGCTAATTTTTGTATTTTTAGTAGAGACGGGGTTTCACCATATTGGCCAGGCTGGTCTTGAGCTCCTGCCCTCAGGTGATCCGCCTGCCTCAGCCTCCCAAAGTGCTGGAATTACAAGCGTGAGCACTGTGCCTGGCCCATAATACACGATTTCTACAGAAAATTGGGAAATGCAAGTAAACAAAGAAAATCCAAAAGGCAAAAACCTGAAATTCCAACTTGCAGAATTAATCACTACTAATAATTTGATGTATATCTAACTTTATAAACATTTTTACGTAATATATTAAATACTTGGTATAAAAATCTATCTTTTTTTTTTGCTAAAATATTGGTCATACATATTGACCAAATACTGACATAATTACACATTGCTTGGTGATTATTTTTTGTTGTAGTCTTCCCAGATGACTAAGTATATTCCTACACCATCATTTTAATAACTGCATAGTATTTCATGATATGACTATCAAAATTCTTTTAAACTTTTCTTCTAATTTTTGTACATTAGCCTCGTCCGATATTTTACATTATCATAAACAATATGGTGATGCCTTTCTTGTGGCTAAATTGCTGTGTTCAAACATACAAACCTTTTTAAAGTGGCTCATAAACAAGGCCAGGCATGGTGGCTCATGTCTGTAATCCCAGAACTTTGGGATGGGCCAAACCAGGAGGATCACTTGAGCCCAGGAGTTCGAGACCAGGCTAGACAACATAGCGAGACCCTGTCTTTATAAAAAAATAAAATAAAATAAAAGTTGCTCATGCATTTGGTCAAATTATCCTCAAGAAAATGATTGTACCAATGTATGTTCTTCACCAACAATGGACGAGAATATCAGTTTTCCCAAACCCTTACCAAGAATAGATAATAGCATTGTTTTTCATTTTGTCCATTATTTTATCATTATTTCAAAAGAATTTCAATTTTATTTGTTAATTTTTTGTTTATTGTTCCTTGTATTTCTCCCTTTGAAAATTGTGGTTTTGTTTTCTTTGTCCATTTTATTCTATAAAGATGTTCTTTTATTTATTGATTTGTAAGAAACACCTACTATTTCTAAGTACCTATAACTAGATTCCCCAGAGCACTTCAAGATCAAGTTTTCAAAACCAAACTGATCATCTCCCCCATAAAAACCTATTACGCTCATATTCCCTTAGTTAATAGTATCACCATCTCCCAAGTTAGTCAAGACAAAAATGTGAGAAATAATCACATATCCTCCCTCTCCTTCTCTTTAACCCATTTACAAAGTCTTGCCTCTTTCTCTCAAATAGCCCTCAAGCCTATCCCATCTTCTCTATTCTCCATGCTAGTGCCTTAGCTTGGTGGTAGTCACCCCTTCACAGCTTGTCTAATCTCATTGACTCTTGTTTGAACCATTACAAAAGGCTCTTTGTGGTATCTGGCCTCCTCCCCCTCTATTTCATCCTCCATACTGATACAAGAACATGTGTTTTTTTTTTGAGACAGAGTCTTGCTCTGTTGCCCGGGCTGGAGTACAGTGGTGCAATCTCAGCTCACTGCAGCCTCCCCTCCAGGGCTCAGGTGATCCTCCTGCCTCAGCCTTCCAAGTAGCTGGGACTACAGGCAAGTGCCACCACATCTGGCTAGATTTTTTGAGATAGGGTTTCTCCATGTTGCCCAGGCTGGTCTCAAACTCCCGGGCTTAAGCTATCCACCTGCTTCAGCCTCCCAAAATGCTGGGATTACAGGTGTGAGCCACTGCACCCAGCATAATTTTTCTAAAGAAAAAATCTGTTAGTTATAATCTTCTCCTTAAAGTTCTTCCATGGATCCCCATCACTTGCAGCATAATGTGATCATTTCTTAGCATGGCGTATGAGACCCTGCACAATCTGGTACCTCGTTACCTTCCACATTCATCTACATTATTCTAGCCTATGCACCCACAGCCAAGCCTGCTGAATGCTGCTCCCCGCAAAATGTCATGCTCTTATACAACTTCATGCCTAATATATACATTTTTTCCTAGAGCTACCTGGTCACTGCTCAAAACTTACAGCACATCTTGCCCCTAGAAACGCCCAAGAAATAAGTCAAACATACAAGCTTTGGATTTTCAGCTAGCTAGAAAGTGGGATAAAAAGTTGACTCCTTATAGCTAGGAAACCTGGCTCAAAAAGTAGCAGAAGGAATCCTTCTTAGTATAGCACAACACTTAAGAGACAGACTGCCTGGGTTCAGATTCCAGTTTTGCACTTACTGATTCTGCAGTCCAGGGCAAGTTACTTACCCCTTCTGTGTTTCAGTTTACTCATCTTTAAAATGGTAATCATAAGAATGACTTCTTTTTAAAAAAATTTTTAGTCATAAGAATGACTTCTTTTTTTAAAATTTGAGATGGAGTCTCACTGTGTCACCCAGGCTGGAGAACAGAGGGACAATCTCAGTTCACTGCAATCTCTGCCTCTCAAGTTCAAGCGATTCTCCTGTCTCTACCTCCCAAGTAGCTGAGATTACAGGTACATGTTGCCATGCCCTGCTAATTTTTTGTATTTTAGTAGAGACAGGGTTTCGCTGTGTTGCCCAGGCTGATCTTGAACTCCTGAGCTCAGGCAATCCACCTGCCTTGGCCTCCCAAAGTGCTGGGATTACAGGCATGAGCTGCCACGCCTGGCCAACCATGACTTCTTGTAGGGTCTCATGAATTAATATACGTAAAGCACTTAGAAGAATGCCTGCCATGAATGAGTTATTTGAATAGATGATATATTTGAGGTAACTAATGTTGGTGCCATCTGACTGTATATGTAAGTGGTTAAGTGGATGAGATGATATAATGTGTGTGCAAGCTCTTTGGAAAATTTAAAGCACTATGGAATTGTCCAGTATTACTATCACTCTTAATTTTAAACAAGATAAGTCTCTATACTTCCAAGAAAGTATATATCATCTTGAACTCATAAGATTGCTGCAAGGATTAAATGAGATTTTAAAAAATATATGTATACCCCATCTCATTCCAAAGTGGTGCTGAGTAGTTCAATTCAACCCCAAATTCAACTTATATGGTAACATGATGATGTAGTAGTAAGAGCACTTAAGATTCCACACACTGGGGTGTAAATCCAGGTTCTCCCACTTATCAATACAATGACTTCTCCAAGGCCCAAAGATATTTGTGAATCACTGGGCATTCAGAAATTGATCATTATTGTCATTTGGTTGAAAGAAGTCTACATCAAGGCACTCTTCGCAGGAGGAATAGGGCAGACATTCAGAGGAAGGAATAAAAGGTTGACTTATATTGAGTTAGTTCAGAAGAGGTAGAGGACAATAGACATACTTCTCAGATAGCCAGGGGCTCAGCCTAGACTCAGACAGTAGCAGATTGAATCTCAAGGCAGAAGTCATTTCAAATGCTGCTATTTAGCCCTTATTCCATTCAGCTTTCTGTCATAGTTAATTATTTCTACGTCTGTCTCCTGCATTAAATTGTATCTTCCTTGAAGTCAGTGACCTCGTCTTTGTAAACCCAATGCTTGCACCGTGCTTGGCATTCAGAAGCAGGCACGAATGCTTCTGAGTGAATGCAACGGCAAATACCATCTGCCTGGTGAACTCTTAGACACGTGTTAAGGCCCAGTTTAAATATCATCTGCTCTCTGAAATGGACTGCATTGAGAAAAGAAGAATACAGATTTCAAGACAGAAGTAATGAGAGACCTGGATGGAGAATCCCAATCCTGGAGAAAATGTATCCGGATTTATGGAGATTCAGAAAAACTCTGCCAAAGTAGATGCTGCATTTATACCTAGATTACAGACTGTGTGCTCTTTAACACACACAAGTCCTCATAGAGACTGAGAAGTCATCTCTGATGGGGGTTGATCCTGTGGGAAAAGCTATTGTCAGAGCTGCCTATGAGTGGAGTGGCTGGAACAGGCAGCTGGGATCCCAAGGGCTCAGACCATGGCAGAGCCAAGCAGAACTGCAGTCATCCCATGGGGCTCACTCTACAGCCTGGGTGAGCTGCGGTTGCTCACTCTGGACTGGATGGGAGCTGCAAGGGACTCTACTATGTCCCCCTTCCCCATCCCACTGCACTCTGCATTTGCTCTGCCATAAATTCTTCATGACGAGAGTCACAGTCTCAAGTCTGCCAGATGAGTTGCAGATTCCTAGAGTTTTCAAGGTATGGTGAGACTCTGTATTGTTTTCTTTAGTATACCTCCTTCCCTTTGTTTTCTGCAAATCCTGCTCACCCTAACAACCGACCTTTCAAGAACTGGTCAATACTCAGAGACAGCGTTGCCTTAAAACATAACAAAATATAGTGACCGAACATTTCAAAAGGTCTAGACATCCAGGGATGATAAAGGGCTTCTTTCCCATCTGTCTTTCCCTGAGCATCCTCCCTTGGCCCGTAGGACCCTCCACGCGAGACAACAGAACCCGGGCTGGTTTGACGTGGCTGGGGGTAACCCTCATCTCCCAGATGGATCTAGAACACAAGGTTCTTCCTGTGGTTTCCCAGTGATGTCTAAAAGTTGTGTCTGCCCACAAAACAGTGCAGTTATAAGACTAGGTGCAGGTATGGTTGTGCAGAAAACAGTACGCAATCGCCACTGGCCTCATCTGGGTGAAATTAGGGCCGAAACCACACAGCCATGTGTGTAGACTTCCTTTCCTTTCTCTTCTTTGTTCCTTTCCTCTCTGTAAATGTTTTCTTTCCTGGACCTGGGGAGTCAGAGAAATCCAGCAAACTGTTATTTCCTTCAGCATTACAGCAACTTGTGCTCAGATTAACCCTGCTGGTTTTCATCGGAACATTTGCAATTCCTGAAGCAGTCGAGTCCTTAGGATGCCAACCCCAGATCACATCACTGCAGGGTGTGCCTATCTCTGCTGATGCGGGCAGGGAGCAGCACCAGAGGGTGAGCTGGGGGAGGGAGTCACACATAGTGGACTTTTGTCCTGGCTGTGTGTTAAAACAGGTACAATGTGAGGAGACAGAAGGGGGAGGCTGCACTGTGTCCCAGTGTGAAGAAAACAGCCTGCTCTGAAGTTATCGCGTCTCCGAGTACAATGTAATTTCTTCTCGGGCAGTGCTCTGATAGCCTGACCAGCAGGGAGGGCTGGAAGTCGTGCACGCCAGACAGACGCAGAAGTCATGATGAGTGATATCGCAGTTCCAGGCACCGGGCTCAGGTTTCCCCAGCCTTCATTTGGGGCACAAATCGCTGACCCAACCTTCAGTCAAAGCTTTCCCAAGGCCAGTCACACCTTCCTCCCTCCCTTCCCCCTTGCCTTTTGCCTCTTTTGTCAGGACTGTAAAGAATACCACCTGGGCATCTGAAGTTTATAAGAAAATTCCTGCAAAGAATTTCAAAATATCCAGGGTCTCAAGAGCACAGGAAATATCCAGGCAATTCTCCTGTCCTGGGCAAGCCTCCACTCATATCCTCCCAGAAGTACGACAACCCCTTAGGTATGAAACCCTTCAGGCCAGGCACATGGCTCACTCCCATAATCCCAGCACTTTGGGAGTCCAGGGCAGGAGGATTGCTTGAGACCAAAAGTTCAAGACCAGCCTGGGGAACATAGTGAGACCCCCATCTCTGCAAAAAATTAAAAAATTAGCCAGGAATGGTAGTGTGCATCTGTAGTCCCAGCTACTTGGGAGGCTGAGGTGGGAAGATTGCTTGACCCTGGAAAGTCGAGGCTACAACAAGCCATAATGGTACCACTGCACTCCAGCCTGAGCCACAGAGTGAAACTGCAACTCAAAAAAAAAAAAAAGGCTTGAGAGAAAGACTCATCTACATCCCTCTGTGCCCCATTCTAATCTCTACCAAACCCCACAGCATCCTTCCCATTTCTTTTTTTTTTTTTTTTTTTGAGCCTCACTCTGTTGCCCAGGTTTGAGGGCCGTGGTGCAATCTCGGCTCACTGCAACCTCTACCTCCTGGATTCAAGCGATCCTCTCACCTCAGCCTCCCGAGTAGCTGGAATTATGGGTGCCTGCCACCACATCTGGCTACTTTTTTCTGTTTTTAGTAGAGATGGGGTTTCACCATGTTGGCCAGGCTGGTCTCGAACCCTGGCCTTAAGTGATCCACCTGCCTCGGTCTCCCAAAGTGCTGAGATTACAGATGTGAGCCACCATGCCCTGCCCCATTTCATCTTGAGTCACTTCCCCACCATTTGCCACCAGAGGCCAGGAGCTGCCTCTCCTGAGTAGGGTCTCCCCGATCCCCACACACCAGCTTTCTTCCACCTTTTACAGGGCCTGGAAATCTGGGGACTCCAGAAGGTGCAGCGAGCAACATCTATTGTTTAGAGAAGCTGAGACTAGACTGAGTCAGGGAGCCCAGGCAGGAGCAAGGTGTCATTTCATTTTTCTAGGTCTTTGTGTCCGTGTGGCCCTGGTCAGAAACCTGCCTTTCGTTCCCTGCCAGGACACGAGGGAGGGAACACTCCTCTGCTGGCTGTGTCTCCAGGGTTCTTAGGGTGAACAGAAAGGAAGGCCCTGATTGACTTCCCCCTGCCCTCAGGGACCTGAGGCTTGGAAGAGGCCTCCAGCATAGGCCTACGACTCCCCTGTACTTTAGCGGAAAGTGGGGTGTGGAATTCTTCAGGGATGAAGGAAGGGAGGGGGGCCCATTGTTTCTCATCTCCTGATCCCCAAAAGCTCTCAGTGGGGAAAATGGCTCCAATGCGGGGTGAAGGACTGTAGGACTGAGCTGACAAGCCACTATGGATTGGCGGTGGACAGCCCACAATTTTTCTTAATTAGCCATGGCATCTTGCCCATCATGGAAATAAATAACAGGTGTCCCCTAAGGACAGCACATGAGAGGCGCCATTTATCGCCGTTCTGAGAGGAAACTGACAACATGACGGGTGACATAGCAGAAATAATGAAGAAAAATGGTAGTGGGCAAGGAAAGGCCCTGTCAGAGGAACCTTGCAATCAGTCCCCAAAGGGAAGACCCCTGCCCAGCACCCCTGGGTGGGCAGCACCTCCCCAGTGGGCCTGTTCTCCAGGCAAGAGTTCCATCTCCCATTAGCACTAGGCAGGCACCACACAGTATCATTTCAGGGTCACTGGCAACCCCTCCTGTACCATCATGGGTCATTGCGGATGTGTGTCAGAGTCCCTGAAATGCCACTTTGAGAGTTTTATTATTTTAGATATTTCAAGTTCAGGCAACTCTAATTTGTCTGTGTGGATTACCTCTGCCAAACATTAAGAGTGTAGGCCACTGATCTGCCACCTGACATCCTTCTGGTCATTCTCTCTGTCTAATAGGTGGTTGCTAGATCTGTTCTAAAGGTGAAAAGGGGTCCCTCTCCTGTTGAAAGTTCATGTTTCCACCTGTGCTCAGCATCCCATTTCTCTTCATTAGCCAGGCATAATGGCATGTGCCTGTAATACCAGCTTCTTGGGAGACTGAGGCAGAAGGATTGCTTGAGTCCGGGAGTTTGAGACCAGCCTGGGTAACATGGAGAGACCCCATCTCTAGAAATTAAAAAAAAAAAAAATTAGATTAGTATGGTGTCATATGTTTGTGGTAGATCTACTTGGGAGGCTGAGACAGGAGGATGACTTGAACCTAGGAGTTTGAGGCTGCAGAGAGCTGATTGCACCACTGCACTCCAGGCTGAGCAACACAGTGAGATCTTTATCTCCAAAAAGAAAAAAAGGAATTTCTCTTTATCATGAATCCCCTCTCTAACCTCGATACTTAACTCGCCCTGTCTACTTTCCTTGAAGAATCACATACACGAAAGTCTCTTCCATTAAAAAGAAAACAATCAAGCAGACTGTGATGGTTAATTTTGTACCAATTCGACTGGATTAAGGGATGCCCAGATAGCTGGTAAAACATTACTCTGGGTGAGGGTGTTTCCAAAGGAGGTTAGCATTTGAATCATTAGACTGAGTAAAGATCTGTCCTCACCAACATTAAATGTTAAATGGTGAGCAGGCACCATTTAATCTGTTGAGGGTCCAAATAGAACAACAATAAAAAAAGGCAGAGAAAGGGTCAATTCTCTCTCTCTTCTTGAGTTGGGACAGCCATCTTCTCCTGCCCCCAAATAGAGGAGCTCCTGGTTCGCAGACCTTCAGACTCAGACTGAATTACACCACCAGTTTTCCTGGTTTTCCAGTTCACAGATGGCAGGTTGTGGGACTTCCTGCTTTCATAATTGTGTCAGCCCATTCCCATAAGAAATCTCGTCTTACATCTCTCTATATATCTATTGGTTCTGCTTCTCTGTAGAACCCTGACTAATACACCAGGCCTCCCTGTAGGCTACCTTGCTTTTTAGCTACAACCTGCCACACCTCTTCCCTTCCCAGTCAGCTTTTTAAAAATGTCCTCACCTTCTTACTCCAAAGCCCACACCAGTTTGACTTTTGCCCCAGACTGAAACATCTCTTTCCTAAGTCACCAGTGATGTCTGTGACTAAAGCCCATGGACACTTTTCAGCCTTTGTCCTACTCATCATTTCTCTTTCTTGAAATTCTTTCCTCCCTTGGCTTTGGAAAGGCTACATTTCTCAGATTCTCTTTGTACTTCTCCTTCTCAGACTCCATGGCAGCTCATTTTCCACTGTCTATAGCATAAATGTTGGGAATCTTCCAGGCTCAAGACTCAGCTCCCCCTTCTCATTCTGCACTATATTCCCTGGCAGACTCATGGATTCAATGACCTTAGGTGTCTCGATGATTCCCAAGTCTATGTCTGTAACCCAGGTTTTTCCCTTGAGTTCTATCACTGTAGATCTAATCTCCTCCTAGAAACTCCCTGGGTATACTCTATAAGCACCTCACTTTGAACACATCTCAAACTGAATTTCTCTTCAACTCTCTTTCACACTCATGTGCATGAATACACACTCATGTGTATCCTCCTGCCCTCAAATACAGGAGCTGCTGGTTTACAGGCCTTCAGACTCAGACTGAATGACGCCACCAGTTTTCCTGGTTCTCCAGCTCACAGCTGGCAGGTTGTAGGACTTCTTGCTTCCATAATTGTGTCAGCCCATTCCCATAATAAATCTCCTCTTATATCTCTCCATATATCCTATGGGTTCTGCTTCTCTGGAGAACCCTGACTAATACACCAGGCCTCCCTATAGTCTACATTGCTCTTCACTACCACCTTTCACATCTCTTCCCTTCCCAGCATGAATGCATGACCAGCCAAACCTCCTGCTTAGGAATGGCACCTTAACCTATCCTCACAAGGAACAATGTAGACAGCCATACAGCTTTTACACTACTTCATGTAGTCCTCAGTGCTCTGGGAGCAATTAGCAAAATCTTTACTGGCTAGGACCTTGGGGCAGGCCCGATGAGTCCAGTATGTATATGCTTGTTGCTTATACCAAATTGGGCAAAGCCAAATACACGTCTGAGAAGTTCAAAAGATGAGATTAGGTGAGGCCAAATGGAAGGGGATACAGCATCCATGCTCCATCTATATACAGGAAGCCCCTTGCAATGGGCAAAGGGGTGTAGAGATGCAACCAATCCTAGGAAGAAAGACAAATAAGAAGCAGATGGCCTCCCAGAGACCCCATCATTGATGAGTTTCAGAGCAGCGGTCCCAGCTGCCAGGGGATTAGTAATACCAGACAGAGAGCCCAGAAAATTATAGAGTGGGAGAAAATTACAGAGTGGTGCATCAAAGCAGAAGTCTTGGCCTATGGATTGAATAATAGTAGAAGCACAGGAAATGCCCGACTAGGAGGTTTCTTGGGTACCCAGTGCTCATCCAAGCACATCAAATCCTGAGTCTCAGAGAACATAACTTAGTTCTCATCCTCACCAGATGGTTGCACTGAAGTCCCTGCCTCATTCAAGACTGCCTTAGAAACTAGGATGTGCCTGAGCCTCCAGTTCGGCTTCCCTTCGGGAAAAGGAGGGATGGGAGAAAACAAAGGCAGGATAACAAGTTGAAGAGGCTGATAGCCTGTGTCCTATACAATGATTTATTTGTATGTATTTTGTCCTGTGGCTTCTGGGGGTCAGTTCTGTGTGGCAAGCTGGCCTTTTCTCTTTCTGGACCTGGTTTTGTTGCATGTTTGGGAAATGAGTAGACCAGGGTGGCTGAGGGTGCTTTCTATGGAGCAGCAACAGTAGGGTGTTGTCCTACCAGAAGTTTTGACCTTGAACTCATTGATGGGCCAGAAGAGGCTTTCTAGTGTTTCAATTGAGGCCATTGAATACAACTGCAGGAAAAAATAGCCTTGGTGATGTAATAAACCTAAGCCAAATGCCTGCCAAATATAGATACAGTGTGGATCTTTATGTGTTGCTTGAGGATGTCTTTTGTATGGGAATGAGGCTGTTCTCTAGCCTTCAAGTTTTCCTTCTGATGGTAGCATAAAAGAGTCTGGAGAGTGTGTATACACACACACACACAGAGAGAGAGAGAGAGAGAGAGAGAGAGAGAGAGAGAGATGCAGTCTTGCTCTGTCACCCAGTCTGGAGTGCAGTGGCATGATCTCGCTCATTGTGACCTGTGCCTCCCAGGCTCAAGCAAATCTCCTGCCTCAGCTTCCAGAGCAACTGGCATTACAGGCACCCGCCACCACACCTGGCTAATTTTTGTATTTTTAGTAGAGACAGGGTTTTGTTATGTTGGCCAGGCTGGTCTTGAACTCCTGACCTTAAATGATCCACCCAACTTGTCTTCCCAAAGTGCTGAGATTACAGGTGTGAGCCACTGCGCCCAGCCACTCTCTAATATTTTAATACTATGTGGCAAATACACTAGTAAGAGTAATGATGATAATTAATATAGTCTGAGCACTTATTACAAACCAGGTGCCATGTGAAATGCTCTACATATTATATTATTTAAACCTATCAACCCTATGAGCATGACACCATTATTTCCATATTATAGATAAGAAAGTTAAGGCTTCCAAAGGTCAGATAACTCATCTGGGATCACTCAGCTACAAGTTGAAGAGCCAAGATTTAAACCTATAACATCTGAGTCTAGAGCTCATACAGTTAATGTCTCCATTGCAGCTTACTCTAATTAGAGTAAAGGCAGAGGAAAACACAAGGGAGAATGATCAACTCTTCCCAAAGAGCTCAAGGATGGCTTGAGAGATGATATGAGTTGAATCTTGATAAATTAAAAGGAGTTTACAGGATAGGAAAGGAGAGAAGAACATTTCAGGTGGAGAGAGAAGCATGAATAAAGCCAGCATCTATTTGGAGCACTAGTCAGTGTGGGTACCCCAACACATCAATGCACACACTCATTCACAACTACATGTGTATGCACACATGTACACACTCACATGTGCACATATTATCACACATTCTTACACACATATGCACTTATTTCACACACACTTAACATATCAGCCAGGTCCATGCACATGTACACATATGTGCACACACTTACAAAGTTAGCACACACAGGCCAGGTGCGGTGGCTCACACCTGTAAACCCAGCACTTTAAGAGGCTGAGGCGGGTGGATCATTTGAGGTCAGGAGTTTGAGACCAGCCTGGCCAACATGGTAAAACCCCGTCTCTACTAAAAATACAAAAATTAGCCGGGTGGCAATGGCATGCACCTGTAATCCCAGCTACTTGGGAGGCTGAGGCAGGAGAATTGCTTGAGCCTGGGAGGCAGAGATTGCAGTGAGCCGAGATCATGCCACTGCACTCCAGCCTGGGTGAGAGAGTGAAACCCTGTCTCAAAAGAAAAAAAAAGTAAGCACACACACTTTACCTGCCCTGTGAGATGTCTGCCTGAGGGCTATATTCATTCCCATTCATCCTCTTTTCCAGTCTTCAACTCCAGTGGTNACACACAGGCCAGGTGCGGTGGCTCACACCTGTAAACCCAGCACTTTAAGAGGCTGAGGCGGGTGGATCATTTGAGGTCAGGAGTTTGAGACCAGCCTGGCCAACATGGTAAAACCCCGTCTCTACTAAAATACAAAATTAGCCGGGTGGCAATGGCATGCACCTGTAATCCCAGCTACTTGGGAGGCTGAGGCAGGAGAATTGCTTGAGCCTGGGAGGCAGAGATTGCAGTGAGCCGAGATCATGCCACTGCACTCCAGCCTGGGTGAGAGAGTGAAACCCTGTCTCAAAAGAAAAAAAAAGTAAGCACACACACTTTACCTGCCCTGTGAGATGTCTGCCTGAGGGCTATATTCATTCCCATTCATCCTCTTTTCCAGTCTTCAACTCCAGTGGTCCAATAATAGTAAGTGTTGTCCTTCACTGAGTGTCTCTGTTCTTCAGGAATTATCCTGTGTGCTCTCCATACACTATCTCTAATGCTCACAAGGAAAGACAGGTGTTGTGGTTCCATTACACAGATGTGGTTATAGGGCCTCAGGACAGGCTCAGGATCTTCCCAGAGGCAACATAGTTCACCAGTGGCTTTAAACTTACCAAGCCCATCTGTTTCTAGAGTCTGAGCTCTTTAAGCCAGTGGTCACCAACCTTTTTGGCACCAGGGACCATTTTCGTGGAAGATAATTTTTCCACAGACTGGAGGTGCAGGGGAGGGTTTGGGGATGATTCAACCACATTACATTTATTTTGCACTTAATTTATATTATGATTACATTGTAATATGTAATGAAATAGTTATACAACTCACCATAATGTAGAACCAGTGGGAGCCCTGAGCTTGTTTTCCTGTAACTAGATGGTCTCATCTGAGGGTGACGGAAGACAGTGACAGATCATCAGGCATTAGATTCTCATAAGGAGCTCGCAACCTAGATCCCTCACATGCACAGTTCACAATAGGGTTCATGGTCCTATGAGAATCTAATGCCATGACTAATCTGACGGGAGGTGGAGCTCAGGGGGTAATGCAAGCAATGGGGAGTGGCCATAAGTAGAGATGAAGCTTCACCAGCAGCTCACCTCCTGCTGTACAACCTTTTCCCAACAGGCCACAGACTGGGGGTTGGGGACCTCTTCTTTAAGCCACCAAACTGCCTCTGCAAATATCAATGCCCCTAGAGCAGACTTTGTCCCAGAAGGGACTGGTCAAGCCCATGTGGTCTGGAAAGCAATGGGCTACAGCTGGGACCCACAGTGATGGCCCACACTGAGGCAACCCTTTCTCCCTTCGAGCTGAGGTGCCTGTGAATGATTGCCAAGATGTGGAAGCTTCACTGAGAGGAATAAGAGTGCTTCATATCACTGTGGTGACCACTTCCATCAGTGCAGGAGTTTGGTGTTCAGACTTACTTTAAAGAATGAGGAAACTGAGGTGCTGGCCAACAGTTAACGGACTGGACAGAGACTTGGAGAGAATCCTTATGAGGCCTGATTCCAGCCACATGTCCTTCCCGCTGACTGCACTGCCTCCCAGTTCCTACAGGGCTGCTTAGAAATCTTCACCATGAGTATGTCGTATTAATTAATTTGCATGAGAAAATATGTAGGGTTTTAATAATTTGCATGTACGAATTTGTTTTGTTTCTTTGCACATGCTCTAGTTTCCAGGAATGCACAAAGCTGAGTGAGTGTGGTGGGATCCCACCTTAACAGATGGCCTAGTGGTAGCCCAGAGAGATTAGCTAAAGCAAGAAGCTTAGAATAACATCTTGAAGACCAGATTCAAGATCTCCTTTGTCCCAGATCTGGCCCTGCCATGGTAGTATAATTTTTTCTCCATGTTATTTCCTCAAAAGAGCGTTCTTCCTTCTTCCCTCACTTTCTGGGTCTCACACCTCAGATCTATATGCTTCTGAATGGCTATTTTCCTTCTAACTGTATCCCTTTCTTGATTTTCCCACTTCATACCGAGCTGATTTATAGGCCAGAGTCGTCCCTTGGGCTGGACAGAAAAATAGCAAAGAGACAGATTAATGATCCCCTCAGCATTGCTCAGGAAAATGCCAGCACAGGCGCGAGACTGTGGCTCCGCAGAAGGTGGGAAGCCAGCATCCACCCCCTGCGAGCGATTATGTTGCCATCTCAAGCCAACACCTGGTTTGGAGGGAGGGAGAAAGGATTGGGAGTCCTCCCCCATCTACTCCAACCATTGCTTTCCTTTTGTTAAGGTAGAATGGAGAGCCTGGGGGCAATGAGGTGAGGAAAGAAAGAGAGGTAAGTACAAAAAGATTCCCCAGAGAATTTGTACCCCAAAGATGACATGGATTAAAGTTTCTGGATTAAAAAGAATCCTTTTCTGCATTGCTCTCCCTTCAGAAGCGCAACACATAATTAATCCATACCCACATCCATGCACATCTTTACACACATGTGCGCATACTCACATTTTGCTATATACATATTTACATGCAAAGCCATGTGTTCCTGGCCTTGGACCTTCCCAGACTTTAGCACAGGGCCTGCTAAAGTCACAGGTTAAAAGGGAAGAAAGACGTTGAAACCTTTGCAGCTCGGGTCCCTAGCACGCAGTCCCAACTCCCTCTAAAACCCTGGTGGGCTAGGATGGCTCCCCCCTTTCCTCCTTTTCTAATTATGACAGGCCCCAGGGGCCCAGAGCAAAGAGAGGGGAAGGCTGAGTGAGGACTGCAAGTGGGAAAGGAGGGCAGAGAAGGGAGGGAGGGAACCAGGGAGCTGAAACAGACATTTTGTTCTGGGGAAAAACAAGTGCATGGCCAGGCATGTGGCCAGACCACATGAAGAGTGGTCACCCCTCACTTTCCCTGCTTCCTCAGGGAGATGAACCCATGAGAGGTCCAGGACCAGTGCAATGGAAAAGGGAAAGAACCTTCAGGCCTGAGTTTTAATAGCAGGCTGATTTGTCTCCATGCTACAGTCAGGTTTAACATCAGGTATTCTGGTGGTCCCTCTGTGAAGCTAGGAGATACTAAGAGTTTTTATCATCACTTTACATGAAGAGGACCCTGAGTTGTTAGAACCACTTGACTAAAGTCATGGCATGCAGGTCTCTTTGCCCCTAGTCCAATGCACATTTCACTGTTCCGATGGAGAAGGACTGGCTTCCCCTTCTATTCTTGGGGTTAGGCTACATTAACAATAACCTCTTGCAAGTGAACAGAGACATACAAAATCGTCCCTCACCATTTACAAAACTAAATTCATGGGCATTTTATCTAAATTCATATATATATATATATACAATTTAAGTCTAGATCTATATAGTATTTTAGTTGAGATGGGGGTCTCACTGTGTTGTCAGGCTGGTCTTGAACTTCTGGGCTCAAGCAATCCTCCTGCCATGACCTCCCAAAGTAATTCAACACATTATTATTGAGCATTGCAATATGCATCAGGCACTATGATGAGTGCTGGGGAGGAAGGAATGGATAAATCCAATCCTGGCCTCCCTGAGCTCATGGCCAAGTAGAGAAAGTTAAACAAGATGATAAAGCCCTTGTTATTTCATGCATGATCCTAGGAACCTGTTAGGGAAAAAAAAACCATGGGAAGAAGAAAACCTTCTGCTCACTTGTCAGCCAAAAAGAGGAGGATAATCCCAGAGCCGAGGAATTCTCCATGACATCTACTTCCGTCTTTGTCAGCAGCTCTTGGTTAATCCAGTTCCCCAGGCCTCTTCTCCTCCCCAAGACTTAGAATTAAGTTAAAATGTCAGGTCCTCTCCAGATGATAGAATTTCTTCTCTTCCCAGATCTGTTTTGTTGTGGTCATGAAGACTGCCCAGCCAAAGATTTGGAAATAGCAACTATTTCAATTATGTAAAATGTGATTAAAGGAAGTGTCATGGCCCTTCACACAAGCCTTTCACTTAATTCTTGCCTTGCAACCCTGGCTTGGACTGACAAGCATAATAGATCCACTTGATACATCTTGTGCTACAATAAAATGTCTACTCAAAAGTGCTTAGAATCCCTCTAGACTGGAGTTGCCTAATGATGTCATTACTCCACAGGGCCTGGCGTTATTTTTAGGATGGCCATTTCCTCCCATATTAAGGCTTATTAGGATTTTTTTTTTTTTTTTTTTTTTTTTTTTTTTTTTTTTTTCTGTAGTACTATACCCAAACAATAGAGGTCACACACAGAGAGATGAGGCCTGGTCTGAGTCTGGGCAGCTCACTTATCCTTTCTGCACAGCTGAGCTCCAAGTAAGGCCATTTGAAGCTGAAGGAAGCTTTTCTTGAGTGGTGGGAGATCAAACCAAGGTCAAAGTCTGTCTGTGTCAGGCTTGCATCAATATAGCCAGCATGCCCATAGTGCAATGACCAGGTTTATGCCATCCATCATCCACTCCCACTGACCTCTTATCCCTTTATACGGCACAACTACCCGTCAGTTTAGGACACCTCCAGCCCAACTCAAATCATGGGGCGAAAATAGCCTAGCAAATGTTCTATCATCCACAAGACAAAGTCTCTGACTCCAAGGTAAGGCAACCTCTACTATGCGGGGAAAAACAGTGACTGATTTTTGCCAGCATAGGCATTGCAATCAGATGGATATAGGTTCACATCCTAGGTTTGCCATTTAATGGCTGTGTCCTCTGAGGAAAATTTCTTAATATCTCTGAGCTTCATTTTCTTCATCACTAAAAGGAAAACAATACTACCAACCTCACAAGACTGTTATAGAACAAGTAAGAAAATAGATGCCAAGCACTTAGAGACCCCAACACAATGAAAACATTTATTAAATGCAACTGCTGTTATTATTTATCATCATCTCTATTATTACCATAAATCAACAAAATGCAATTTTGAAATCCAAAAACCTCTGAATACTAAAAGATTTTTCATAACTCATTTGGCAGCAAAACCTGACCTGACCTGAATTTCTTTGTAGGCTTCATTTATCCCACTTAAGATAAATATTTGTTACAGAAATCTGAATGGTTTTTGCTCAGAAGTTATTGCCCCAAACTCTACTGTAGTTCTTACATAATATACACTAACTGCACCATATTACCTTTTTTTATTTTTTATTTTTTGAGAGTCTCACTCTGTCGCCCAGGCTGGAGCGCAGTGGTGCAATCTCAGCTCACTGCAACCTCCGCCTCCCGGGTTCAAGCGATTCTCCTGCCTTAGCTTCCCAAGTAGCTGGGATTACAGGTGTTTGCCGCTACTTTTGGCTAATTTTCCTATTTTTAATAGAGACGGGGTTTCGTTGCATTGTCCAGGCTGTTCTCAAACTCCTGCCCTCAAGTGTTCCTCCCGCCTCAGCCTCCCAAAGTAATGGGATTATAGGCATGAGCCACCATGCCCAGCTCATATTACTTTTTCAAAATCTGAAAAATTCTGAATTCTTAAACATATCGGGTCCTAAGAGAGTTTGTTAAAGGTTGGTCAGCATTCCTCTTTAAGCCAGATGCAGGGCCCAAACCACTGCTGTTCCTTCCTACCTAGGAATATACAAAAACGGTTCATTCCCTCCTGGCTGTGAGGCAGTTGCCCATCTCCACAACAAATCATAAAGACTCCCAACCCCCAGGTAGCAAAATTAGCCCCTTTTGCCATTCAGAGACTCAATTTCTTACTACACCTAGGTAGTTGATTCTTGGCAAATCTGGACAGAAAGTTGGGCAACAAAAGCAATTCAAGGCCAGGCGTGGTGGCTCATGCCTGTAATCCCAGCACTTTGGGAGGCCGAGGCGGGGGACTCACTTGAGGTCAAGAGTTCGAGACCAGCCTAGCCAACATGGTGAAACCCTGTTTCTATCAAAAATACAAAAATTAGCTGGGTTTGGGGGCGGGTGCCTGTAATCCCAAGTACTCGAGAGGCTGAGGCAGGAGAATTGCTTGAACCTGGCAGGCAGAGGTTGCAGTGAGCCAAGATCATACCACTGCACTCCAGCCTGGGCGACAGAGCAAGACTCCATCTCAAATATATATATATACAACTCCTGAATAAGTAACACTTCTACTTGCTGAGCACCTATTATGTGCCATGCCCTTTACATACACCCTGAACCTCACAATAATAATGAAGAAAGTACTGTTATTCCCCACTTTATAATTTTTTTTTTTCAGAGGTGGAGGTGGTTGGGAAGAAAAGGTTTCACTATATTGCTAAGGCTGGACTCAAACTCCTGGACTCAAGTGATCCTCCCACCTCAGCTTCCCAAGTAACTGAGACTACAGGCACGAGCCACCTGACTCAGCCCCACTCTAGAGATTTGTAAACAGGAACATAGAAATGATGGCAACTAAAATTCCAGTCTGATTTCAAAACCACTGCTTTTTTCTCTGTAGCCTTGCTTGCTGACTCTCATAAAACCATAGAAAAAATACAAAAAGAGAAAGCTTATTTAAATTTATTTTAGTCCCATTGTCTATTATATTTGAAGCATGTGGTATTATCTCTTTTAAGACTCAGGCCCTACATAGGGATCAATTTATAAGTCTGGGAAATGGTCACTTTATCAGGTGCCAAATATTCTCTAAGTGCTAGTGTTCTCAGAAAATGACATTGACCTTTATTACTCAGTCACCTCTCCCCTTAATCCTTCCTCAATCTCTTGCAACTTGATTTGTGGGAGGAGTTTTAGAACTGCAGTGGTGGAGGTGGTTGTGTTTTGGGGGCGTATTTTGTAGCTGTGTGCCTAGTTCGGTCCGATGAGATCATTTGAGTATAAAGGCCAGGAAAGGCGATCTGTTAACTTTGGCCCTGGACCCACTGGTGAATGTTCAGTGTTATGCTCCTCCAGCACACGACACGCTAAGCCAGGCCCAAGGCTCTATCCAGGACAACCCACCTTCCCTCGACCCAAAAGAAAAAATCAAAGGCAGCAAAAGATCAAAAGCAAGTGTCCAAAACCAGAAAGAGCAACTCTCCCTCCCTCGTGACACCCGATGAGACAAAGACCGTGAAGTAAAGGTATCATGCAGCCCTCAGATTAATCTACACTATGCAGAAATCGTCAGAGTCCTCCTTTCCCCTATAATAGGATGCCCAGGAAGCCTCACAATGAATGCTTCAGTCAACAAGATAGCAAGAACTCAGCCTGGCTGGCGGTGCATTGTTTATCGGCTACCTAGGGCTTTGGATTATGAAAAGATGTCTGAAAGAGACTTTGTTATCTCATTGTACTTCTGCAAGTCACCACTCAGTTCCGTGAGCAGCATTGCTCCTCTTAGAATTCCTGACTTTTGATTTGAGGATGTGATTGTTCGTTAGACTGATAATAGTAGGCTTGAAACCCAAGGGTAGAAAGCCAGGCCTGTGGTTGCCTGCAAAATGGAGGTGCAGCTGGGGCTTCTGACAGGCCCCGGTGAATGCCAGGCAGCCTGCCAGGTGGCATGGCTGTCAGTGATCCATGAGGTCGCCAAGGTATGAATCAACGTTGGCGGCATCCCTGGTTGCATCCATAATATAGATGGTTCATGTAGCATGTCACAGGCCAATAAGAAAGTGACTTGTTTTGGAGGTTTTTTCTTTTTTTTTAATCCCAGTAGCAAAGAAAGCAATCATCCAAGAAATGGAGAGTATGAAACGCAGCCCTATCCAGGTGGGATCCTCCTGCGGCTCTGAAGTGTGGCCACGGAGCAACTTATATGCTGGCCACTGTGTCCAAAATTATCCAGAAACTGTGATCTCCTTCTTGGCCATAGATATCTAAGCCCACTTTCCTGCTCTACTTTCTCAGTAACAACTCACAGACAAAGTAAAGATTAGAAGAGACCTTAGAGATTGTCTTGTCTAATACCCACATTTTACAGATGGAGAAACTGACCAGAGAGAGGATGTGAATGTCCCAAGGTCACAGAGTACGCCATGAGAAGACAAGACGGGAGTCATCTCTCCTGATTTCCAGTGCTTTCCTTACTACTCCTCACTCAGAAACAAAGGCCCCCAAATTTTCTAATCCTGCAAAAGAAACATGTATATAAGAAAATGTAACTTAAAATGAAAAGATGTTCTAGAATGCTGATGACAATAGCTGAGGACTACTGACTTGAATATAGAGATAGCTTGACACTAACAAAATCAAGTGCTGTGGGTGAATGAATATGATGATAATAGACAAGTCTACATAATATATTTTTCATGAGCAAATGAGAGGATATGAAATATATATTATGGATGATGGTGTTAACATCACGTTTATTTACTCTGCAGCAATCTGATTCTCTGAGCATTACAGTCTCTCTACAACCAAAATGGCTATGATTCTCTGAATCTTGAAGTTGGCCCCAAACTTCCACAAATGCACCTGAGGGTCTGTCCTCACCCTCACTGCCACACACCCCACACCCACACCCATTGAAAGATGACTTCAAAAGAGAGGTCTGGGCCAGGCGTGGTGGCTCACGCCTGTAACCTCAGCACTTTGGGAGGCCAAGGCGTGCAGATCGCTTGAGTCTAGGAGTTTGCTAACAGCCTAAGGAACATGGGAAAACCTTGTCTCTACAAAAAATACAAGAATTAGCCAGGAGCTAAGGTAACCTCCTTACCTGGAGGATCACTTGAGCCCAGGAGGCAAAGGTTGCCATGCGCTAAAATTGTGCCACTGTACCCCAGCATTGGCAACAAAGCAAGACCTGTCAAAAAATAAAATAAAATAAATAAAACAGGCCTGTATTTTTAACAAACTGGTGAACCAGTAAAGAACCCTCTCCCTGCTGCCCCTCATCGTGTGCTGTCATCTGCTTCTTAGCTGGTTGCCACTTTGCTGTGGTATCCTTCCCAAAGCACCTCCCCTCCCTCCCTGCCATAACCGTATTCACACATTCAAGTCAGTCAGCGTTTTTAGAGCCCTGCATATAGCTCAGCCCAGGGCTGAACACCGGAGAGTTCCTCAGGGATTCCACACACCCTTCAACTCAGGGAGAAGCAGAGGCCACCCCCCATTCTTTCAGTGAAGCCCTGCCTGCATCCCTGAGGTCTCTGCCAGTGGTGGTGGCAGCTCCCTGTGAGGGTGTCCCTCTCTCCACGTCTGGCACTGAGGAAGGCAAAGTTAGACTGACAACAACACTAACAAAGATTAATTCCTGTGTCTGATGAGAGTTAATTTCTCCGATTAGAGGACTCTCAAAAATGTGCAGTGACTAAACCTTGACTGGAAATTTTCAAATGGCAGAACGGCTGGGCAAAGAGCCCCAGTCACACACCAGTGACTTAGAGGGTCTCCCTGAGACCAGGAAGAGTATGAGTAAGACAGGTACGTGAGATAAACCCATGAGGGCAGGTCGCTCTGGCCAGCTAGCTCTTTATGCATTTATCCATTTCATTCCACTTATTATTTGTTGTGTATTTTCCTTTACAGAGCTTCTTGCAAGATCTGGTCTAAAACCAGACCAAAAAGTATTCAGAAAGATAGGAGGAGAGGTGGGGAAGGCCCATCCACCTGGAGAAACATTATCTGTTCTGATGGAAATTGGCAACTAACAGCTAGTTGTCGTGCTGGTCCATCCACCCATCCTCCAGAAATGTGCTTTGGGTCATGCAAGAGAAAGAAGATGATGGAAAGTGGAGATGAACCACTTCTAGACTGCTTTCTGATGAAGGGCATGTGCATGCCTGTAGAACAGGTGGAAAAGACCGTCTGTCTAGAGGCAGTGGATATTCAGTTGTTGTTGTTTTTTGAGACGGAGTCTCGCTCTGTCGCCCAGGCTGGAGTGCAGTGGCTGGATCTCAGCTCACTGCAAGCTCCGCCTCCCGGGTTTACGCCATTCTCCTGCCTCAGCCTCCCGAGTAGCTGGGACTACAGGCGCCCACCACCGCACCCAGCTAGTTTTTTTTTTGTATTTTTTAGTAGAGACGGGGTTTCACCGTGTTAGCCAGGATGGTCTCGAACTCCTGACCTCGTGATCCGCCCGTCTCGGCCTCCCAAAGTGCTGGGATTACAGGCTTGAGCCACCACGCCCGGCCGAGGCAGTGGATATTCAGAATGACAATCTTTTGTGGTCAGAGGGAAAACGGGAGGTGGCTGGGGAGAAAGACTGCGAGCCCGGAAGGCAGACAGACTTGGACTGGAACTCTGGCTCTATCATTCATACCTTTGTGGACCTGAAAAAGGCACCTACTTATGGGAGACACAATTACATCACCTAGAAAGTGAAAATCATTCCCATCTATGTTGATTTTTCAGCATATAGAACTTGCAAAAGAGCCTGGCAATCAGGGGCCCTCCTTCCTCCATGCCTTTCCTCACCTCTGGGGCCTAAAAGTTCTTCTGGCTTCTCTCTGGGGAGATATGGAAGGCTGTGAAGTCTCATACTTGTACAGGTGGGTGACAGAAGGAGGAGCTACTTTTCCTTTTCTCTCACATCATCCTTTCCCTTCACTTCCCAACACACTTTTTGTCCTACCTGTCGGTCATCCATCTCATAAATGTATATTAAGCACTCACCAAGGGCCTGGAGCTGTCCATAATGAGGTGCTCCAGGTCCTTTTAGTAGCTGACCCCCCTCCAAACTCATTTATCAATTTCATCAACGTTTATTGGGAGTCTATTTTGTGCCAGGCACCAAGCTACGTCCCAGGGATAGGGAGGCAGGGTTTCTCTCCTATGGCATCCACAGTCTACCAATGAAAAAGAAGCTGGCTTTGGTCAGAGATAGTTTGTTCCTTGGGGTTCAGGATATGAGTGCCCAGCGCTCCCCTCCTAAACTGGGCTAGTCCAGATGTAAAGCTGCAGTCAGCACGCTGCTAATGGGGCTTTGAAAGTCTCTGCTTTATTAGGGCAGTCAGGAAAGCCGATTTCAGCTGCAAATGCCTTCATTGCCTCCCCAGCAGAAATGGCTAATACCTGCTTTCTGGGACATACTCATCAAACGGAGACTCTCAAAGCCCCATTAGCAGTGTGCTGACGCTGGCTGTACATCCTGAAAGGGCAAAGTCCAGCTGAGTGAAAGGAATCCAGCCTATTTGTCAACACTAGAATGAGTCAGAGCTCCCCACCGCCCACTCTCCAACCCCCCTCCATGCTCCCCCCGCCCCATCCACCTTCCCAGCCCACCACCCCCTCTTACTTCCTCCCTCTTACCTGGTCCACAGGGTCAGAATTACAATTTCTCAGCAGGGGGCTCTGCAGTCCTGTAACCCACACACTCCCCCTCCTTCCTCTGGCTCATCATCTCCTCTTCCTGCCATTCTCAATTTATCCCACAAGCCTGCAGATGCCTAAACAAGCATAGAACTATGTGCCCAGGACTTTCCACTCTGCCCTCACCTGAACCCCACCACCAGAAGCTTGGGCTCTGCTGTCACCATTGCCTTAAGTGGTCACCCAGGCTCCTAGAATCTGGGGAAGGGTCTAGCCCAACTACTACCCAACAGAGGAGTTTCTCCCACAGCACCAACAACACATGGGCATTTGGTCTCCTCAGAGTGAAGATGGTTATTACCATAGAGCCTTGGAAACAGACCCACCTGGGGACCCATCCCAGCGCACAAGCTGTGGGACCTCGCTAGTTCACATTAGGCTGAAAGAAAGTTGCTGGGAACCCCAAGAAGATGATCTCCCCTGAGATTTTTACCTGACAGCTGCCCCCGATCCCAGCCCTCATATAACCTAATCTCAACTGCTGCAATCGTCCAGTCTCATGTTTAAAAGATGTCCAGTACCAAGAAATACTGGCCTCATCTTCTACTTGGGGCCCCCCCAAGAAAAAAGGACAGGACAGGAAATGAGATTCTCTCAATTTTGTTTACTGTCTCATTATTCAATACACAAGCAGGGTGAAGTGGACCTCGAAGGAACAGGAGTCATTAGAGAGTCTCATAACAAAAATAATGTTTTGACCACACTGAGAACGTCCTGCTATGCTGTAGGCATGTGTTAGCCTCTGGATATACAAGGCTGAATAACAAACTTGACCCCTTACATTGAGGACTCATGGCTTAGGGGTGAAGACAGACATAAATAAAAATTATATGTGGTCTAACACTTGCCTTCTTAGCCATCTGAACAAACAGCTTTGTTTTATTCCTGATCTTACTCGTGCTGGCCATTGTTGACTGCTACCTCTTTCTTGAAATTCTCTAGTTACTGAGCTTCTGGTTTCATTTTCTCCTGAGTCATCTTTACTTCTGAGACCACACCTGAGTCTCCTTCATTGCATCTTCTTCCTCTGCTTGCCCCTTAAATACCGGTATCCCCTAAAGAATCCATTTCTTCCTTCTTTGCTACTCAATTTGCAGCTTACATTCTCTCTGCAAAATATCTTTTGCTCCTAAATACAGACAGCTCCCAAACCCCTACCTCCTACCTGGACTTTTTCTAAATGGCATCTCCAGAACATGTATTTGTTGGAAAAACACTTCTTTGGTATGCCACGTACCAATAATAATCTATGTGCTTTACAAATATTAACCCTCATTTATTCTTTTTTCTTTTCTTTCTTTCTTTCTTTTTTTTTTTTTGAGATGGAGTCTTGCTCTGTTGCCCAGTTTGGAGTGCAGTGGCACAATCTCTGCTCACTGCAAGCTCCACTTCCTGGTTTCTAACCATTCTACTGCCTCAGCCTCCCGAGTAGCTGGAACTACAGGTGCCCACCCCCACACCCGGCTAATTTTTTGTATTTTTAGTAGAGATGGGGTTTCACCATGTTAGCCAGGATGGTCTCAATCTCCTGACCTCGTGACCCACCCGCCTCGGCCTCCTAAAGTGCTCAAACGTGAGCCACCGCGCCCAGCCGTCATTTACTCTTAACAAGTAACAACTCCATGAGGTGGGTGCCATTATTATCCTCATCTTAAAATCAGGAAATGGGGGCATAGAGGGGTTACCTAACACAAGATCACACAGCTTATGAACAGTAGGGGTAAGTTCTAAACATGCATGGTCTGCCTCTAGAGGCTACCATGCCATATTACCTCTCCACTTGTATAAATTACAGGAATACGACACCTATTTTGGCAAATACGAACTTGGCTACTTTCTTCCCCAGTCTCCTCTTCCATCTATATAACTCAGCTTTCCACTTTGGTTAATAGCATCCTCATCAACTCAGTCTCAAAGAAAGAAAACACCTGGTACATAAAAAATGTTCAGTGAAGGCTTCTGTATTGAGTCGAACTGTTCTAAATGGAATTGAATTGAAGTATGGAACTCAGGATGGGAATTTCCACTGGATAACTGGGGAAGATTTCACAGAAGAAGTGACATGTGAGGTGAGAAGGCTGTAGTACTTTATATAGAACCTTGCATTTTAGCATTGTGCGGGGATAAGAGATCAGGCAGTTCAATATTGTCATGTCACAAATGGTAAATCTCAGGTAGGTAAGAGGAACCTGGGATGTGAACAAGTCTGGAGCCCAGTGGGGGAGGAGCACTAGCTCTTTAATACTCATGGCTTGTCCATAGACTGGTGGGACCAGTGGTATTGGCAGTACATGGAGGCTTGTTCTGAGACTCCCATACACCTACTGAATCAGAAGCTGCATGTTAATGAGACCTCCAGGTAATTTTTCTGCACATTAAAGTTTGAGAAGTATTCGTCTAAGACTGTTTTTATAATGGGCAAGGGGATCAGATTATCTAGCCAAACTTCATAGAATCCTAATGATTTTA
Organism: Rhinopithecus bieti; assembly: GCF_001698545.2. NCBI lineage: Eukaryota > Metazoa > Chordata > Mammalia > Primates > Cercopithecidae > Rhinopithecus > Rhinopithecus bieti. Next base: position 3,357,856 of record NW_016807677.1, read on the forward strand.
TTTCCTCTGGAACACCTCTAAATTTTTGGAAATACACCTCTCCCCTCACCTGCACCCCATGGAGATTAAAATCAATAAATATGATTGCATGCATGCATCCTCTACTGTGTAGAGAAGGCTTTATCCTAAACAGCTCAAAGGAGACACAGTTATTAATGATGTTGGTAAATGTTCAGCAGTTGATTTTGGTGGGAAGTGGGAGAGAAAGAAAGAGAATGGTTTCATCTGTGGTGTTAACCTAACCCCAAGCATTTATGGTTAATGAGGACACTGGGCCTGCTATTAGTCACAGGTACTAGGAAGGGAGTGAAAAAAAATTGTTAGAACAAACTGATTTAATTAACATGGTCCAGGTGGGTGTTGGTTAAAATCCTAGAATCTGGAAGTACTGGGATGATCTAGGCCTCAGAGTACTAAAGGGACCTAGATGAAAATTAGAGGTGATGGAAACTTGGCCAGTGCACTAAGTACAAAGGAAGCCAAGATCTTGAGGCTTGGACTGGCATTGAGAATGGATGCTGTTTGGATGGAAGGCATGGCAGGCTGGGTAGGACCAACGATGGATGGTGGCAAACAAGGTCAGGAATCAAGGGAAAGTAGAAAAGCACAGGCTCTGTGTAAATAAGAAGGAAACAGTTAATTAGAATAAAACTAACTTTAGCCACAGCTGCTGTGGCTGAGGGCCATTTGCTGGTTGGACTCAGGATGCAACCATACAGGAAAGAGCAGCTAATGGAAGGGGGAAGTCTTCCAAGCAGCTCTTCACCCAAAAGTTACTCTTTTCCTGTCTAAACCCATGGAAGACGATAAAACCCCTTCTGCAACAGCTGGGAAAGACATTCACAGACATCCACAGACATTCTGTAGAGTGATTTTATTGCAGAAGGCATTCATAGAACAGGTTTACATTGGAAGGGAATTGTACCTCGTGAAATTCCTGCATTTGCATGAATATGTGTGATAGCAAATAGCCGAAATAGCTAAAGTAGAAGAAACACAGGGAGACATCTGTATACTCTAGAGTGAACAGTTGGAGGCAGACTACGGTTCTGCAGTTGGCCTATCAGCTCTACTGCAAGAAAGTGACGGGTCCAAATTATACTGGCAGGAGCTGCAGAAGGAGACTTGTGGTCAACGCCGATCCAGCAGGACAGCAAGAGGGTTCAAAGAATATCAGACCAAACTGGCTAAGGGGACAGGACCCAACCAGGGTTCTACAGATCTCCTAGATGCAGCAGTTAACTATAAATAAACCATATTGTTCATTCCAGGGAGTCAGGTAAGTCTTGAACTAATCCATCTTGTTGCTCTCCCTGTAGAGTTTAGAGTCAAGAATCCACTCAAGTATTAACAAGCAGATGGGTATGATCTCAGAGACAGAAGGTCAAGGAGGCAGCACCCTCAGAGATGGTGCCTGTCCTTTCCTTCTCTTCCTTTCCTGCTCTCATCTCTAACCTCCTTTCTTTTCTTTTCTTTTTTTCCTCATTTTTTCTCCTTTTCTTGGCCTTCTTCTGACTCTTCTGGCTATAAAATGAAACAAAGTTTGCATTTTATTATTTACTACAGAGAATTGTATGTTTCCTTGTTTGGGTTTAGAAAATGCACTAGTGGAATAGCTTTATTTATTTATACATTTAAATAGACTAAATTAACTGGATTTTATGTTTTATGTGCCTACCCACACTGCCTTTGCCCTAAAAGATGGCACTTTCAATGCCAAAATGGCATCCACCTAGGTCTGTTACTAACATAGCATTTGCAAAGGCTGTTTACAGAGAGATAGTGTTGTAGTTGCCTTCTGAGCTTGCCTAGTAATCCCAGCCCTTCAGAGGGTAACACAAAACCTCTTATCTAACACAATGGACTGGGGACAGAGCCAGGACACAAAGACAGACAGTCATGTAGTGATTTGACTGTGTCCACTGATTCTGGGGATATCTCTGTTTGAAGGTCACATAATTCCTACCTGCTTACCTCTTAAATCATCTGCTTCTGTCTGCAGGTGGTGACAGAGACTCCAGAAAACTAAAATAGTCATCTTTCAAGGTTAACAAGGAGCTGCTTAGAAGCCTCAGCATGACTGCCAATAGCCAATTCACAGGGAGCTGTCGCTGCTCCCCCGAGGAAGGGTTTCGGTTAATGAAGAGATGGGGCTGGGGTGGCTGCCTATGGAGAAGAGCCAGCTGTTTGGCTTCCTATGTTGGAGCCCTACGCTGAAGGCAAAGGGAGTGGGCTGCTGCCATTCCCCCAAGCAGAACAGACCGAAATGGTCCCTGTGAGATGTATGCAACCAGGGAAAACTTGCTACAGTCTGGGGCTCATTCAGTGAAATCCATTGTCCTCTCCCCACGAGAGGGGTTCTCAATTAAATTTCTCCTGAGGTCCTTTTTCTCCCATAGTGATCTATTTCTTGCAAGGTTTTTTTAATCTCTCAGATACTGCAAGGTTGACTCAAATAAATACTATAATTCTAGTTTAGGGTCCGATTTATGCAATGCCCTTTACTGAACATAATACTCAGTTTTCTTATTTGTAAAATGAGGGAGTAAGCAAATACAAAAGAGCAGCACAATAACTCAGTCCTACAAAAATACTGTCAGGAATTTTTTTTCATGAGAGTTAATAGACTAATGAAAAATAAAAGGGTTTTACTCCAGATTCTCCCATAGCCTTTCCTCCTTCAAGATGAGTGCAAGAAGCAGAGAAGAGATCACTACCTGGGGCAGGTGACATAATGCTAATCAATAGCGGAGAGAGAACAGAACTTTGCAACTCGTTTTACTTCTACCTTGTCTACTGAGAAGACTAATCTTCAATCTTGGAAGAACAGAACAAACTCAGGAATAGACAAGCTCATGATGGGTGGAGAGATAATAAAAGAATACCTGTAAATGAGCTCAAGTCTTAAAACCTAGACAAATTGCATCCCAGAAAGGCAAAACCGTGGAACTACAATCTGTAATCTTGGAGAAATAGTGAAAAAGACGAGGTATCCAGTCACTGGAGATATGCACATTTGTCCCCATTTTTGAAGAGAGGTAAAAGTTGCATTCTGGAGACTGTGACTTGGTAAGTATCATATCAACCCTCCACAAAATTCTAGATTGCACTATTAGGTGGGTGCAGTGGTGCACACCTATAGTCCCAGCTACTTGGGAGGCTGAGGACAGGAATATCACTTGAGCCCAAGAGTTTGAGTCCAGCCTGGGCAACATAGCAAGACCCTATCTCTTAAAAAAGAAAACAGCCAGGTACAGTGACGCACACCTGTAATCTCAGTACTTTAGGAGGCCAAGATGGGAACTCCTCTCCAACTCAAGAGCTCAGGAGTTCAAGACCAGCCTAGGCGCATGGAGAAACCTCATCTTTACAAAAATATCAAAAAGAGTTAGCCAGGCATGGTGGTACGCATCTGTAGTCCCAGCTACTTGGAAGGTTGAAGTGGGAAGATCCTTGAACCTGGGAGTTTGAGGCTGCAGTGAGTCAAGATCACACCATTGTACTCCAGCCCATGTGGCAGAATGAGACCCTGCCAAAAAAAAAAAAAGAAAATCAAAGATTGCTGCATTAAAGAGATGGTTGCAGACATTTAGTAAAGAAAACAGGAATCATCAGAAGCTGACCTGGGTTCATTAACACAAAGTCATTATAGGAATAGTTTTTTTTTTTTTTTTGAGACGGAGTCTTGCTCTGTCGCCCGGGCTGGAGTGCAGTGGCCGGATCTCAGCTCACTGCAAGCTCTGCCTCCCGGGTTTACGCCATTCTCCTGCCTCAGCCTCCGCAGTAGCTGGGACTACAGGCACCCGCCACCTCGCCCAGCTAGATTTTGTATTTTTTTTAGTAGAGACGGGGTTTCACCGTGTTAGCCAGGATGGTCTCGATCTCCTGACCTCGTGATCCGCCCGTCTCGGCCTCCCAAAGTGCTGGGATTACAGGCTTGAGCCACCGCGCCCGGCCAGGAATAGTTCTAATATAAGGTCAAGTTGGGAGAAAAAAACAGCAGGATATTTTTGAATCCTGGGAGTCTGTGTTTATTTACTTATTTATTTATTTATAAGCCTCGACTAGAATACAAACTCCATAAGAGCAGGAATTTGAGGGAGGAGTGTTTTTTGTTTACTTTTGCACCTAGAACTATACCTGACGCATGGAAGACACTCAGTAAGTAGGAGGTTGCAGTGAGCTGAGATGGTCCCACTGCACTCCAGCCTGGGTGACAGTGAGACTCTGTCTCAAAAAAACAAAGAAGGAGACATAGCAAAAGTTAACTGTGACTATCTCTAGGTGGTTTGATACTGGGCAGTTTTAATTTTCTTCATAATAATTAATATTAAAAATGCCTATATTTTCCACATTTTCTATTAATGAGCATAGGTTACTTTTATAATCACAAAACTAAAATAACCTTTGACTTACTCATGACAAAGCCTAATTTTCTTCTTTTTGGAAGTATTACCAGACTGGTAGACTAAGGGAATGCGGATTTCCATGAGGGATTTCCTAAAAACTGTCATGTTATCCTTTGACCCAGATGGAGGGCCATGAGTCCAGTTAAGGGTTATGGCTCAGCTAGGTGAATTCATTGAATGACTGCACAGCAGTTCTGTCATGCATCGATAACAGTGGGGATACGTCCTGAGAAATGGGTTATTAGGTGATTATGTCATTATGTGAACATCATAGAGTCAACTTACACAACCCTGGGTTATATAGCCTACTACATACCTAGGTTATAGGGTTTAGCCTATTTCTCCTAAGCTACAAACCTGTACGGCATGTTACTATACTGAATACTGTGGGCAATTGTAACACATTGATAAGTATTTGTATACGTAAATATAACTAAACATAGAAAAGGCACAATAAATATATGAGATTATAGTCTCATGGGACCACTGTCACACATGCGGTCCATGGTGACCAAAACATTGCTGCACCGCTCATGACTGCAGTGTAGGTGAAAGGATCAATGCCAATTACAAGGAAGATTTCTAATGTTGCGATACAGAGATCTGTCTCATTCACCACGTTCTTCGGAGGCTTGGATGAAGATAAAGAAGGCCTGCCCACTTACATTGTAGGCAACACATAGCAGGGAAACCTAGCTGATACGTTGGTGGGCAGGATTCAGATAAAAAAGGTCTCAACCTCTGTAACTCCTTTAACTTTATTGGCTCAGAACCAATAAAGTTAAACTTGATAGACCTTATATTCCACTTCCAAAAAGTCAATAGCCCAAGTAGTGAAAGAGAAAGACCTACGTAAGGATTGTTGTGTGAAAAAAGACCCAATCATTTTAGCCAGCCTACAGCTCCTGAGAAGTCAACAGAGCGATGTGGCTGCTTAAAGAGCTAACGCAACCTTGGATCACATTACTAGAGCTCTCATATCTGGAATTACGGTTGATTCCAGATTTATCATTCTATGACAGCATTATCCAAAGTGCCTTTTGGAATATTTCATGTTAAGTGGATGGTCAAATATATTTAGGAATTGTATTATAGTGAGCTTCTCTTATGGAGATACACAGTATATATTAGCAAACTAAATATTCTGAGAAGTCCTGCAATAAAGAAATCTGTTTGTTTGAACTCAGGTCTTCCTAAATCATTTTACCAGGAAATGTTTTTTGTTTTTTTGTTTTGCTTTGCTTTGCTTTTGTATAACATCCATTGACACTCAGCACATTTGGGGAAATGCCGATGTATCATAAGCTACCCTAGGCGTGAATATATCACTCTATCTTTGTGCTCTTCAGCAAATAGCACAGTGCAGGGCACAGGACAGGTCCTCAGCACGTGCTTGTTGAATGAATGAATATGAATGTACCAGAATACTTCAGTATTGTAAAGTCTCCACATCCCATCATGTAGAAGGAGCACAGGCAGCTGGAACATATCCAAAGGAGAGCCAACAGAATGGAGGGTTTGGAACGTTGATTATCTAAGAGAGGCTTTGCTTGGAAATGGAGAAGACATTGGTCAGAACAAAGGCCTGGTTAGCCTGGGGTTCTTGGGGGTGGGATGGGCTTGACTGAGCCTGGCTGGAGTTTGGAAATGAGACATACTCTCCAGGAAACAAGAGGACATCACAAGCTACTAGCAAATTCCCAAGGCCAAGCATGGGTAGAAGAATACAGTTAGGAGTCCCAGGGTCTTGGAGCACCCTGCTGGGTGACAGACCCCTGAGAGACCACCTATTCCAGCGATTCCCTATCCTGTCTCCACACATTAACCTCTGCCTAGTTTTTCAAAATACCATTATCGGGACTTCTTCCTGGACCACATAGATCATAATCTCTGGTGCTATTGCCCTGGTAATGTCAGGGCTGGGACCAGGGCGAAGCGAGCCTGGCTCCTAGGGGAGCTAATGTAAGGAGACAGTCACTCTCAGGGCCCTGCCAGTGCAGGGTTGGCACCAGAGAGAGATGCACTTTACATTTTGCATGGTAGGCGCCTTTCACTTCTCATCCCAGTTCCAGCTCTGGACACTGGCACTCTGTAAAGTTGCCCCCAGGTAATTCTTAGATGGGGCTAGTTTTTAAATCCACCAATGCATTAAAAGTCATTCCATTTGCTGGCTAGAAAACAAGGAATCCAAGGCCATGCAGGAAGTTCATGTCAAAGACAGGACCAGAAAGGACCAGTGGAGTCTGGTGGCAGGCAAGGGGCCAAGGAGAAGGCAGGCAGAAGAACTTGGCATCAACTGCTGGGGACTCACCTACAGGGACAGAGGTTTGGCTCTACTCCTAGGGAGGCCTTGTGAGGTAAGACAGGGCCCCAGTCCAAGGTAATGGATCCCAGGCAGGGAGACAAAATGGAAATCTGGGAGTTAGAGAATAAATACAGTCATAGGGGCTAGACTACATGACTTGGTCCTCATGACCAGATGTGGCCTAGTGATGGGGTTGGAAGTATTGGCCAGGGGTGCCTGCAATTCAGGGCCCTCAATGTTCCGTCCCATGGTCCCAGAGACTGTGCAGAGCTGAGCCAGCAGGACAGGGCTCCACAGCGTGGTAGGAAACATGAGCGGTTCTCCCTCTTGGGGAGGCTCAATGGCCATCTTCCAACATTCAAATGGAAATCATATAGAAAAAGAATCAGAGTTACTTGAAAGGGTTTCAAAAAACAGAACTCACAGCAAAAAGAGAAATGACTGGCAGAGTGTTCAGTAGTCCCATGGATATGTTTTTTCTTCAACAGTGTTTGGACAGAACAGACCCGGGGACTCCCTCTCTTCTAGCCTCCGAGCATCCTCCAATCTCCTCTTCACTTGCAAACTCCAGGATCATCTTCTCGGCTATCTCCTGCTTCTGGGATCAGCCCACACAGTTGTTGTGGTTAGCTCCTTCTTGCCAACCAATGAGGAGCTCCAAGATTCATTAGAATTATTCCACTGATGTGGAGGCAGCCACCAACCTCCTGGTCAATTTGCATTGGTGAGCCTCCTCCACCCACTCTCGCTAGGCCACTTCTCGCTAGGTTTCCATCATGATGATGGGGCTCTGGAAGCTGTGGGCCCCTTCTATGAATTGGCCAAGGAGAAGTGCAGGGCTCTGAGCATCTCTTGAAGATACAAAACGAGTGTGGCAGCAGTGCTCTATTCCAGGACATCCATAAGTCACCTTAAGATGAGTGGGGTAAAACGCTGGATGCCATGGGAGCCGCCATGGCCTTGGAGAAGAAGCTGAACCAGGCTCTTTTAGATCTTCATGCCCTGGGTTCTGCCCACACAGACCTCCATATTTTGACTTCCTGGAAAGCTACTTCCTCAATGAGGAAGTGAAACTCATCAAGAAGGTGGACAACCACCTGACCAACTTTGATAGGCTGGCTGGCCCGCAGGCCAGGCTGGGCAAATTCCTCTTCCGAAGGCTCACCCTCAAGCATGACTAGGAGCCTACTGAGCCCAACAACTTCTGAAGGATCCCCCTCAAAGTGTCAGGGCTTCTGCTTGAGCCTCTCCCTCCAGCCTCTAGGCATCTTTTTAACCACCTTGGAGCTTCTTCTCAAGCCTTGGACCAAGTGGAAACAAAACTTTTGCAGTAAAAGAGAAAGAGAGAGAGGACAACTTTGCCCCAACATTAGGTGTTTCTACTAGCTGGCAATTTCCAAAACTGGAATAAGGCAATGCTTGTAACCTGTCCAGATGTGTAAGGAGGTTTGAAGACAGTCTCCACTGGAGAAGTGACCACTTTCTATTATATAAAATTTTTTTGTGACCAGGTTCCATACTGCTGCCCAGGTTGAGTGCAGTGGCACCATCATGGCTCACTGCAGCCTCGACCTCCCAGGCTCAAGTGATCCTCCTACCTCAGCCTTCCAAGTAGCTGGGACCACAGATGAGTGCCACCATGGCTGGCTAATTTTTATCTTTGTAGAGACAGGGTCTTGTTATATTGCCCAGGCTAGTCTCGAACTCCTGGACTTAAGGGATCCTCCTGTGTTGGCTACCCAAAATGCTGGGATTTATAGGTGTGAGTCACTGCACCCAGCCTCCACTTCGTATTAAACGACTGCTGTTGTCTTTCAACTCAAAGATCCTGAATTCCTTGTCTTTTTTGTTTTCTTACCTCAAGGAGCTCTGCTCTGGTTCTCCAAAATGCTCTATCCGGGTATTCAAGATGGTAAGGAAGACCACAGGGGCATTTGCATATAATTAGATTATGAAAGACTGAGGTTTGAATAAACTGTGCAGACTATTTACAGACAATTTTCAGGTCAAAATTACATCACGGCTCCCCTTACAGTCATCATCCTTTGATTTCTCTCTTCTGTTTCTCCTCCTGCACCTATTTACATTGACCCAGATCAAATCTAATCAAATCAGCTAGCATTTGTGGAGGGCTTACTGTGAGCCAGGCACTGCGCTAGATGCAGATGCTTGCCTCGGAAGCCCATGCAGAGAAGGTTAGGCTCAAAGAGTCAGGGTTGGGGAACATAAGGAACACCAGGGCCTGGGATGAATTCTCCAAGGCCACAAATGCTCACTCCCCATTCAAGCAGGCCCAGTGTAGAGAATAAAGATATCAAATTCCCTGGATGCACTCCCTACAACTGTCGCTTCAATGCTCACATCAAAAGCCAAGACTGGGCAGGATCCTGGGAATTCCAGGATGTGTGCACATGGCTTCCACGACAGTACAAAAGGGAAAGTTCTCAGGCCAAGGAAGACAGCTGTTGGTTCCTGTGTAGACAGGGTGGGTCATGCTGAGCCGGGAGGAGAGACACAGATAAGCCCTGCCTGCCTCAGGGCCCTTGTCCGTGCTGTTCCTTTGACACTGAAGGGCTCTTCATGTCCCCCCTGCCTCCTCATCCCAGCCCCCCAGAGTCCCTTCTTCTTGCGTTTAAAGGACAGCTTAAAACTCCCTTCCTTCAGAAAGCATTCCCAGATCCACCAGAGGAAGTCGGGCACCTTTCCATAGCATCTTCAGGCTTTCCTGTGTAACATTTTTCATAACCATAACCAATAACTGTTTGTGCAATTGCTTTCTCTCTAGACTACAAGTTCCTTAGGATCAGGGAACTTGAATGAATAAATGAATGAATGCCATAAGTCATAAAAAGAAGAAAAAGGTAACTGGAAGCAGGAGAAGCAGAAACTAAGGCACCAAAGATAGAGGTTTGGCTGGAGCAAACAGAAAACCAGACGGGCAAAGCCAAGGGTCAGGTACAGACCAGGTACAGAAGCAGCAAGGTCAAGACTGTGAAGACAAGGCTTGCAAATGCGGGATTTCAACAGCGTCCCCTTGAGGTGAGGTGTGGGGCTCCTTTCCTGGGCATGGGGCAAGCTTTAGAGAGGAGGACTCCCACTTGAGCTCCCCTGGTTTCCAGCACAAACAAGATAACCTTCCTATGGCAGAATGAACCACCCAATATAAATGAGGCTGTACACGGGTTTATGGGACATCTGTCCTCAGACCACAGGGACCTGAGATCCCTACTTAGCAAGGTTGCCATATCTCACTTACAGCTGCCCTGATCGTCTGTTGGGTTTGTTTTTTTTTTTTTTGTTATTGTTTGTTTGTTGTTTTTTGTTTTTGTTTGTTTGTTTGTTTGTATTAGCTTCGTTCCTCCTCCCTCACCCCCCAGGCTCCCCCCAACCCCCTGCCTGCAGCTATAGCTAAGGGAACTCCATTAGCTTCTATCTCCATTACCTGGTCATCTGATTATCGGATACCCTGGGTTTTCTTGATTATTCAGTTGAGACCTCTGGGGGAACTTAAAAGATGGAAGAAGGATGGTGTGTCCCAAGTTGAAGGCAGAGTCCTATCTTAGAACACAGCTGGGTGTGGTCTGATTAATTGCATTATGCCAGGAAAGACAGCAGGTGTTCTGAGATCAGGAATTAGACATCTACTCAGGTGTGGCAAGCCCCACAGGGAGAGCATAGCCATCAATCCAGGGGCCACATGAGAGTTGGGACCAGATATTAGCTCTGGGGCTTCAGCAGGAAATATTAGGGGTCACCAGCTAGGTAGATGGGCAGAGATGCACACAAGAAATAAGTCAAATACAGGCAACACACAGAAGTCCCAGCAGGCAGGAAGACACCTTTGGGGATGTCTGTTTATAGGAAGCAAGCTAAAAGGACAAGATATAATCCCCGAGGAGACTGGAGGCCACGGCAGGACACTTGTCTGAGGAATGAATGTCCTCAGATTCTGAGGATCTGAGTAGAAGGAAAATAACCAAGGAAGGACTTGGGGACAAAGGCATATGTCAGACGATTCACTTGTCAGAACGAGGCACAAGATTAGGGAAAAGAAGCAAGCCGCTAGGGTGACAAGACCAAATCAACACAGTTGGACTGCAGCAGCTTAAATTCTTCCTGCCTGAAGTCAGAATTGATCCTAGAGCCTGGGGCAGAGCTGAGCCTGCAGATCTGGCAGCCAAGTAGATTCAGCTCAGGGAGAAGAGAGGCGCAAAGCCTGGGAACCAGGTAAAGCCTGACAGATGGAACACAAATGATGCCCAGTTCTGCTCCAGCTGTTTTTGATAGCTTGACTTCTTGCTCATAGGTTCAGGAAGGATGAAGAATGGGCTGACATGGCCTTGGAGAGCAGCTGCTTCTTGCGAGGAGTGGGGGAGAGGAGGTGTGTGGTTGCAGATTTGCAGAGCACTCTGGGTGTCTTGAGGGGGCATGGGTATCTTAATCAACTGAGAGGAGAACCTTAATTCAAATGAAGAAGAGGGGCTTCAGTCCTCCATTCATAACAACAATATGGCCCCTCCAAGAAGACTGGGAAAGCATGTCCTGCTGTATGAAATCACTTTATATGTGGTTTTTTTTTTTTACTCTGTGTATTTGCTTAGTTTCTCTCTTCCTCATGAGAAAAAGAGCAAGGGCTTTTTCTATCTTGTTCACCTCTGTATCCTCAATGTTTGTAATAGTTGGAACCCAATAAGTATTGGCTGAGTAAATGAATGCATACATGCATGAAGGAATCAATGAAGTGACGCATGGTTCTGCAGTTATCATGCAGGCTACTTCTCAGGACTCATGAAAGAAAACCTTGTTCCACGTTGCCTGGGAGATGCCTGGACCCCAATCACCCTCATAGGTCCAGGAGTGCTGGTCTCTACAACAAACCCATCTACTGACTCTTTAACTGAGGGGAGTAAAGCCCAAACCAAGGTTAGGCTCCCATGTCCACATGTCTTCAGACTGTGTCCTCCCTGGCAAGTTTGAGTTGGGACAGTCCATGTGTGTTTGTGAGAATCTGAAGCAGCTGAGGAGAGAGGCCCTGACCAACTGGGAAGGACTGGCAATTCATGGATATCCACGTCCAGGCGACGTGCAGGATGTGCTGGCATTCGGGATCCTGGGTGAGGAACCCAGGAACGATTCAAGAACAATCCACGCAGCTCTGGCAGGGGAAGTCACCACTTTAAGTGAAATGTTCCAAGAAAAGCAAAAAGTAACAAGAGCAAAACAGAAAATCAGGGTTAGTGATGGAAATTCATTGATTTCTCTCATGGGTGTAAATTACAAATGGGTTGGAAAGACAGTAGGTAGTAGTAATGGAAGCTGTTATAGGGGAACACAGCTCTGGCAGAGCTTCACCTGTTGGCTGAGTACCTACTGTGGTCCAGCACTGTATCGGGTGCTAAAGATATTATCATGAACAAGGGAGACTCAGTGTTTGGAGAGTACAGACACTAAAAGGGCAAACACTAAGATAAGAACTTTAATAGTTCCGTGGACACACAAAGCAGGAGCACTTATCTCAACCTGACAGAGTGAAGCGAGGGCAAGGAAGGCTTCCTAGAAGAAATGGCATCCAGGTTGAGAGCTAAATAAGCAAAGAGGGAAGGGAGAGAATTCAAAAGCGGGGGAAGTAATAATGTGCCCCACAACCTAGAGCTAAAAGAAAGCATGGAGCATTTAGGAAACTACAGGGACTTCAGCCTGGTTGGGGTGTGAAAGAGAGAGTGGTGAGAAGTGAACGGTGAGTGGAGCCTTGATCACGAAGAATCTCATAAATCAGCTCAAGAAATTTAGATTTCTCATTTTGTCAATGTTGGGATGGGAATGAGGGAAGGTGGGAAGCAGTAATTGAAGAGTTTTAAGAAGGGGAGTATGTTCTGGAATAATCTCTATTTCCCCATTGATTCCTTTTGTGTGTGTGTGTGTGTGTGTGTGTTTGCACGCGTGTGAGCGAGTCTTGTTCTGTTGCCTAGGCTGGAGTGCTGGAGTGCAGTGGTGCGATCTTGGCTCACTGCAATCTCCACCTCCCAGATTCAAGTGATTCTCCTGCCTCAGTCTCCCAAGTAGCTGGGATTACAGGTGCCCACCACAACTGGCTAATTTTTGTATTTTTATAGAGACAGGGTTTCACCATGTTGGCCAGGCTGGTCTTGAACTCCTGACCTAAGGTGATCCACCTGTCGTGGTCCTCCCAAGGTGCTGGGATTACAGGCGTGAGCCACCGCACCCAACCCCAACCCCATGGATTCTTCCCACAGGATCTTTCTGTTTCACCGAGATGTTCCTAAATCCTCCTCGGGACACTGTGTCCCACTGTCCACATTCCCTGGCACAGTGTCTGACACATAATGGATTCTCAGCGCACAGATGTTGCCCCTTGCATGAGGATCATGGTATGATTTAACCGGCCTAAAGGACACGTTGGCTGCTCTCCTCTCCTCATGTTGGAGCGATAGGGAGAGAAGGAGCCCAAACATATGGGGCAACCAGAGGGAAGCAGTGAAGCCAGAAAGTGGTCCCAGCCTGCAGCAGAGAGTGTGATATACTCGACAGAGCCATGTTTTTCTCCTAGGCAGACAGGTAGATGCCATCTCCCAGCCTCCCTGAGAGTAAGTGTCACCAGGTGACTGAGTTCCGAACAATGAAATGGTGGCAAAAGAGATGTACTCCTCTTATAGGTCTGGCCCATGAAATCTCTCCTGCTGGGTGCGGTGGCCCATGCCTGTAATCCCAGAACTTTGGGAGGCCAAGGTGGGCAGATCACAAAGTCAGGAGTTTGAGACCAGCCTGACCAACATGGTGAAACCCCGTCTCTACTAAAAATACAAAAATTAGCCAGATGTGGTGTCATGTGCTTGTAATCCCAGGTAATCGGGAGGCTGAGGCAGGAGAATTGCTTGAACCCAGGAGGCAGAGGTTGCAGTGAGCTGAGATTGTGCCACCGCACTCCAGCCCAGGTGACAGAGCAAGACTTCGTCTCTGAAAAAAAAAAAAACTTCTCTCGTGTAATCCCAGATCTCCTTTCTCCTCTTCCAGTTGAATGAAGAGGAGTCTGAGGGTCTGGAGAGGGGTAGACCACAAGATGGACAAGTCTTTTGTCCCTGAATGGCCACATGGAAAGCCATGAGACTAGGACCAGCTTCACTGAAATATAATGTGAGTGACTAATCGACTTCTGTTGCTGAGCCACTGACTGAGGTGTAGGGGTTTATCTGCTGTAGCGGATAGCCTTGTTTATTCTAACAGTTATAGCCGTCCCTCGATATACATGGGAGATTGGTTCCAGGACCCCTGGGTATACTCAAGGCCACACATGCTCAAGTCCACCAGTCAGCTCTGCAGAACTACCTGTAGGAAATCCCAGCTTTCTGTACATGCAGGTTTCACATCTCAGGAATAATCTTTGTATTGAAAAAAAAAAAAAAATCCACGTGTAATGGGCCACACAGTTAAAAACTGTGTAGTTCATGGGACAACTGCATGCAGCTTCCTTAGCCCCACCTTCAGCAAACTCATTCCAAAAGGCCCAGAAAAGAAACTTAACCTACGCCGAGCGAAGTCTCAGGTCCAGTGAGGGGAAGCAAGATAGCGCAGAAAATGCCTCTCTCTGAATGAAGGTCTCCTACTGGAAGAACACAGGTCCACCCATGGAGAGAGTCTCAAGACCTCTTTTGGAACATTTGGTATTGCTTGTTTTGATGCCCAGTTTATGGAATTAAAAATAAAACCTCTCACTGAAATATGCAACTGACTCAATCACTTAATTCTGTGTTCTCACTACACATAAAAGTTCATATCTTCACGTGGATATGAGCATGAAGTTGTTTAGTAAAAAGCACCTAGAAATGAAGTAACACAAGAAATAATATATAGTCAATGAGTTTTATATGGTGAAAAAAACTTTTCCAGTTATTACTAAGATGAGGAGTTATTCTCTTCTTACAAAAAAATAAGTCAGAGACTGAAAAATCCCTGGCAATGCCTCACAATGGCTCAGAGAACACACGAAGCAGAAAGACAGAGTAAAGCTAAGGTTTATAAAAAGATAATGTTGTTAGAATTATAGGTAATTTCATGGAAAATTCATAGAATGAATACCCAAATGGTTCAGTATTACATGGACGTGTGTAGTAGCTATTATAAACATCAGTAGCTACAGCTACAGAAATACAGTTAATGGAGATTCTGTACTTAGAGGGAAAACTTTAAGAAACTGCTGCCAAAGAGACTGAGAATATCTTTTTACAACTGGTATAAAAGGAAGCAACCATTCAAAAGTAGGTGGTCTGGCTAAACAGCAGGGGATATAGTGAAAGATACAGAACCAAGAAGATGAGAAAAGAATTCAAACAGAAACAGGAACTGCTTGGCTAAAATTTTTAAATTCTTAGTGAGAAAGAAACTGGAGCTAGAACCACATTAAATATAATAGCCTGCTTGGGGTGTGTCTACAGTTAATTCCATCAGATATCATTCAAGGCGGATACCTGAACCAATAGACCCTGGCTATAAATCACAGTCTAGTTGATTTTGTCCCAGAGCGGTGAGATCAAATCCGCAGTCCTCTAAATGAATGAAAACCCAACAAGGATTTATTCTGCAAGTGTGTGCATATATTTTATCATTTATTAGAGACCATCTCCAGACTATCAAGGTTCTTCCCCAACAAGTAACCCTCATGGAATTCCAGTTGTGCCTGATCAATAAATGTGAATCGTGCAGTGGGATTAATGGGTGTTATCTAGATTCAGGCAAAGCCACCTCTCCACCCTTGCTTCCCTCATCTTGCTCTCCATTCTTTCCCCAGCCAGCCCCATCTCTCAGACTCTCTTTCTCCTCTCCCCCTGCATCCTCTTCTTTATCACAAGCCCTTGGTTCTCTTTGTCTAGAGACTCCAGAAAGAAAGAACCTGGGCCACCAGGCTGTGTCTATCACCTGAGTATGTCCTCATCCACTTGGACTGATGGAGTGGGTGCACCTTTCTACCATGAAGGACCCTGACCTGCTGCAATAATCATTCATGATGGTCTCTCCTCCCTGGCAAGGTCTCTGTATCTGCTACGAGAATACTTCCTCATCAAAGGGCCCAATGTGAACCCCAGAGCCACTAGCTGTGCCCCCAGCCGCAGTGTGAGAGCTTGGCTGCTGTCCTAAGAGATAGAGAGAGCTGAGGGGATGGGAGAAAATAGCAGAGAGGAGTTTGGAGGGAGACAGTCAATGGGAAGTGTTCTTGCTATTCCTCCTCCCCTCAAGAAGGAGCAACCTGGGATGAGCTGATTGTCCAAGCTGAAAACAACCCTCTCTCTGGGCTGCGAATGCAGAGGAAGTCCCAGCCTTGCCTTCAGAAAGAGAATGATTTCTGTGCTGTATCTCAGGATTTCAAAGCATCCTTTCAACTAATTATTATGGAGATGTATATTAATCATGAGGCTACAACAGCTTCTTAATACTTGCTCTATTACCAGCTTGAAAAGCAACTCTGAAGGAAAAATCCAACTGTGTCTAAAGTGATTGGGGTAGGGAGTAGGGAGTGGTGATAGGGGCTGATATTATCCCTCAGAGCATTGGTAAACCAAAGCAAAAATCACAGGACCTATGTTTCTTATGAGCAGAAGCAGCAACCAGATCATTACTACCACCAATATAAAAACATGCACTGGTCCATTTTTCCACTTCCCCATCATTCCACTACCCTTCCAGGACCTCAAAGCTAGGTTCGCTAAGTGAAACAAGCTAGACACAAAAGGACAAATATGGCATGATTCCATTTATATAAGTTATCTAGAATATGCAAGTTTATAGAGACAGACAGTAGATTAGAGGTTACCAGGAGCTTGGGGGAAAGAGAGTAAGGGAGTTGTTGCTTGCTAGAGTTTCTGTTTGAGGTAATTAAAAAGTTTTGGAAATGGATAATGGCCATGGCTGTATAACATTGTGAATATAGTGAATGTCACAAAGAATACATATAAAATTGGTTACAATGGCAAATTTTATGTTATCTACATTGCACTATAATTTAAAAACTTGATAATAATGTAATGTACCAAAATCATTGAATTGTACACTTTAAATTAATAAATTGTATGGTGTGTGAATTATATATCAATAAAGCTATTAAAAACACCAAAAAACAAGTCTACTAACAATCCTCAGTCACAGGCACAAGTCTGTTCCAGCTTCTTTCTTTCTCATTTATTGAGAACGTTTCCTTGCCAGGTACTCTGCTAGGCACTGATGAAGAGAATAGACATGGCAGGAATTAAGTAGCTTAAATCTCCTTTCAAGCATCTGATAGTTTTAGCATCGAGTATGCCTGTAGGTTATTATCAAGGTTTACTGTCCTAATGCTGACCACAGAACTAGATAGCTCCAACTTTATTTCTGAGTCCAGGCTCCCTGGTAGTGCCTGATTCAGGTAGAGAGGTCTCTGTTTTAATCTCCTCCCCAAGTTCCTATTGCACCAGCCTGACCAATGTCTGTTGTCCTGGAAGTCTCTGCTTTTGTACTAATAAGTCCTTTTCTAACCACCCAAGGTCAATGGTTCCAACCTAAACTCCATCCCACTGCCTGGGGCCCTGAGAGCCTGCAAAGAGACCACACTGATATCCACCGCTCATCTGTCTGAACTTCTAAACACCCTCATTCCAATTTACTTTTACCATATTATTCTCCCTTCTGGCAGGTAAGTTTGCAACTTTCCCATGGATCCCCTGTTACCAACTTCATATCTGCACTACAACTGAAAAGACCATTATCCAGCCATACTTGCAAATATGTTGGCTTCCCTATCAAAAATTCCAGATAGGAGGTAGTACTGGTACTACCTCATCTCCCTTACCCTTGACACCTGAGTAATTAAGCATGGCCACAGAATCTCAAGATATCACAATTATAGTGAGTGCTATTTCTGAAACACAAACATGGTCCTTCCTAGCCCAGGAGATGATGTATAAAACACACAGATACTGGAGTGAAAGTTCTGTACTTTGTAATCACCCGGGGAGCATGCTAACCTGGCTGCACATTAGAATCACCAGGAAACCTTTTTAAAAATACTGATTCCTAGACCACAACCCCAGAGATTCTGACTTTAATGGTCTGGAGTGGGGTCCAGGTAGGGGAGAATTTTCAAAGTGCCCCAGATGACTCTAATGCATATCCAGGGTTAGGAGTAGCTGATCTAAGAGAAGGGGACCAGATGATGTAGAAATGTATTTGTTCATTCACTCAACAAGTAGTTATTGACCACCTACTATGCACCAGCCATAGAGTCTAAGATGCAGTGAGCTAGTCAGTAAAGTTTCAGGTTCTCAAGGAGTGTCCAGTGGTTGATGTAAAGCAGGCTCACTGTGCGCTGGTTACCAACTTGTCTGAGTCCGGTGAGACAGAAAACACTCATATGCAGCGAGTTATATGAAGTGGATTTATGACTTCCAGACAGGCAGCAAGGAACAACAAAAGCCTACGATTCATTGCCAGCTGGTCCCTCCAGGCTCAGGAAAGCTGCCATGGATGGATGGAGTCTCATCAGCACGTGCCCCACTTGCACGGCAGCTAAGAGATTCCGGAAAGCAGCCCACCCTGGGTTTTATTCCCAGGGGCTGCATGACATGCTGGGCTAAAGCACTGAAGGACATCCTGTTTCTAAGGGGGAACTGGAACAGGGCCCAGGCTGCTCTTGTCATTCCCTCCTTATCTCAGGATGTTGCAGTCCCAGAACATCCTACAGTTAGTCTTGAGAACTGCAAGGAAGAAAGGAGAAGAACTGGGTCAGTCTGAGGCCACCTGGAGAACTGTCCTGCCACTGGTGGAAAATGAAAAAGAAAACAAAAAAGTATAATTGTGTAGCTACAGATAAAGCAACTCTAAAATATACAAAGTGTATTTTTGTAATATGAACACAAGTTTCAGGGCTCCTGGATTTAGGTTTTGGGAATTTATGAGCAGATTACCGGCATTAGCGGAGTGACAGCGGGGAGCCCACTAGCCTTCAGAGCTAGGCATGGAGTAAGGAAGTAGTCCTTTAGAGAGAATCAGAAACTCTTTCTCTATCTCTTAATGAGCTTTAAGCCATTCAGAAAACCAGGGTGGTATTTGAAAACACAGCAGCTGTGATTCCACAGGGGAAAGAGCCAATGACAGAGCTCTCTTTAGAACAGGGCTTTAAAAGTGAAACAGGATAAACAGGTTTGATGGCAGCCTGTGGGAGGCAGAGGGGGCATTGAGCCTTCCACTACCTTCTTTCTACAATTGACTCCTATTCTCTCACTTCAAGCTGTTAAAAAGGAAACAATATGGAGGGGTAGTTTTCCCAACTCATCCTCCCTACCCTGGGCTCAGCAAAACTTTGATTAAGAATCCCGGGAGAACCGGGCTGACTTAAACCTTGCCAATTTATGCGTGAACCAGATCCTGTGAGTCTGTACTGGGATCTGCATACTCCATATTTCTGGAGAAAACAACAAAAACACAAAACACACAAAAAACAAAGCAAGATAGCCATTAGTTAGCTCACACTCAAACACAGGGCCAGTGTGTGGCACTGCTATTGCTGCTTTGTGAAAATCCCCTGCTCTCAGGTGGCTTACATTCTGGTAGGAGTATTTAATAATCAAGTGTTAAACAAATAAAACATATATAGATGCAGGGAAGTGGACAGAAAGCCAAGTAGGGTACCATTTTAGATGGTGTTTTCAAGGAAGTTCTTTCTAAGGAGGTAACATCTGAGAAGTGGTATGAATGAAGTGAAAGAATGAATTCGAAACTCCTAACAAACAGAAAGTCTATCACTAAGATACGGCTCTTTCTTTTACTGATTCAAAAAAAAAAAAAAAAAAAATCTCTCCTCTTCTAACCAGCTTTAACCAAATTCTCTTCCTAAAGAGCTTCCTTCAGTGGTTCTGGATTACAAGTCACCTGGACCTGGGATCTTGCTGTCTGCCCATCTCAACAATATGCCCCCTTCTGTAAATGTCTTCCTATAAACAAGCCCATGGTCCAAAATTTCTCCTACTGAGTTCAAGCTTCCTTATAAAGCTGCAATCCACCAAACTGAGGCCCTCCAGTGCCTCCAGCCAGTTCTTACTCATATTCACAGATGGAACTAGAAACCCCTTTCCAGGTGCTGTTTCATCCTATACCATATGTTAACTGAGGGAGGCTAGTTTCCCAGAGGCAATCACAGCCACCAAGTCATCAACCATGATGCTCCCTGCAAGCCTTGTTGGCTAAAACTGGGTGAGCAGAGGGAACTCCTCAGACAGCCTTCTTCTCCCAGAGTCCAGGCACACGAGGTCAAGGTCTCTTCTGTTCCCCAAGGAACAATTGTTGGGAAGTTCTTCTGTGTACTTGACTTTACTTTCTTTTGTTCTAATATCACTCTTTCTATTGCTCTTACTTGGGTTTCAGCCATGAGCTGGACAGCAAAGGGGCAGGCCTTGCTCAGCCAAAATTTACCTACAAACTTCTCTTGCTTATTCTGTAAGTGAAGAAGAGGCCCGAGTAAGTGGTAGAGCAGAAGACAAAGGTGGAGCGAAGCCTTAATAGCCATTCTTCCTGTGGTTATGGAGTTCAGAGCCGGTGGGCATGTCACAGCCAGAAGGATGATATAGACAAATTGGATAAAACTCAGGAAAGAGTAACACACCAAAAAAAAAAAAAAAAAAAAGATGATGAAGAGGCTGGAGGGATTGAATGATGAGGAAAGATTAAAAGAACTAAATATGGACAGACTGGCTAAACGCCGATTAAAAGCAGCGATCAGAACTATCTGCGGGTATCTGAGCACCAGCAGGGAAGAGGGGCCGCACTAGCAGGTGTAGGGTCAGGCAGGGGGGAAGTGAGGTGGACTGCGAATAAATGAAGGGAAAGTGTTAGTGGCAAACTGCTGGGTAGTAAAATAGCCTCTATAAAGGAAAAAGGTGGGAGGGAGTGTGGACCGGGAGATAGAGGGGTAGTGGGTATAGAAAAGGCAGACATTTAACATATGGACCTCCCTCTGAGACGTCTAAATATACTCAATGATGTTAGGCAAATTCTGGGATGGGGAGGTGGGGAGGTGGGGAGAAGGTGTGCTCCATGGAGGAGACCTGAGGTGTGTCACATGGGCCATGTCCTTATCTAACATCTAAGCTATAGCAGTGAGTCCTGCAGGCCTGAATCCAGGATGGTCAGAGACCAGGAAGGATAGGACCATCAATCGGAGCACTGGGACAACACAAAGATTACACCATGTGACTGTCCAGCTGATAGTGACCTCTGATGCCCCTTTTTATTTTAAAAGTAAAATCCTGAACCAGAAATATTTCCCCTTCTGCAGAGAAAGAGGCAGCTGGTCAGCTTGACAGGCGGAAACTGCAGCTTTCTTGTTAATGTGCAATCCTGAAACGGTGATATATGGCTGGTGATAGATCATGTTGGGTTTCCGGAGAGCAGGGAAGGCTAAAGCCGGAGCCTAATTCATGATGCATGAACGCATTGATCTTCTTGGCTCTGAAAATACAGTGTAATGAACCCCCGCTAACACATCATTTTTATTCCACTGCACCTCACTAATATCTAATGATTTCACCTTCTACTGTGATCAAACATAATTGTATGGGAGTTTCAACTTTGTTCTTTGATATGGGAACACCACTGCCCAGCACTGTTTTGCTCTTTACTATTGGTAGAGCAAGTCTGAAACTTACACATATGATGATTAAGATCCTACAGAACGATCTTACGAGCTTTTGAGCTCCTTGTGTTTACATGTTCATAATATGTGTTTATCTGTGTGTATGCAGGTAAATTCAAGAATATGTTATGTGCTTATGTTTAACCAAAAACTAACTGAAGGCAAGAAAGATATTCAGAAGCAGGTACATCTTCCCTGGGATGGTAATACTCTTTCCCACCAATTGGCCCTTGGGAAATGGCAATTACTTTGAATGCAGATTACCTTGCAAATGTTATTGTTTGCAGAATCTCATCTGCTGATTGAAATCACTGTAATAATTTGGTTTGAAGTCCATGAAGCTTCTGGAGCGCCTCTTGCCAGCCTGTCCTTGACAGCATCATATCCTATGTGCATCTCATGTTTCTTGGACAGAGTTTTTGATTACACTGATCCATTCTCCATTTTAAGAGAGCTTTTTGGAAAAAAAAAAACCTAATATTAATTTTATAACTCTAGCCATCTGGCCTGAAGTTAGTTTGTTTCTGATGAAGGAACATTTACAACCCTTCTGTGGATGAGTTGGGCTCTCCTTTGCCAGCGCTATGCTTGGAAGCAGGGCACCAGGGCTGAGTCCCAATTCTGACACTTGCTAACTGTGTGACCTTGGCCAAATCACTTAACCAGTCATCTCATCTGAATCTCAGTTTCCCCTAGATAAAGAGAAACTCTAATGCCTTTCTATGTCTGAATACAGGCAGTTGAACCAGATGATTTTTAATGTCTCTTGCAGCTCAAAGATTTATGATTCTGTGATACCTGAACACACTCTTTCACTCCTCTGCATCTCTAAAGTTCCTTTCTTCCTTATGTCTCTAGAGTTTGGGGTTCCTTAAACATCCCGATCCTCCTCACAATGAGAGTTGGATACACGAGCAAATCATAACCTCACAACTTGGATAAACAGAGAGAGCTGCACTTCTGGTGTCTTTTGTTTTGTTTTTAATCTTAGTCTTGATTTGAAACAACAACAACAACAAAAGAACGACAACACAAGAGTGAGTTAGGCAGAATGGTGGCCCAATTATTTAGATTCTTTAAATAATCTGTAGCAATATTAAGTTAATGCAAAACTTGGTTCTCAAGGTCATGCTCCTGCACGGCTTAATAGGTAAAACTTTGACCCCTACCCAGGCCTTTGATTTTGGCCTGCACTCCGTTCCACGGGGAGGTGGTGGAAGGTTATTACATAAAAAGCTGGTATTCCAAAGAAATACAGTCCAGAACTTGTGATGCAGGTCAGGGTACAGTATCTGACTGCAATCAATATGCACTTAAATGTTTGGATCATCTAAACCTCCACTTAGCACAAAGGATCTCCAGAGAGAACTTTCTTCAGAGCAGAGAAATTACTATTCCAGAGCTGTGAGTCTTCTTGGCCCATTTGTGTTTCAAGGGAGATGCTGGTGAAAGGGGCAAAGGAGGTCTCTTTGGGATGAATTGGCTGAACAGTAAATAGTCTAGGGGATAAAAAGCCTTGACTCTAATTCTGGCCACCACTGCCGAGAACAACTTGGCCCAATTCCTAATTATTCTCTCTCACTCTCTGCCTCTGCAATGGGGGTAATTATTGAAATATGTTAACAAGGTGTGTTGAGATCATTGGATAGAAGACAAATATCATTTATACTCACAGACTTGACAGAGATAGAAGAGAAAAAGCGTTAAAGTTCCAGGCACTCATTGTTCTAATGCTGAAACTTCGAAAGAATGGAAAACGTCATCTATTTACTTAATCTTTGGACTCCCAAACCTAAATTCCAGAATAGGGTTCACATTCCTTGTTTTAACCTTCAATGAGTCACAGTCCAAAACTAGATTAGAACTAGAATCTTTTTCTTGTTACTTTACTTTACCAATTCCTTGAGAGAGATAAGAAATGGAAAGTAGAAAGAAGTGGATAGACCCCAAGGAGCTCGGGATCATGAACTAAAATACAGGGGTGGGGATGCAGAGCTAGACATGGGGTTGAAGGAAAGGAGCAATACTGGCTCCTGGTTAGGGGAGGAACAACAACAACAAAAAAACTAATCCATAGATAGATGGATGTGTATTGTAATTATTATAATGCTTATAGATGTCAATTTTTATATAGGTATTATAATGCTTATATATGTCAATTCATGTTTTCTTTCTTTTTTCTTTCTCTTTCATTTCTTTCTCCCTTCCTTCTTCTCTCTTTCTCTCTCTCTGTCTTTCTTTCTTTCTTTCTTACAGTCTAGCTCTGTTTCCCAGGCTGGAATACAGTGGCATGATCTCGGCTCACTGCAAACTCCACTTCCTGGGCTCTAGCCATCTTCCCACCTCAGCCTCCTGAGTAGCTGGGACTACAGGTGCGCACCACCATGCCCAGCTAAGTTTTGTATTTTTTTGTAGAGACAGGGTTTCGCCATGTTGCCCAGGCTGGTTTCAAACTTATGTACTCAAGCTATCCACCCTCTTTGGCCTCCCAAAGTGCTGGGATTACAGACATGAGCCACCATGCCCAGCCTCATACATTTCCTTAAAGCAGGCCTAAATGATGAGGAAAAGATCTTTGGTTGGGAATGAAACTTAATTATAGGCAATATCCCAGTTTAGAACAATGTTAGTGATGGGTGATTTTGAAAGAGTAGCAGTAAATAAAAAGGACAGACTAGAGACAAAGTCTTAAATTGTAAGAGAAGAGTTGGGTAAGACATAGGCAGAGATTATTGGTCTTGTTCAGAGATTGAATACCAGAACAAGCAACTGAAAGAGCTAGAAAATCTCCTACAAAAAATGTGGAAGTGAGATACCCTTTCCTGTGTGATTTGTATATGCTACTCCGTAGAGCCTTAATACTTTGCCAGATAACCTGGTGAGGTTCCTTGCAGGTCTAGAGTAAATAAAGGTGAATCTTGGCTTTGCATACAGATCAGTGAATTCTTTTGGTAGGTGCCTCTTGTTCCATCCATTCGTCATTTGGAGTTTTAGGACACTTTCCCTCCACGAAAGTATTAAATGTATTTTTTACAAAAAAAAAGAAAAAAAAAAAAGAAACTTAAATGTTAATGCAAACAACTTGGGGTGGAAGAAAGATGTCAAATAGCTGAGCAATGCTCTGAAGGCACGATGTCTCTGCTGAAGGATTTGACCCCAGTAATCTAATTTGCTTTAAATTTGAAATGATCCTTCATTCTCTTATTATAAGGCTTCATGTCGTTGGCTCATAAAGATTACAATTTCTTTTCTTCCAATTGTAATAAATCCAATTCAAGCACCCTCTTGACTTGAAATTCGTCACAACAACACACAGAGGGCAATGCTCCCCTGATGTGCCTCTTGGGGAGGGCATTCGAGTCTCGTCTGCTGGAGAGAGATGATGCAAGACTATAAAGTGAGGCTCTCTCCCTTCCCCTTTCTCCCCCCAACTTCAATATAATCTGCGAAAAGAATACTGTGTCTAAATTATAGCTGATTCCTCATTATCCAGCAGTAAAAAGGTTAGGCGAGCCAGAAAGCCAGACTGACTGCAGTTTCACATTTTATCTTTCCGCCTGGGAACAGTTCAGTTTCTCAAATCCATTTGAAAACACTTCAGCTCATTCCATCCAATCTAGGGATTTTAACCTTTCTCTTCCTTTATTTTCTGTTCTTTTTCTTTTTTAACTGGCAGCTTAGAATTATAACTGACCAGCCTACATCCTGCATATCTGTCTATCTGTCTATTGATTAGTCATGGGTCTAGTGTCTTACAACAGAACTTGACTTTTGGATAACATTTGGTATTGATTCAAAGCTAAATTGGATAGATCTTTGAAGGACTTGGTTGTACTATTGAGGGGCTTTTGAGTGATAAATCATCATAATAATTACAGCACTTGGTATGAACTTAGTAATCATAAGGCCTCTGGCACCCAAAGATGTCTTTTTGCCAACCAGTAACTATCTTGATATGAATGGGAAACTTGAGCTTCAAACTACCACAATTTGTTACTTTAATATGAGCTGAAGGAGGAGCCTGAAGATGGAGAGCAAAGGACGAAGAATGAATATGAGTGCTCTAGAGATAGTAACCCCAACCCAGTTAGCACAGGTAAGTCTACAGGTGTAATCTCTATTAACAAAAACGACACATCCCATCACTTCTGTGTGATAAACATCATTACCAGGGCTGGGCACGGTGGCTCACGCCTGTAATCCCAGCACTTTGGAAGCCCGAGGCAGATGGATCACCTGAGGTCAGGAGTTTGAGACCAGCCTGGCCAATACGGTGAAACCCTGTCTCTACTAAACATACAAAACATTTAGCTGGGTGTGGTGGCACCCATGTGTAATCTCAGCTACTCAGGAGGCTGAAACACAAGAATAGCTTGAACCTGGGAGGCAGAGCTTGCAGTAAGCCAAGATCATACCCTTGCACTCCAGCCTGACAACAGAGTGAGACTTGGTCTAAAAAAATAAAAATAAAAAAAAAAATAAAAAAAAATCATTACTCGACATAGAAATACATGGGCAGTAGAAGGTGTATGCCAAGATTGTAGGCAAAAAGGGTTATGACTAAAACAGTATTAAATAGTAGTCAAAATATAAAATGGTAACTAAAATAACTAAAGAAGGCATCAGGAAACTTAAACTGTCTTGTCTCCCTGGGAAAAACAGAAGGAAGGGGAAGAGCCAGATTAATGTTGTGGGAGGATTGGCAGAAGAGAAGAGAAGGGAAGGGAAAGGAAGGGAAGGGAAGGGAAGGGAAGGGAAGGGAAGGGAGGGGAGGGGAGGGGAGGGAAAGGAAAG